>NC_088683.1:328782767-329085798 GCF_028017835.1 Emys orbicularis | reverse complement strand
CCGCCCCCAAGAGAGAGGATTTTCCCACTAAAAGGACATCCAGAAGTGGATTTAGTGGAGAAAATATGTAAACGGGGAAAACAAAGTAGGGAGGGAAGAGAAATAATAAATAGTTTAGGGGAAATTGAAGGATTATTAAAGGAGGATTTAACAAAAGCTCTCGGATGGGCAATGTTGGAAAAATTATGTTATTCATTAGTAGAGGGAAAGGACCCTAGAAATGAAAGTCAAATAGAGTTGAGGAATAAAGGAAAAGGGAAGATGAGAAAGGAGGGGAGAAGGAAGCAATTTAATGCAATTAGGAGATATGCTACAAAGAAAGCTAAGTATAAATTCTATCAACAATTATTTGATAAGGATAGAAGAAGATTGACTCGCATTATAATGGGAGAGCCAGATAAGGCTAAGTGTGCTATCCCTATGAAAGAAATTGAGGAATACTATGTGAATATTTTGGGAACAATTGGACATGGTAATATGATAGGGTGGCCATCATCCACAGAGAATGCGGATAATGATATATTAATGAGTCCGATCTCTGTGGATGAGATTAGAATAGCTTTAAGAGAAATAAGAAAAGATAGTGCTCCTGGCCCAGATAAAGTAAAAGTGAGCAATTTGTGGGATATTTTTAATTTAGACTCCTTAATACTTACAAAAATTTTTAATATATGGTTTCTAAATAGACAGGTACCAGATGAATTTAAAAAAAATAGAACGATTTTAATACCAAAGACACAAGATGAGGAGGAAATGAAGAAGTTAACATCTTGGAGACCATTGACAATTGGGTCAGTTTGGATTAGAATCTATACCAAAATATTAGCAAAAAGACTGGTGGAAACAGTTAAGATATGTAGTAGACAAAAAGGGTTTATATCCGCCCCTGGGTGTGAGGAAAATATTGCTATATTAGATAATTTGATTAAAGGGGCTAAACGAAATGGGAATGAAATTGCAATAGTGTTCGTAGATCTGGCTAAAGCTTTTGATTCTGTGGGACACGGACATATAATAGCCGGGTTGAGAAGATTTGGTATAGATGAACATTTTATAGATATTATTAGGGACCTTTATGATAATTGCACAACTAGGGTATGGGTGGGTGATGAAGTTACTGAGTCTATTTTAATTAGGAGGGGGGTCAAGCAGGGTGACCCGTTGTCCCCAATTTTGTTTAATATTGCTATGGATCCCCTTTTAACTAGATTAGAAGTAGAAGGAAGTGGTTTTTATGTTAAGGGTAATGGTGTCACGTCATTGGCTTTTGCCGATGATGTGGCAATTTTAAGTAGCTCATATAAAGGAATGATTAAAAATTTGGGTATCTTAGAGGAGTTTTGTAAAAATACTAATCTCTCTGTTAATGTGAAGAAAACGAAAGGCTTTCATATTTTAACTAAACATAAAACCTATGTAGTTAATCCTAAGGATAATTGGCAGATAGGGTCAGAGGAGATTGAATATGTTCAACCAGGGGATTTTGAAAAATATTTAGGAGCTAGAATAGATCCCTGGATAGGTGTAGGGGGACCGGTACTTAAAGAAAAATTGAAAGATTGGAGTGAGAATTTAATTAAGGCCCCATTAAAACCGGCCCAAAAAATATTAATTTTACAGACATATATTTTACCGAAGCTATTTTATAATCTTCTTTTAATAGAACCCCCTTTTAATCTTTTAGACGATCTTGATGTGTTAGTTAGAAAAATAGTTAAAGAGATTTTACATTTACCTCAGTGTACCACAGATGGGATATTTTATTCTAGAGGTAGGGATGGTGGTTTAGCTCTCACTAAGTTTAGTGTGCAAATCCCAAATATGTTAATTCGTAAATGGAGGAGACATATTGTCTCGAGAGATGATTGGATGGACCTATCTTATCTATATGCAGGAGAAAATCTTGTGGATAAAATATTGTCATTTAGTGCAGTAACATCTCATCCCAAGAAATGGAGGGAAGAGGAATTTTTAAGATGGTCGGAACTGAGATGTCAGGGAATAGGGATAAAATATTTTAAAAATGATTTAATTAGTAATTCGATTTTTAGAAACTCTAGTAAAGTTAAATCGTCAGCGTATATCGCAGCATTGCAGCTTAGGGCAAATATTTATCCTACTAGGGAGACATTAGCAAGAGGAAGAGGAGGTGTGAATGCTCTTTGTAGATGGTGCGGTAAAGTGCGGGAGACTGTTCCCCATATCTCAGGACAGTGTTATAAGACTACGAATGCTAGGATAAAAAGGCATAATAGAGTAGTGTCTGCAGTTGTAGATAAGGTTGGTAAATTAGGGTGGAAGGCAATGATAGAGCCCCATTTGAGAAATAGTAAGGGTGAGTTAAGAAAGCCGGATATTATATTTATAAAAGGAGATACAGCAGTGGTGGTTGATGTTACAGTGTGATGGGAGGATAATGCCGGAAGTTTGGAACAAGCCCACAGTGAGAAGGTGGCTTATTATCTTGAGTTAGAGGAAGAAATTAAAAACTTAACGGGAGGTAAAAATATTCACTTCTTTGGTTTTGTGCTTGGGGCGCGTGGCAAGTGGAGTGAAGGTAATAATGATTTGTTACAATTATTGGGAATGGACAGAAGTAAAAAATTTAAGGAGAGTATATGTAGACTTGTTTTATATTCCACTATTGGTATGATGGCTATATTCAGTGACAGGTAAAGATCCCGGAGTTTCCATTCCGTGTATCTTGCCAAAACTAAATTTTAGCTATTTTGGTTTCCATGCTCTAAATTTTCAAATTTTTAATATTGTTTTGAATATTAATTTATTTAGTGTTATTTAATATCTGTCCTTCAATAGAATGGTTTTAATTATATAATAAATACTTATTAATGGATGAAATTCCAATTTAAATTATTAGTTTATTTAATTACTAGATGTGGATGCGGACTGGCCGTGTATAATAACCAGGAAAGGGCAGGTAGTCACGCCTGTACATAAATAGGGGGTGGGGTTCTTGAGGGCAGTTAGGAGCAGGGGTCCCAGGAGGGGGCAGTCAGGGGACAAGGAGCGGGGAGGGGGGTTGGGAGTTCTGGGGGCGGGGCTGTCAGGGTGCAGGGGTGGGGAGAGGGATCGGAGCAGTCAGGGGACAGGGAGCAGAGGGGTTTAGATGGGTAGGGAGTGGTTGGATGGGGCGTGGGAGTCCCAGGGGGTCTGTCTGGGGGTGGGGAGGTGGATAAGGGTTGGGGCAGTCAGGGTACAGGTGGGGGTAGGGAGTGGAAGGGGCAGGGGCGGGGCTAGGGCAGGACGGGGGCGGGGCTAGGGCGGGGCTCCTCCCGTCCTCTTTTTTGCTTGCTGAAATATGGTAACCCTACAGGATTTACAGTTTGCTTCAATGGCTCTCAGCACCCCCACCATACACATTGTTCCAGCACCCCAGTCCATTCGATAGGGGTGTTAATAACTGTTGCTAAACTGAAAACATACTACAGAGGTACCTAGTAGTGGACCTTAAAAAATTCCTTTTAGTATTGGAAGATTTTTTTCTAACACTGGTCCTGGCCCAGTGACCAGAAAGAATGAAAATGTAGATCTTTGCACCCTCAAGTATAGTCCAATGGAAGTAGGGTTCCTCTGGAACACAACACCAAACCAAATCAGCCCAGATCTATTGTGAGAATGAAGTTCTTCAGACCATTATGATGAACATCACACAGCATTTAGGTGTTTTCAAAAACCACGTGGACACCTTAGATTAGATTTACTGATGGGAAATCACTGATTTCAGTTAAAGATCATTAAGTAGCTGGTTAGTATTTTATACAGTGAGCAGGAGTAGGCTTGCTGTATGGGAAAGTTAAGAGGGACCCTCCTACCCCCCATTGGGCCATTTAAGGCCCAGTGTTTTTCTATTTTTATAAAATCGTTTTCTAAATCCTTGTTTCGTGTGTATCTATAATATTAGCTCCATCAATGGTTTGTTTAATTTTTTAACACTCACTCCTGGCATGGATTGGGAAAGTGGCATGGAACATCCTCCTGACTGGGCAAAGGCAGGAGAAACCACAACCTTTCTTTTCAGATGAGAAAAAACCACTGCAAAATATGCATTCACCACCTCCAGATTAGACTCCATCTGGGCTGAACATGACTGCCACCAAGGAGCTATTTTCATGCCATGCACTTAAAGGCAGGAGTAAAAACACAAGCTTCACTGGCTATTTATTTGGTTGAATTTAGGGTCCTCGTTTAAAGCAGTTAGTAGAGTCCAAGCTACTTCAAGGAACTCCCATCCATTCACAACCTTCCAAGACATCTATGCTTCATCTAGATTGGACCGGGTAAGATTATGGGATGCAGGGACAGAGCATTTTCAGAAACAGGACACCAGTTGTGGAATCCCTATCAGGAGATTATGTCAAATCCGACCCTGATGATGTTCAGCTCAAACTGCCATACTAATTTGATATGGCTGCCGCTAGTAATGGCACCTTCACAGGACCAAGCCACAACTGGGGAAACTGAATGGAAAGAAGTGAAACACAAGGAAGGAATCAGGGAAAGGAGGAAAAACCACAAACATGCACTCCAGGATCTAGGGAGCCTATGAGAAGGTGAGCATTTAGAGCACAGTCAGAGCTGACTTTAATTGTTGTACAGCACTTCAGATACCTCGTGCCAATATCTGAGACCTGGTATATAAAAATAGTTATAAAAAATTATATATACACAGTACACTACACTGAACTTCATGAAACATTTTTAGCTATAAGTCCCAAAGCATTCTGAAAGATAGGCAAGCATCCCTGTTTATAGATGAGTGAAGTGTGGTTAAAGCAGAACGTTTTAGAAGTCTGCACTCAAAAGCATGTGTGCATGATGTGTCTTTGTAATACACCCAATTTGTACGTGCAAATCAGGGATCCCATTGTGCTCACTTAACCTTCACTCATTTATGTGCATCAAGTATTTGCATTCAGAAGTGCAATAGGAACTTCTGAGTTCAGACTTTTAAAAATGTAGGCCTTCGTGACACATAAGCTCACACTGGCAAGTCAGTGTCACATTCAGGAAGAGAACTCAATTCAGCATCTGATTCACTGGACCAGGTAACATCTAGTTGCTCCCCCTCAATCCTCCCATTATCATCTGGGTCTGCATCCTGTCTTCTCTCTACCCAACTTGTAGAACATAAGCTCACTGGTGCAGAGACTGTCTAAATCTCTCTGTCCTGTGCAGCTCCAAGTAAATGTCAATGGTTGTTATTATGAATTATTTGTCAAGCAACCTCCCCTCCCCCCCCCCCCCCCCCTTCAGGGAAAGTTTTAAGAAGTTGATAGTCTTTGAAAGGTGCCTTGAAGGTCAGTAAATACAAGCGTTGATAGACAAGTAAGTGGAAATAAGGTTTGGAATCAAGGAACCATGGCTGAGAACACCTTGCCATTTAAATCAGGGGACTATAAAAACACAAGTGTTTCTCCTTGACGCACAAATGCCATTTGAGCATAAATCATAAAAGATGGTTTCTCATGCAGCCAGGACCTGAACCAGAAACAGAGCTTTATAAGTCAAAACCAACACCTCAAATTGTACCCACACACAAATGGGAAGATGATGCCAACTCCAGAGCACATATGTAAAATACTTCCAATGAAAGATACTGTTTAACACAGAAATAGCTACACTGTGTACCCTCCACCCCCACACAACCCCTCCGTAAACCTGGCTATGCAACAGTGGGCATATTTCAGTTAAGGAGCCAGACATAGTCCCTTTCTTCTGGTTGCTTCTGAAAGTTACTTGGGGTGTAAGTCACTAAGGGTAAAATTTTCAAAAGCACCTAAGTCTCTGACAGCTAACTCCTAGCCAAGTCACAGTATGGCCAAACACTGAGCTAAAGCATTGAAGTGCACTGCCCAGTTCTGATGAAACAGATGAACAGCTGAGTGTCATATATGTCTTTCAGGCACCCCAGCACACATCCTATTATTACTCCTACTGTGCCCATAGACACACCAACAAGATAAATGACAGAAGTGACAGAACAGAAACCTATGGGATCCCATGACAGCCCATGGGACAGATTAACGGCCATCCAATGCTACCCACTGAAACTACTCAAAGGAAGGAACAGATCCACTCAACAATAAGTCATCTACCCTACTAAAGCCTCCAGCAGCAACCATACTTAATGGCCAACAGCAGCAAAGGCAGTTGACACAGCTAGAAGAATCAACATTTCCTTGGGTCAACCACCAGCTGATATAATTTCCGTAGATTTACATATACGTGCTGTAAACCCAGTGTAACATTCCTTCCCCCCAAATTCATACGTACCTGATCACAGCCTACATTCACCAATTCCTGCAGCATCTGCCTATTTACTTCTGTAGATGCTGAGGTGCCTGACTCATTAGCAAAAGGCAACAAAGAATATCTGATTTCTCGTAGTGCTTTCTGATAAGGTCCAAACTTGGCTGTTGGTCTCATTTGCTGCTGCCTGGCAGCATCTTTCCCTATTAAAATTTTAGGGTCCAGAGAAGTTTCACTGCCTGGTCCAACAGGTAATCCCTGACCTGACGATTTGGAAGGCTGCTTTAAACCTTCACGAATCTCTTGTAATCTTTGCCTGCTGTTTCCAGAATAAGTTGTAGCAGGAAAAGTCTTTGGCCTCATTGTTAATCCAGTTTTTTTTCAGCATAAATACAATCTTCTTTCTTTTTAGAATAAAGTAGTTTTAAAATAAGTGTTCCTCTCTTGATGATCCTTAAACAAATAGTTTCCACTCAATGTTTTTAGTTCAGTTCACAATCTTCATGGCTCCTACAGAGAATGAAAAACCCTGGAATCATCATTGTGCAGACCGTTTGTACCTGAAACAGAAAAGAAAATATGAACTTAGTCTCACACATTTTTCTGCCTGTTTTAAATGGTTTGCCACTTAAGGGACTTCAACATGACGACAATGACGGTTTAACCAGTGAAAGCAGTAGAACCAGAAAGCAGTAGAACCTGACTATACCAGTCCTCAAAGCTGAACATCATTTAATAAATTTCACTTATCTGTTTTCCATTCAAGGATCTCAAAGTTGACGAGAACTGGTCAACATTTTTCAGGTAAAAATTTTTTTAATGTAAAATGAACTTTTTTAGAAATTAAATTTTCACAGAAAAGAGTTATTTCTCTGGAAATTTTTGGTTTTCAAAAACCAAAAATATTTTCAGTTTTCAAAAACTGACAACCAACAACCTAAAACTTTAAAAATCTCACTGTATTTAAAAAGCTTGGTGGCAAGTTTCCTGTACAGCTGCATAACTAAAAACAGGCCAAATCTATCTTTTATTTCATAGTTAGTGAAGGGTATATTCATGCTGAGGCTTTGTATGTCAAGATCTTGCCTGAAGAAAAGTTCTTGTTTGTCTTACAATAGCTGAGTTATAAATCCCAGAAAAGGAGATTTATAATGGCAATACTGACAACTCTAACTATAGCATTTCCTACTATTTCAAAACCAAGGTCAGCAGCAACAAGACATTCTGACATTCCACTTTAACATCTAAATAAATCTTGAAGATGAAGAACTTTACTCTCCTTGAGTAATACCTTTCTCTACTGAGTCAGGTACAACTTAGTGTGAGTAACTAATCTGATTCTTGCAGCGTAGGGTTTTTGCATACTAATCTTGAGCAAAGGTGGCCGAATCTAAATTAAGATGAGTAGTGACAAAGAATAAAAATCCTAATCTGGAAACAAGGAAAGACTGCTAGCTTGTCAATCACAAGTATGCTTACTCTGACACAGGGAAGCACACTCAATTCAGTTTCTGAGCTCTTTGATGGGGTGTTTGTATTATCATATGTCTTTATATAATGCTTAGCACAATGAGGCTCTGACCCTGATGGGGGTCTCCTGCCATTACCATAATAATAAATATTAAATAGAATATTCAAAAGAAGATTAAAAGATCCACCACACTACTGAAACTGCTTCCACACCTCTGCAGCTGCTACTGTTTGGCTGAAAGTTTTAGCCCCAAAAGGAGAGTTCTTCCATAAAGATTATAATCCATCATTTTCACATGTTTAGATCAAAGTGCCAACGGACCCTTAACTCTAGCTTCTGCTATTGTGAAAACTATAGTATTTCTCATCTTGAGCTGGCTGCCAAAAGAGTACTGCCAGAGCTTTAAATCAAATGTGTCCTTTAACTTTGCTCACTGTTCCCCAATTTAGGGGCCAATGGAACCATCACAGAGCTTGGAGAACATTTCCAGATTTACACCATACATCCTCATTGCCCATCGTGCTGGGCCACTATCCTGAAGGTCAAAGGGGTCTGGACAAGTCTATCTTTGAAGCCCAACATCACTCCCTAATTGGCAGAGGGTTCATTGCTGAGTGACATAAACTAGGAGGACTCAGCACGGAACAGAACACAGTGGCGCCACACCATACACCAAGCCACAGCTCACTTTGAGGAGAACAGACGTGCTCATGAGACAGAAAAGCGACAAAGGAGGAAAGAAAGGACACAACAGTCAACTATGTCTCCTCCAAGATCACACCTGTCACTTCTGTGGGAAAATCTGCAGGGCACGAATTGGGCTCCTCAACCACCTAAAAACCCACCAATGAACCCCCGTGGCAGACATCATCCTCGCATCGAGGGATAGTGAAGATAACATAAAGCCTTTCCTCTTAACCAGGGGCTGAACCCTTTTAAAATGGGAAAACAGGATACTGGAATCAAATCCAAGTCTCCAGTACGACTGTGCATCTCTTTAAACAGTGGCAGCACTAACTAATATGTTAGATTATCATACAGGAGTAACATCTTTACATAATGTGTCACATGCCCCTCTGGCGGCTAATACACACAGAAGATAGCCTATTACGCTTATTGTCTAGAATTACACATTAGTTCAAATGGTAGACTTTGGTGCTAAAGGTCCTAGGTTTGAACCCTGATAATGATCCATGGTAGGTCATCACTATCTAAACATTTTTTTGTTAAAATTTAAATAAAAAAAAAAAAAGTGCCTTAGTGGTTAGCCAGATGACCTAGTACCAGACTCAGGGATACACTATACGAGAGCTGGATTCAACCTGAGATCTCAAACTCTTTGTTCCCCAATTCTTGGTGGTGTCCTGCAATCCTTAATAATAAGTTGTTTGTGTCTAAGTCTGCAATTAATGGTGGGAGGAAGTTTGTGATGAGAAAAAGGGTTAAAGCTACTCATCCATACTGTGACATTTCCTCCTAAACAACAATTCAATCATCAGTTAGCAACAAATCCTGCTCAGACACACACAGTGTGGCTGCCAACGCAGTCAGGGGCGTGGGGAAGTGCATGCAGGTTTCTGAGGGTAAGATTTGGTCCCCCTAACGTGATAATAGCAGCTAAAATGGACTTTAATAAATAAAAGGCACTTAAACAATATTATTGAAGCCATTTTAGGAATACACCATAACTAAATAGCATTTCATAGATGAAAATTACACTTACAGTTCAATTTATTACCCGGTGTTTCCTTTCCCTTTCCTGACAGCAGCAGACACCGTATGGCTGGGTTTAGGAGAAAGAACAAACAAGGACTTCTCTCAGACCTGGTGCCAATGTTCAGGCATGGGATGTGATAGAGAGGAATGCAATTCCTCCAACTCCTTGCAACCCAAGAATTGGCCTCTTGCTTACACAACATGTCTCACTGAAAGAAGCTTTGTGGCCCATGATCCAAAGCATGATTCTAATAATGCTGGGTCAAGTCAGCTGGCAACTTCTTGAGCTTTCTTTCTGTTTTAGCAGCATTAACTAACTGAGTGATCAGCATTACATTTACAGCATGAATGAGAATAGCAACAACAGCCACCAGATAACTGTAAATGTGTTTTATATTTTCCAGCAGAAAGAAAAGTTAACTTAGTAGGCAAGATATGCCGAGTATTGGAATAGCATTTAAATATTACAGATCTGCAAAGGAAACCAAATTGTCTGTGACCTTCATAAATGGTGGACTTAGTTGTATTTTTAGGGGGGAAATAGCTGTGCTGTACTTTTTTTAAAACCACAGAATTAAATATCAAAAATATCAATTTATATTTATAAGCATGTCTGTACAGTTTGTACTATCCCAATTTTGAAAATTCATTATCCTTCTAACGTTCAACCTGTCTTTGAAATGAGTGTCCACCTCACGCCCCTACAATCATGAGTAATCATTTTGCAAAATTATTTGTGTTTTAAATCATTCTGATTAAACACCATTAAGCTTTTCAAATAATTTCTGCCCATTACTAAATTACAATACCCCAAATAAAAAAGTTAGGGTTACCTTCATTACAGCAAGTTAGAACAATTTTTGTAGAGTTGAATTTTTTTTTTTTAAGTTGACAAATACTGACAGAGGTTGTGGTAGCAGACAAACAAACAGATACATTGAATTTAAACTATATTCCCCAGGCAGGTGTTCCGGACAATGCATGGCATAACAAATTAAAATACAATGAAAAGCTACCATCATTAATATGCAAAATAAAAAAGTAATGATGGTGTCTTAACACGAAAAGGAGGAGAGGAAAAAAGTCACCAAAAACCTTTTAAATGGAAAAATAATGAGGTGTTTTATAGAAGAAATGAACCGAAATAATTTTCAGGGGATAGAAAGTTCCATTCTCCAAAGACCCAACTACCAAAGATACAATCCCCTAACAATTTAAGGTGAGAAGGCAGAATCCCTAAAAGACACAGGTGTGGTCAGAGCACAAGGAGAATAAGCCTCAAGGAGGAGGGCTCACAATACTTTAAAATAATAAGTTATTATTAAGCAATAAAAGCCACTTTAAAAATCATCTGTTCCATCTTTAAATTAGTCTGACTGTTGACACGTCAAAGGTGGCAAATGTAGAGAGTGCAGGACAGGTATAATAGGATTGTGGTTGTTCACGCCAATGAGAAAAAACAACAGACCACACTGCTGCATTCTGAGCAAGCTGCAAATGACAGGAATGCCCTTCTGTGAGCCCTCTAAAAAGGTAGCAATAATAACACCTTGCCATCCCAAGGGCACAGAATACTACTGTCATAAACTAAGTCAGATGCAAGCATCACAACTGAAAAATACCTCTTTGTGCCACATGGCTTTTCTGGAAAGGGTGTGATAAAAAGCAACACCAAGATTCTTAACCTCACTCATCACCTTTCAGTCAATCCCCTCAACCAGCAGGAATAAAAACAGGGAGCAAGAGTAACCAATGACAAGACTTCTGTTTGACCAGGGCTAAATAGAAGCTAGTTCTGACATATACAGCTGACAATATTGTTCAAGTATTCCTCCAGAGCAGAGACCAAATCTGCATTGTCAACAAATGAGGCAGAGCTGTGTATCATCCACTGAATTAATTAATCCCCAGAGCCATATAGAAATAGGGGGCTCTAGTGTTGACAAGGTATTGTTGAATAGCCCCACATCGAAAACACACAAGCTGATGGGTTATCACTTTTGCTGGCCTATCTATCCAAGAAGGGCATGTCCACACTACCCTCCTGTCAGTGCTGCGTGTTCTCACCAGGAGTGCTTCCACCAACTTAAGAGGGGCACTGCTGGAGGCTCCCAACGCACAGCTCCCCACTGCCGGCTGCCCCCCCCCCCCCAGGCTCTTGGCTCCCTACTGCAGTTGGGCTCCCAGTTCTGAGCTCAGCATCGGGCAGATCCCGGGAGCAGGAAGCTAAGAGCCCAGCAGGGAGGGGGCAGCAGGGCTTCCAGTGGCAGTGAGCGGGGAACCAAGAGCCAGGGAGCAGCTGGTCTCCTGGTGCCAGGGAGTGAGGAATCAAGAGCCGGGGTGAAGAGAGGAAGCCGGGCTCTGAGGAACCGAGGGGGCGGGAGCTGGGGTCCAGGCAGTGGGGAGCCAAGAGCCAGGGGAAGGGGGACATCTGATCTCCTGGCAGTGGGGAGCTGAGAGTTCGGGGGGGGGAGGGGGGAGACCTGTGCTTCCGGCAGCAGGGAGCCCAGGAAGCATCTGGGCTAGGAGCTGGGGAAGCTGGGCCCCAAGCAGGGCAGATGCAGCCTGGCTGGGAGAGGGGAGCCCGGGGGGCAGCCTGGCTATAGCTGGAGCACCCACCTGCCCCAGTGACAGCCTAGTTTTCTTGTAAATTTCACAGCTCCATCATGGAGCCCTGAAATTGACAAGAATGACAGCCAGCAGCTAATGTAAGTAACAGTGTCTACACAAACACTGTGTCGCCTTAACTACACAGACATGAGCCCTATGCATCTCGTGGAGATGGAGTTATTATGTTGATGTAACAGGGCACTTACATCGGCAGGAGCAAGACTAGTGTGTACACTGACATAATTAGGTCACCTAATGCTGTAGTGTAGACCAAGCCCAGGTATCTAAACCAGCTCCCTTGGAACTTTTACTCCACCTTCTAAGTAAAATCCAATAAAAAAAGCCAGATGCTGGTTCATCTGAGCTGGATCCGTATGCACATTGATACAAACTCCTGCCAAGCACAGTGGCTCATGACTTCTTTTTTTGGAGATGAATCCTGGGGGGAGGGAGGGGTCATCACCCATATACCAAAATCCCCATGTGTCATGCCCTAGGTACAGGTGCCCTGCCTACTTTCTTATGCCCATTCTCTCTTTCACTCCTTTGTCTTCATTTTCCCCCCTTCTCTTCTTGTTTTTTCTTGCTATTCTTATTCATTGTTGCTCTGGGGTTTTTTGCCCAAAAGTCCCCAGATACATGCTTCAAAGAGCTCACTTATTTACCCTAACAAAGAGACAGTTAAGGGGTGACTGGATTAGTCTTGGAGTACAAATATTTAATAATGACCTCTTCAATCTAGCAAAGAAAGGTGTATCACAATCCAATGGTTGTAAATTTAAACTTGATTGAAAATAAAGTATACTTTTTTTAACAGTGAGAATATTAACCATTGGAAAAATTTATCAAGGGACATGGTGGAATCTCCATCACTGACTATTTTAAAATCAAGATTGGATGTTTTTCTAAAAGTTCTGTTCTAGGAATTATTTTGGGGAAATTCTATGGCCTGTGTTATACAGGATGTCAGCCTAGATGATCACAATGGTCCCTTCTGGGCTTGGAATCTATGGATCTAACTTTGCCTCCCTGTTCCTCTACTGACACAGGCTAAATGCTACTAAGGGGGAAAGGAGAATCTACTGGTGACTATATGGGGCTGGGACACATGCTCTTGCAGATCAGCTGTATGTTTCAAGAGCAGACACATCTGCTTGTCTATCTGGTCTCGTCTACTTAGACTGTAAGCTCTTTGAGGAAGGAACGGTCTATTAGTAAATATATGTACAGCTTCTAGAACAAGAGGGCATAATCTCAGCATCTCTGGATGCTACCATAATACAAATAATAATACTATGTTACCCATAGCAGCATATTTGAAGTGAGGAGTAGGAATGAAGGCAGGGTCATGTCACTTCTCCCACTCTCAGTCTCCTCTATCCCACTAACAGTACCATACAAAATTAGTGTGAAGTCCCCGTGGACAGGGGATTTGCACCTTGCCAAAACCATAAACATAGGTCCCAAAATAGCCAGAAGTTTAAAGAAGTTAATTCCCATACTTACCCATCTGACATGTTATAAGCTAGTGATTATATCTTGCAAAGAGTTTATGCAAGACTTTACATTTTCAAAGTGCTGGTCATATAAGATCTCAACGTACTTTTCAAATATGTTATTTTTCATTACACCCATTGTACAGATGAGATACAGAGAGGTTCAATCAGGACTTTTTAAAAGTGGCCTCTTATTTTGGGTGCCTGACTTGAAATAGTTAAGACCTGAATTTCAGAGGGACCCAACCTCTTGATTCAGTTGAAGTTCTGGGTGCTCTGAGCTTCTGAAAACTCAAATTCAAGGTGTCTCAAGTTGGGCACTGAAAAACTGAGGTAATAAAAATGTTGGCCTAAGTGACCTGCTAAAAGTCACAAAACAAACAAGTCTGTGGAAAACGGGAAGCAGAACCCAGGAGTTCTGATTCCAAAGTCCCTTGCTCAATCTAAATCATCAAACTACACTTTCTCTCAGCAGACAGGAACCCTTTGAACAACACTCTCGGGCATTGCACCAGCCCACCCTAAACAGAAAGTTCTCTAAACTGTTGGGTGGATAAACAGCAGAGGTGACTAAAGTGACCCAATATCCACAGTTAATTTGTACAGAGACCACAACCTCTTTAGGCAAAGTGCTGTGGTGAGAGCCCACCCCAAAGTATCATCAAACCTACCACACATTTCTACTCCACTTTCCTTAGCTGTCAAGCAGGAAATGGAGGGCGCCCAGAGGCCACGGGGACGGGCTCAGTGAAAGCTGGGAGAGCTCCGGGATGTAAGAGTTACACTCCGAGCAGGTGGGACGTGGAAAGAGTCTGTTTGGAAACGCAGCCCCCCCACCCCCGGGAAAAGAGCCAGGCACGTCCTCCCCAGAGCGACAAGCCACCAGGCTGCTGCTATTTGGGGTAGGGGAGAGTCAGCTGGGGGCACTGAGGCCTAAGTGCGTGTCCGAAGCGGCCGGCAGGGGCCTCTCCCGGGCCGGGCTGTCACGTTCATGTCCGCTCCAGAGGCAGCGCTCGGGAAAATGTCGGAAAGCAACTGCGGAGCGCGGCTGCCAAAGGGGGCCACGTTCCCCGGCTGCCCTCGGGCCCGGGACAGAGCGAGCCCCCGGGCCCAGCGCTGCAGCTCACACCAAGGGACCCCGGCTCCCCGCTCCGCTCAGACGCTCGCCCCGGCCGGCGCCCAACTTGCTCCAAAGTTTTCTCGTCCCTTTTCTTCGGCGCGGACCGGAGCGCGGGGACTGGCCCGAGTCCGGCTCAGCCCCGGCCACCGGGGGACGGCGCCCGGCGTTCCCCGCAAGCAGAGCGCGCACTCAGCGGCGGCTGAGCCACCCGCCGGGCCCCGGAGCCCCTTCCCTGGTTACCCCAGGGAGCTGCAAGCCCCCGACCCCTAGAGCCGCCGCCTCCACCCAGGCACTGGCCGCGGCTCTTCCCTTCCGCCTGCCGTGAAAAACCGACTCCCCCCAAGCCACCTCCGCCGAGAACTTCTGCTCCCCGCCCCTGGATCCGGTTCTTCGCCACCCTCCCGGGGTGGGGTCGGGAGCCCCCAGCTGCCCCTGCTCACCTCGAAGACACTTGCACTTAGGGTGACCAGATGTCCCGATTATTGGGTCCTTTTCTTATATAGGCTCCTATTACCCCCCACCCCCTGTCCCAATTGTTCACATTTGCTGTCTGGTCAGTGGTCACCCTACTTGCACTCAGTCCTGCTTGTCGCCCAGCAAGGGCTGGCTGGGTCCTGCTCTTCCTCGCCAATCCCCCAGGTGACTCCTACCCCCACCCCAGCACAGGCGCGCGCGCCCTCTCTGGGTCCTGCCTTTGCCTTGCTCCAGGGAGCACCAACTCCCCCAGCCTCGCCCCGCAGCCCGTGCAGCTCCGGGGCGCGCTCTGCTGCTGCTGCCGGGACCCCCGGGGCAAGCGCCCCCGCCCCGGAGCCCGCGCCTTGCGCGCTGCCCTGAGCGAACCTGAGTAGCCTCTGAGCAGGGGCGAGCTGCGGGCCCGTCCCCGGGGAGTCCCCGCCCCGTCCTCACCTCCAGTCCGGGGGGAGCCGGGGGACAAAGTGCCGAGCCCCCGCGTCGCCCGTCTCGCTGTGCAGTCGGGGTCAGGGAGCAGCGCCCGGGCCCTCCCCGGCGCGTCTCTGCCGGCGGTGCCGCTCGCTCCCCATCTTCTCCGTCCCCGTCCCGGGCTCCGAGTGCGGCAGCGGCAGGACACAGTTGGGACATTCGCTACATTGTTAGCATTCCATTCGCGTCACGTGACCCGGGCTCGCGTCATTCCAGCCCCCCTCCCTTCACATACCAGCGGGGGGAGGGGCTTCTGCCGCCCGATCAGCAAGCGCGGGGCGGAGCCCTGGCGCCGCCTGGCTGAGGCTGGAGCCCGCTGCTGTGTCGCGGAGAGACGAGAATTCCCCTGGGCACTGAGGGTGTAGGGGGAGCCAGGGGCTGGTGCCTGTGACATCCCGATTTCCTTTGTCCTCTTCCATACACGGACCATCCCTCCCGGAAACTGTGTGTGCGGCCACCTTAGCAAGTTCTTCTCAACCTAGCTGACTTTCAGTTACAGATAGGGCCCAGCTGCAAAGTTCGGGTCTAGAGCTGAACTTCCCCAAAGTTCCTAGCTGTTAGGATTATGGTTTCTGAGTCTGCCATCACAGAGAGAGCAGCTGGCACACTCTGTCTGCCTGCTTGGCCCTGGCCTTTGTGCTTGAGACTCCGGTTTGATTGGGAATCTTGGGGCCCTTCAGTGCCAGGCAGGGCCGCCCAGAGGATTCAGGGGGCCTGGGGCAAAGCAATTTTGCGGGTCCCTTCCATAAAAAAAAGTTGCAATACTATAGAATACTATATTCTCGTGGGGGCCCCTGCGGGGCCTGGGGCAAATTGCCCCACTTGCCCCCCCACCTGGGCAGCCCAGCCCTGTCCAAAATGGCATTGGACAGAAGAGGGGTAGAAAAAAGGGATAGGTCCAGTTTAAGATGGCTGTGAAGAAGAATGAGGGCCTGGCCCACCCCTGGAACGCTGCCTATTGGGAACTTGCTGGAAAACAGTCTAATGTGAACTGGAGACCTATTCTTGTCTGGGGTCACATAGTAGACAATATATAATTCTCCCAGTTCAATAAATAGCAACTTATGTTAAGGTTTAGTTTATTCTCTTGTCATGGCACAGAGAAGTCTTGGAAACAGGTGTTGGGAGGAGACAAAGCAATCTTAGGCTTTTCAGTTTTCACTTTAGGTAGATATGGATCAAACGTTCACAGTTTGAATTCAACCCCATTACAGAGCTAACGGTCAGCCATGAAGTGTGTATCTGAGCATGCCTCCTACAAGTGTTAGAGTTTTTGCATTTGGGATTCCTGTTTAGTTTAGCCCATTATAGAGACCTGACACCAAGTTCTGATGGAGATCCAAATTCTCCTAAAACACTGAGGTGTTTCACTTTGGAGATTTGGTTCAGGCCCATCAAAACTGTCTTTTTATGGCATTGTGGCAAATATGGACATTAATAATAATAAAAATAGTAATAAAAATAGAATTAAACAAATCCTGCAGTCCTGTTGCAAAGTCCAAGGGAGACTTCTTGATACTGGATTCACTTTAAAGGCAGTGTTTTAAAGTCTCTTCTGGGGAGGAAGGATTTTGCTCTGCATGTGTATGTTTAAGGGCCAGTCCTGCAAATACTTAAGCACATGGGTAACGTTACTAATGTCAGTGGTTCCACTGATTTGAATGGAATTATTTGCATACATAAAGTTAAGTTTGTGCATAACTGTTTGCAGGCTGGGAGCTATGTAGTCAAGGAAGTAAATATGTGAGTAAAGTCACATTACGTGTTTGCAGGATCAGGCCCTATCTGAGAACATTTTTAAAATCTCACATTTGTCTTCTGTATTTTCAATTTCTCTCATCCAAATTGTCACCACAGCTTGCAAACCCCTATTTCTGAGGAGAAGAGAATTAACTTAAAGTGACTGCCATGTCTCATAGGAAAAAGGTGAACAGAAATCGTTCACCTGATGCATCCGAAGAAGTGAGGTTTTTACCCACGAAAGCTTATGCCCAAATAAATCTGTTAGTCTTTAAGGTGCCACCAGACTCCTTGTTGTTTTTGTAGATACAGACTAACACGGCTACCCCCTGATACTAGAAATCGTTCAGTGTTTCATCTGAAGGGCTGCCAGTTACTTTATATGAATTCATATAAGACTTTTAATAGTGTATTGAAATATAGACTGAAATATATTGAGAGAGAAGGGGGGAGAGGAACCCCTAACCTCAAGGGAGATAGAGAAACCCATTAGGATGGTTCATAGCAGATTGCAATATCGACAGCACAGCACGCTGAAGTGGTTCATTTTGCAATCTTCAAATACCTACAAAACTAAAGCAAACTTTAAATAATATGAGAAATGCAGCATGGCTTCATTTTCTGAATTACTGCTGTGCTTAACCAATGAAGCATAGCAATGTGATTGCCTAAACTAGGGTATTGCTCAATTGCTGGAGACCTTTTCCTGACAAAGTTCAGGCTGGCTTAAAGGGGCACTGTCACAATAAAAATCACATACTATACATTAAAATTTCCTTTACCTGAGACACTAATGTCATCTACATTTGTCATTTGAAAAAAACTAATTTATTTTTCACCATTTGCTTTCTTTTTGCATTTCAATCAATTTGGACAGTGAAACTAGACTGGACTATTTCACTTTCTATTTTTAAGCAGTTTCACTTTCTGGGTCTCATGTACTAGAGCACAAAGCTGTTGTGTTTTGGTTTCCAACAGCAGAGCTGCATATGTGAGAGAGATGGGAATGGGGGTCGGGAGAGAGAAAGGTCACATCTACCTTGTAGAAAATGTCAGGACAACCTGTTACAAACTCATAATCTCCACACACAATTCACTTTTGCAATGACAATGAGACCAAACTATGTGTTAACCACATGCCTCAATAATGCTAGTCTTGGAGTTCAGAACACGGCTAGAACATGTTTTCATCCCAACTATACAGTTACGGAATGTATAAAGACCAAACCATATTTTAACGGAGGACTACTGCGTATTACCTAGGTTCCCCCTCCCACTAGTGTTTTCCATAGTAGGACAGTAGAGTTATAGAGTAAAAACAGTATCATTGCACATATGAGAAAATTCATTTAAGGGCTAGAGCATAAGATAGTGATCTGCCCTGAGCAAGGGGTAATATGGTTCTCTGCTGCTCTGGGTAGGATGTAAATTGTGTCAGATCTATAATCAGCACAGCATGCTCCAGTTCCCACTTGATACACCTGTGCAGCTATGCTGCCAAGCGCATGGGTGGAGGGGGATGGCCAACGTGCCACCCATTTCACATTCTGTTTCCTCCCACTCACCTGAACAGGTTTGGGAAGTAGTGGCCCTATGGAACTCTTCTGTTCCTGTAGGCCTGTCCATGATGAAGGGAGCTTTGTGCCCCTTATGTTACAGTGCCACCATGCTAGTTGAGTCACAAATTGGGACTTTTTAAACAACTGTATTGTATTTAAATTTCAAATCTTACTGCCAAAAACACACCTAACAGCCAAAGAATTTCAAAGGAGGTAGATTAAATTAAAACAAACAAACAAAACAAAACCCCCACACAGTAGTGGTGGCCAGGGGGAATTGGATCACATTCAAACAAACAAAAACGATGAAACAGGAATATGAACTGCAACTGCTAATTCATTTCTGCACATTTTCCCCCAAAGAGGATTCTAAGTACATATGAAATGGTTTTTGTGATGCAGAAACATTATCAGACTTTATGAAGAATTAACAGACTTTTCAGTGTATTGATTGTACATGGAAAATAGAAAGACAAAAATAATGAAGTGAAACAGGATGTTTGCAAGAAAGAGACGTAGGTTAACATGGTTAAACTGTTTTTAAACCATGGAGCTTGTGTTTAGTGATCTGGACAAGATATATGCATTTCCTCTTCCATAGATGTTACCAATCATTTCAATATTAAGCTTGCTTTAACCATTTTACCATATTTTGTTCACTGATTTTTGAGGAAAAACCCCAACTCCTTGAGGTAAAATCAGTAGGCTTGATTCTGAATTCTCTGGCAGTGTAAAGGAGCACTAGTGTGGGTGTAAATATAATATCATAACCCTGTAGCAGGGTCAACAGCCTAGAACAAGAGCGGTTTGGCATCCATTGTGGTTCTCTTTTGTTTTACAGAATATGTAAAGAAATTGCAGTGGAAGCAGTATGATCTAATGGACAAGGCACTGGACTCAGGAGATAAGGGTGCTAGTCCTGGGTTTGCCACTGACTTGCTATATGACAGTGGGCAAGTCACATCAGCTGTCTGTGCTTCTGTTTCCCCTCCCATCTTTTGTCTATCTTGTCTGTTTAGATTGTATGGTCTTCAGGGTAGAGACTGTCTCTTACTATGTGTTTTGTACAGTGTCTAGGATAATGGGATGATCTTGATTGAGGCCTTTAAGTGTTCCTGTAACACACATTACTAGTAATTAATAATTGATTCCATCTGGTTCTAGAATTTTCTCATTCTTCAGTTGTTCTGTGTTTTTCATCACCCAGTGTGAGTCTGATTCCTGTAATATTTCTTATTTGGTTATTTCTTAAAAATTATGTTCACTTCTGGCACCTGTCTCCATCCTTCTTTGTGGACACAGAGATGGAAGTGGATTTTTAGCAAAGAATAACTTTTCTGTCAATACATAACCCTTATCTCTGACAGTTTCCAGGGGCCTCTTGTTCATTGTGCTTGGAGAATAAACAAACATTTATTTCAGTTTAGTTTACAGTTTTGCTTTCATTCTCCATTTTTGCTTATACCTTTTTATTTTGCATTACTAATGTGAATCGTTGATCAGTCTAGTTTTTTTCCTCTACACTTCTATAATACTTTGTATGTACTTCTTCTTCTTGTTATTCCTGATAGCACTTCCTTATCCATGAACATTGGCTATTGTTTATTGCTATTGACCATATATTAATATACATGTAAATACTTTTCATTCCTCATATGGTTCTCTTCCATACATTGTTTCATTCTTTTCCATTTCACTTACTGCATCCAGTTTTCTTCCACAATTGAATCTGTTGAGATTCTCTGCCTTTATTTTCCCTTTTGAACTCGTTTAGTCAGAAATACACATGGGGACAGATCCAAATCCCACTGAAATCAAAGCTTTGGATCAGACCCATTTATTAAGTATCATTGTAGTGCCTACGGCCCCTAGTCATGAACGAGGACTCCACTGTACGAGGTGCTGTACAATCACAGAACAGAAAGACCATCACATGGTCACTACTATGCTGATGCTCCCCCATCCATAGCTCGAATAATTTCCAACTGTGTGTTATGACAGACTAAATCAAGATTTACCTCCATTCTAGTTTCCTCTTATATGAGTCCTATATCTAGTCCAAAAATGTATATAGTCTGGATATAATTGGAACACACTAAGGAGAACTAACAATCTGCCACCTGTGTGTAGCTTGTTCTTTTAAAAAACCTTTTGATTTTACCTTTTCTTTCTGTTACTTTCTGGTCAGGCAGTCTATTGAAAATGCTCCCTTTATTTATTTACATAATAATGGTTCTAGTTTATCTTTTTCATTTTTCAAAGGTGCTGGATTATCAATCAGTCTTAGCTACAGAAAACCTTTGTTAACATAACAGGCAGCAACAGTACAAGTTCCTTCAAGTTTCAGAGAGGATAGGTCCATCAATGTCTATTAACCAAGATGGGCAGGGTTGCAAAATCATGCTCTGAAGTGTCCCTAGCCTCTGTTTGCCAGAAGCTGGGAATGGGCAACAGGGGATGGATCACTTAATGATTACCTGTTCTATTCGTTCCCTCTGAAGCACCTGGCATTGGTCACGGTCAGCAGACAGGATGCTGGGCTAGATGGACCATTGGTCTGACCCAGTATGGCCGTTCTTATGTTCTTCTCCCCTGCAATGGCCCTCAACCTTGTCCTGGGGCAAGGTATTTTCTGTCTCTATGGCTTTAATCTACACTGAGGTTTTTCTGAAAGTCTTGAATTCTTGCTTTGAGCAGGATTAGACAACTCAGACCAGTGATAAAATGCCTGTGGCTGGACTATAGTTTGTGCTCCCACTGGTGCTGTGACTGGTGGAGCTGCACCTGGGTTATAGTGATGGTAGGAGATTTTCAGAAAATCCTCAATGTAGCCTATGACAACTCTATCCTGGACCTCTTTGTTGAGACTGCTAATAAGTGCAATTATGATGGTTTTTTTTTTTTTTAATGTGAACACTTCATTTTAGGAACTGGACTGAGATCATAGGCAGGTAATACAGAATAACAATTTTCCAGAAATGTTTGGGTCACTACTACTTTGGGCTTCATTCAAACACGACAGTCCCTGTACCATATTACACCTCTACCCCGATATAACACGACCCAATATAATACGAATTCGGATATAACGCGGTAAAGCAGCGTTCCGGGGGGGCGGGGCTGCGCACTCCGGTGGATCAAAGCAAGTTCAATATAACGCGGTTTCACCTATAACGTGGTAACATTTTTTAGCTCCTGAGGACAGCGTTATATCGGGGTAGAGGTGTACCAGTCACCTGAGCCATTCAGTCTGTCTCACCAAGGTCTTGTTATCTCAAATGATTCTCAAGATTTCCTCTGCATACAATAGTGATGTGAGTTACGCAGTGGTTACCTTGTGACAGATTATACTGATGTTCTGAGCTCTTGGGAGGTAACTCAGAACTAAGTTAAACTCATGTCACCATTATACAAATTAGACTGACTAGACTGTATAATAATAATGCATAGCATTTTACACTGTCACTGTCAGAGCAGTTTACACACAAACTGGGTAAGCCAAACACCACCACTGGGAGTGAAGTAAAACCGAAAAATAGGAGGGTAAGTGGTGTGTCCAAGGCCATACAATGAGTTAGTGGTAGAGCCAATATTAGAATTCAGGAGTCTAGGTTCCCAAACCAGTTCATTCTTGCTGCCTCTGCTTAAACTGAGACACTCTTTCCCCCCTACCCCTGCCCACTTACCTGATCTGAGACATCCCAGATACCTATTAGATCACTGGAAGTGGGAGACTTCTTATCCTGAAGACCATTGCCAGTAATGAGACACAACCTAACTGCTGGAGCCAATGGGTTAATAATTAGAAACATGTTAAAAATTTCCTCAAACGAAAGCCCAAGTTAGAACTTTGTTGTTGAGTCCTTAGTGTAGTTTAAATGCATTAGATGCACAGAGTGTTAAATTGAGAGATCAGTGTAATGTGGAATGTTTGCAGATTTACCAAAACTAAATTTAGTTCTTAGATGTGCAGGGCTACATGGCACTTAGATACCCAAGTGCGAGGTGCCTTAGACATACCTAAATAGATTGCTGTAGATGTCTACACAACTTTCTTCAAAATAGACTGTGCTATTGGGCTTGAAAGCATTAACCTCCTTTTATAATAATCATACTTGTCACTTACATAGTGCTCTTCACCCTGTGATTTCATAGAGCTTCACAAAGATGGGTTTCATGATCCCTTCTTCACAGATAGGGAAACTGAGGGTCAGGGAAGTTAAATGACTTGCATAAGCTCCTACAGTGAAAGGGGAAAGGCTCAGTTCCAAAATATTTAGATCAACAGTGCAGGCCACACAAAAAGAAGTCAGCAGTGTGAAGTCTTTTAGCAGAATGTCACTGTACCCTACCAACTCAAAGCCATCTCTTCTCTAAGAAACTTCCAGGAGTGACTTCTGTAATTCACTGTTGTGTCCTCCTCAGAAAAGCAGAACTGAAAACATCGGCTGACTATGGATGAACTGAAGTCCTAGTACTGAGGAACATTCCATTCACACATTCTCACAGCACCATGTCTCTGAGTAGTTGCAAAATTATTTGAAATTTTTAAGAAGGCTAAAGACTAAGGTGTGGTAGAATTCATAACTTCTGCAGGCTGATCTCCTTCCTCCATTCCCCCACACAAGCTCCCTCCTATCCCCCTGCAGTTTCAAGGATTCCCTGCTCACCTCATGCCAAGGACTCTGTGTGCCCCTCCTTTTCTCTTTCCTGCAAACTTCCCCATTCTCAATTTCCTCCCCATGCAAGGTACCATTTGTCTACCCCTCCCCACATACTGGTTGTCCCCCATTATCCCCTATGTGAGGGTCTTTGTGTGCCCCCCCCCATTTCTCCCTCCACCACACGCTGTGTGTGTTCCGTCATTCCCTCTTCTCCACATACTTCTTCATTCCCCCCTCCACCACGTCAGGGACTCTGTTCCTCCATTTCCACCTCCCCCATACCAGGGTTCCCCATTCTCCCCCCTCCACAATAAGGGGCTGTGTGTGCACACTCATTCCTTCCCCCCATCCCATTATTATTTATTTTCTTTCTGTCAGGGAGATAAATCATTCAGGGCATCAACACATTAAACTCTACTGAGAGGATAGGCAGAGCTATAGTGGGTGGGGCTTGTTGTCAACTGGATCTTTGCTCAATAGACAATTACAGAGAAATGCCATCAAGTTAATTAAAAAACTGGATAGCCAGCATAGAATACAAATACCTAGCGTTAGTGAAATTCCACACAAAGTCATGACATTCTTTCAGTCCTAGCCACATAGGCTCTGATCTTGCTCCTATTGAAGTCACAGATGTATGTGGGTGGGGGATTGAGTCCCTGGATAACTACATATCTCCTTATGAAGTTCAAGATTGTGTGGACCTCACAAACTATTTCTGAAGTTTGCAAAAATAGTCTGAGTTTGTGTTACTTTCTTTATTTATTTGCAAAAATAGTCTGTGTTATTTTCCAGTAATATAAACCCATGTTGATGTTTTCATAATGGGGAGTCAGTTTAAAAATAATATCTATCTGTTCCATCCTCTTTGTGCTGAAATCTAAGGTATTTTTGATAGAAAGTATCTGGGCACTAATCAGCCATTACCTGCACCAAGATTTTCCCCCAAAATGTGATAAGATGGTGATAGATACTACTGTATTAGGTGTGATAGACTAATATAATGTAGGTATGCTTTTTATATTTATTTCGGTTTTGACTATACCATTCCAGAAATGTTGGTCCTGATTTTCATTTACACTGAGGCCACTTTACACCACTGTGGTGAGACCTTAGCTCCTCTTCTGGACAATTTGTCTAATTTCAGATTCCCACCAGCTAACCTCGCTTTGCTGCTCAGTAATAGCCCAGTTGCACTGTAAAGTCTAATTCCTTTACTGTAATTCCTAAGTACAACATTTTAAAACCCAGGCTTTTTTTTTTGGTCAATATGCCAGTTGATATGACCTATTGGGTTAAGAGAAGTAGTTCCCACCTGAAGTGATTATAAAAGGTAAGAAGGAACTGAGTAGAAACCAAATGTAAGTCAGTCTGCTTCTCCTAGGTACAATCAACAACAGCATAATTGCAAATCCGCACACACATGTACAAAGTATCATTCTAATACAGCATGGTCTCTCTGGACAAGAGTGTGTACCACCCACAGGCACTGGCTTCTAATTTTCCCTGGGGGTACTCAACTCCTGCTCAGACCCAGCCCCCACCCCAACTCCACCCCTTCCCCCAAACCCAATCCCCCACCCCTGCCCCGCCTCTTCCCACCCCTGAGCACACCCTGTCTCTGCTCTTCCCCCTCCCTCCCAGCGCCTCCACAGCTGTTCCACGGTGTGTAGGCGGCACTGGGAGGGAGGGGGGAGTTGATCAACAAGACCGCCGGGAGGCGCTGAGGGGAGGGAGGGAGTTTGGCTGCCGGTGGGTGCCGGTTTGGCTGCCACGGAGTCGGCGCCTATGGTACCACCTTGCATTTAGCTTGGAAACCCTGGTTACCTTCTCCAGACCTGAAGAAGAGCTCTGTTAAGCTCAAAAGACTTGTCCCTTTCACCAACAGAAGTTGGGCCAATAAAATATATTACTTCACCTACCTTATCTCTCTCAATGTACAATCTGTCATACAGAACATTGCCTCACAGTGTCTCATAACAGCATCTGAAACTCTAGCAAACATATCTCAGACCTCATTTGGAAGGAGGAAAGGTACTGAGTGGGGAAAAAAGCTTCAGTAAAACCTCTTGTTTACTAAGTGAGCTAACCAAGATCCTCAAAGCTACACATTTGTTTACTTACCTCTATTAGCAAAGAAGACACTAGAAAGACTAATTAGCTACAGAAAATATATACTATTGTCTATAGAGTGAGTAACTTGAATTAATACAAAACTTGGCTTGGATACTGAAAATCAATTTGGTACATGTAAATTCAAGATGGAGGGTTGTGACTGGGTGGAGCACTAGCTAGATCTCTCCAATCAAAACTGAGCATTGCGTGGTGGGATTTGCCATCCCACCAGGCCACACTTTCCTCATAAAATTGAGATTTTATGGAAATTAGGTTCAGCCTTAGAATTCTCAGAAAGTTGCCAGTGAAGCCCATGAGCAAAAGTTGACTGTCCCAGCCCTAGGAGAGTGAAAAGTCCTGAACTGCTTACCACACTCTACTTGAATATAATCACAGAACAATATAAATATGCAAACAGTACCCCAACTGTGAGATTTTTCCGTCTAAAAATGTTTCACAACCATTTGTTCCCAATCCAATGACTTGATTATTATCGCTGCTTGTCTCCTAGTCTTCCACACAATCTTCCAACCTACATCTGTTCTGAACTTTCTTCCCATGCTAGTCACTGTTTTTAGCTCACTTTAGGAATACTTGCTTGCTTATCTGAAAAGCTCTGCAGCAGTCCCAGCAATGTTTTCAATGTTTAGCCTTTTCCTTTCAGTCTCCACTGTATGTTACCATCACATACCGTGCAGGATCTCAGGGAATTTAAAATCCAGGATTAAAGAAAATAGACTTTGAATGTCACAGGTGGCATTTATTCATCGTCAGTCACTAAAACTGCAGGGAGGATAATAAGTGGTTTGCAAAATAACAAATAAAAGACAGAATGAGGCTATAATAAGGATTGCCAATTATCTGATTCAGAGACTAAATGAGGAAGGCTTATTATAAATCTTAGAATATCATAAGCACATAAGGAGCAATATTAATATATTATAAATCAAAATGAATACAGAAAAACACACACACAACATTATTTTAAAGCAAACAGCACATGACAGCATGAAAACACAGGACTGTGTTGCCTAACTGGTCTCTCTATATTTCCCCCTCTCCAAAATGTGTACACACATTTTTGGGTGACCCAAGTTTATTGTGTTTCCAACATTCACATCTATATGAGCAAGAAGGGCAGGTAGCACTCAGAAATGTGAATGTCAAATTTTGAAAAAAGCATGTGAAATGCTATTTTCCCCAAGCAAAGTGTGCATGTTTGTGTTTGTAATGTATACCTCCTTCACCACTAGAACCTCACATTTATCACCATGCTGTGCTTCAAGCCCATTAGAAACATCATTATAAAGCCTCATTCTACAGGTCCCTAGTAGAAGCATGTATGGAATGAATGACACACTAACGTAGCTTATATTGAGCCTGTCTGAGTCATTTATCTGTTTAATGGTTACTGAACCCTTTATTGCTAATAGCTCTGTAATCTCTCCCATTAATAATATATGGAGATATACCTATCTCATAGAACTGGAAGGGACCTTGAAAGTCATTGAGTCCAGTCCCCTGCTTTCACTAGCAGGACCAAGTACTGTCCTTAACAGTTTTTTTTTTTTGTGTCCCAGATCCCTAAATGGCCCCCTCAAGGATTGAACTCACAACCCTGGGTTTAGCAGGCCAATGCTCAAACCACTGAGCTATCCCTCCCTTGCTGTTGGCCCGCTCTTAGCCTGGACTTGGCCACCATCTCTTTATGTCTGTTGTCCCAGGGTTCCCAGGCTCTGGAACACCCACTCCTGATTAAAATCACATCCTCCACAGCAGTTGAGCTCATTCCCAGGGTCCTTTCTGAGTCCTATTACCTCCAGTCCTGGAACTGCTCCTCAGATCCAGCTGCAAGGAACTGATGGTGAGCAGATGCCCAGAGCCCTCTCAGTGTTGCAGTGTCTGTCTGCCCTAGACAAGGGGGCTGGGGAAAGAGGCGGCTAGTCACTGCCTCAGGTTGAGCTCCCTGGCTACTGGGCTCCCTAGCAGCCTGCTCTGTGGCCAGCTTCACCTTTTTAATATCCCCTTCTCCAGGTAGAGCATGCTCTACAGGTGTTCCTAATTGGCACTGTCTGAGTGTAGGGACACTCATTAGGCTTCGTGTCAGTGGGATGGGGGCATGTGCCATCACAGAGCACATCAATTCTACCACCACCTCTGTGGCGCTAACCTCCAAAACTACTTTTCTATCCTAATCTCCATCAATGTCCAGTTTCATATCCCCATCTCTCAGACATATAGCTGTCTGTCGTAGCTGATGATGATGTCATGGCATCTTGTGTGTGGTCTTGTGGCTGTATAGTCTGAGCTGCAAGGAGCAAGGTCACAAACCGTTGTCATATAGGAAAGTGTAGGCTCCCACTGAAGACTTGGCATGATACCTGTGGCTCTTTTTTCGATCAGTTTCTTGGATTTGTCTTGTTCAAAGTGTTTACAACCTCTGTTGATAGCTGCTCTCCATTCAGGTCTGTCTTTGGCTGTGTCTTCGAACTACTTTTCTACTCTAACCGCATCACTAAATGTACATATCCCCATCTCTGAGATATCTGCTCCCGGAATCCCTGCTACCATCGCAACCTCATTCAGCCCCAAACTAAAATTCTCATTATAAAGCATCATTCCTCTCCCAATCCCTCTCCACAGCCTTGATTTATATCCTCTAATGATTGCACTGTTCTCCTATTCTCACCATCTTGGTGTCATCTGTGACTCCTCTCTCTCTCTTCTTCTCCCTCATATATTCAGTCTCTCACTAAAGACCTATTGTAGCCCATTTAAGTCAATGAGAGTCTTTCCATTGACTCCAATGCAATTTGGATTTGGCCCCAAATCCTGTCTCTTCATCTCCATATCTCTAAAATCTGTGCAGGCCTCTCTGTCTCCACAACTAAAACTCTTGTCCAGGCCCTGATCATTTCTCACTTTGAGTATTGTCACTCCTTTCGAACTAGCTGCCAGCTAGTCTCTAACCTCTCTCACCACTTCACCCACATTGCCCCCTTTCTTGCATCCTTTTTCTGGCTTCCTGTCTTTGGCTGCTTCAAATTCAAATTCCTTATTCTCACTCATAAGCAACTCACTTGTTTGCACCTACATATTTGCTCTAATTTTCTCCTACTTCCCCACTTGCTTCCAATGTTCCCAATTCTCTTTTAACTGCTCTTTCTGTCTCCTCCCATCCTGTTTTGCAGCTTAACAATGTTTCTATAGGTATTTATACAGACCCTAGCACATAGATTTTAAGAGCTCACTGTGATCTAGTCTGACCTCCTCCATACAGGCCATAGATCTTCATGCAGTAATTCCTGCCTCATGTCCACTAATTTGTGGTTGAACAACTAGACCATCTCATTTAGACAAGCATCCAATCTTGATTTGATGATTTCAAGTGATGGGAGAATCTGTATCTTAATAGATGAGCACCTCCCAAGAATTTATAGCTTTTGTCCTCATAACACTCCAACTGTGTTGTGAAGTACATTTTACAGATGGGCAACTCAGGCACAGAGTGATTAAATGATTTGCACAAGGTCAAACAGCAAGTCTGTAGCAGAGCTGGAAATTGCTTCCAGAACTCTGGAGTCCCAGCCCAGTGCTTTAAACAGTTTCACAATTCTCTCTCTCCTTCAAATTCCCCCTTAGCCCCCCCTCCCCTTTTTTTTCTTGAATCTTTTTTTCACAGGTCTCCTTGGGAATCATTTCTTTGAATCCTCTCTAACCTGAACTGTTGCCCCATGTTTTGTCTTGTCTACATTTGAGTATAAAGTCTTCAGGGACGAGATTAAATCTTTTCATTTGTAAAGCAAATTTACAGCACCATATAAATGCTTAACACTATAATAATGATAATAGCTATGATTTAACTGTACTGCACTCATGGGGGAAGCAGATAGGTTTCTGTGCGTCACAGAGAGGAAAGTGACAGACTGTGTTTGCACTCTAATTAAAACATTTCAATGACTTTAGCTTGAGCAATGTAAAAACTGCCTTGGATAACTTAAATGCAGCTCAGTTAAGATATCAGATAAGATCTCTTGCCAGAACACCAAAGATGTCCTGGTATCAATGACGATCCGGGAACACTGCTGGCTCACAAATACGAGAGCAGAATGCCAGTGCCCAGGCCCCCACTGATTCTCTTAAACTTGGTGCGACAAATCCTCCAGTGAAATTCTTTGTGGTTTGAACTGAGAAACCTTCAAGGTCTTACTAGGTTTATTGCTGTGGGAGGTACAAAGGACTTTTGTGCACCACCCCTTTTACCCAACACAGAACAGCACTGAGATCTATAGGGCCAAACTTGCACCTGGTTTAGGTCAGTGGAGTTATAGCAGGGAGGAATTAGGCCCAGTATTTTTTGTGATCAATACACCAGCTGACCCTCTCGTTGCCTAACTTTCTCCTCACATGTAGGCACTTGCACACATTCCCCTACCCAGTGTGCAACGTCCTGTATCTGAAACAAAATATTATTATATAATAAAAGTTCAGTTAGAGAATTGTTCTTACTAACCTAATTTTCCTATTCACATTTCTGACTCACTAATGCTTGGGAACCAAGAGTACAAGAAGCTGAATTTATTCATAATTCAAGCATTATGAAAGCAACCTCTGAGCCAGTTTCCGTTCTCACTGCCACACCATTGAACACAACCCTGACCTACAGGGACCACCCTCTCCAGGAATGGAGGGTTATTCAGCCTGCATCCTGTTTCAGAGTCACAGGCCTCTTGGGCAGCAGGCACTCTATTGTGGCGGAACCTTGACAATTTGTTTCAGAGAATTTCTCCTGTGGATCATGATCAGTCACTAGGAACTCAGCTGTGTGAGTCTAAGCAAATATGTCTAATGCTGGTCTTGAACGGGGCTCTATGTGTGTAACAAGTCAAAGCAATATTAATTTGATGGAACACAAGGCAGTGGTGTTTAGCAACATGGCATCAGTGAATCCTTCATATATAGATTTGCATGTTATTTAACTTCATCTGACTATCTGTAGGAAGTGCTAAACCCCACTGAAGTCAAAGGGCGCTCCAAGCAGAGCCAGACCTGGCATTTTTTGTCAAGTCAAACATTGTAACACCATTCCATTTACTGTCCCACTCCCTACAAAATGACTGATTCTTGTTCCACCCCCATGAAAAACCATGATTCTGCCTTAATGTGAAGGAACAGCACCACCTCATTATTATAGACAAATACAACGGGTAACCACATTTCTCTGAAAACTGGGAATGCCCCGGCCCTGTCAGTTTCACAAAAATGTGTCCTGGTTTTTGCCCTGGCCCCAGGAGAGGGGCCATCCCAAGGAAGGAGCTACCAGCCAGCTGAGCTGGTGAAACTGGCAACATGCTGCTGTGGCGCCTGGACAACCCCCAGATCTGTCACACAACAATACTGCCATCTTCTAATTGAGGGAAGCCTTTACTGAGCATCCCCCTCAAACCACCAATCCCTCAAACAGAAACAGACCCACAGTCAACTCAGCTGCACTGATTCCATATACAGACAGCTAATGATTAGGGACTGGCACCCACATTTCCACCCACTTCCCTTGCACCAGGAGTGAGAATCAATTATGGCAGAGTATTGGAGTGGGACGGGGCAAAAGATAGCAATGGGGTTGACAAGAGATGGGGGGGGGGAATTGAATCACTGTAGTGATTTTCTTCATGCCTAATTAACACATTCTTACATTTTGATTCTTTCCGTGTAAGAATTCTTGACATAAATCTTTCATTTCGAGGGGGGCTCTTTTCATTTTATTTTATTTGAAACATCACATAATTTTTGTAGAGAATAATCTGTTATAATTTTATTAAACTAATTTTGGACACAATGTCCCACATTTCTGTTAATTCTGGATTCTTCTCCGCTGGCTCTTTCCCCTCTTGTTTTTCTCCTTGCAGGATTATTCTCTTAATTTAGTCTAGCCACTCTTTTAACAGTAAGTTAGTCACTTGCTTTGGGCAAAACAATTTGTACACTAGATTTATTGTCTTCCTGCTTGGATATCCATCTTGTAATGTCTTCTGCATAGAGGCGCATCCAAATTTCTCTCTCTTTTTTTCCTCTTTACTTTGAGTTTAGTATTCTGAAGGAAGTTGATCAAACTGAACATTCTTGTGAATTTAAGCTGGACTGCCAAGAATGCAAGTGATTCATCCCCCTGTAAGGAAAAGGGCTGGCAATAAAGCATTCCCCATTCCCCTTTTAAACATGCAAAATACTGTTACTGCTCAAAACAAGTAAATCTTTTTACTCAGAACAAAGTGTGCTATTAATTGCATGACAAATAGAATTCTTAAAATACTATCTTCTATTATTAGAACAAGGAAATGTTATCACCAGAGGCCTTGTAGTTGATTTGATGTAAATTGTGAGCACTAGTAAAGCACACTGAAATAGTAAGGTTGTCTCCTATCTCTGACATTGTTACCTTGTCAGCAGCAGGTCCAAATTATAGCACTTTCCCCTTTAGTCTATATGTAATGGAGAGATACAGCATAATTTCATGGAGAAAACATACTGTAATTAGGATAGAGCAAGCGCTAAAGAGTTTGTTTAGTGCAACAATTTCTAACCAACAACTAAGTTGGCATTGTAAACATTCATATTAGTATGGCAGTACTTAAGTATGCTTTAGCGCCATCTAGCTAACTCCCAAGGGAACTCACATCTCCACAAAGTGTTTTCTTCCTCACTATTTCAGTAATAAATTATGAACCAACAATGTAACAATCTTGCAAAAAAAGCAAACATCATTCTGGGTTGTATTAGCAGGAGAGTGGTAAGCAAGACACGAGAAGTAATTCTTCCGCTCTACTCCGTGCTGAGTAGGCCTCAAGTGGAGTATTGTGTCCAGTTCTGGGTGCCACATTTCAGGAAAGATGTGGACAAACTGGAGAAAATCCAGAGAAGAGCAGCAAAAATGATTAAAGGGTCTAGAAAACATGACCTATGAGGGAAGATTGAAAAAATTGGGTTTGTTTAGTCTGGAGAAGAGAAGACAGAGGGGACATGATAACAATTTTTAAGTACATAAAAGGTTGTTACAAGGAGGAGGGAGAAAAATTGTTCTTTTTAACCTCTGAGGATAGGACAAGAAGCAATGGGCTTAAATTGCAGCAAGGGCGGTTTAGGTTGGACATTTGGAAAAACTTCCTGTTAAGGTAGTTAAGCACTAGAATAAACTGCCTAGGGAGGTTATGGAATCTCCATCACTGGAGATTTTTAAGAGCAGGTTGGACAAACACCTGTCAGGGATGGTCTAGATAACACTTAATCCTGCTACGAGTGCAGAGGACTGGACTAAATGACCTCTTGAGGTCCCTTCCAGTCCTACGATTCTATGATTCTAATATATTCAGTCTGTCCAGCATACTGAACTGCTTGTCATGTCAATGTCCAGTAATATATATCTGGTATTTCTAATATCCCGGTCCCATAGGTGCCAACTTTCCCCGGAGCCGGTGGGTGCTCACGCCCCCCTGCCCCTGGCCCCGCCCCGACTCTACCCTTTCCCTGCCCTACCCCCATTCCAACCCCTTCCCCAAAGTCCCCGCCCCAACTCCGTCCCCTCCCTGCCCCTATTGGACCCCTTCCCCAAATCCCCGCCCCGGCCCCGCCTCTTCCCCGAGCGCGCCGCATTCCCCCTCCTCCCCCCTCCCTCCCAGCGCTTGCCGCATGAATCAGCTGTTTCACGGCGCAAGCGCTGGGAGCCAGGGGGAAAAAGCGGGCACGCGGTGCGCCCAGGGGAGGAGGCGGAGGCAGAGCGGAGGCGAGCTGGGACGGGGGGGGTGGAACGGGGAGCTGCCGGTGGGTGCTAAGCACCCACCAATTTTTCCCCGTGGGTGCTCCAGCCCCGAAGCACCCACGGAGTTGGCGCCTATGCCCGGTCCTTTGAATTAAAAGTTTTTAGGTGTCTATCAGTCAGACATGTTTGCATTCGGATACCTAGTTCCTGCAAAACCGGAGAAATTGTCCACTGTTTGACGGATCCCACTACCCAAAGCAGTTCGGTACTAAATCCACATTTCTGGTGGTTGTGCAGACAGGACCTGTTTATGATGATCATATTTTATAAGTTAAGATATTAGACAAAACCCATCATTATGTATTACAGCCTTGCCTCTAATGAAAACGCATTCTTCTGATCTGTTCCCTGCAAATTACCTACACATTAGTTGGACTTCAACAAAATCACTAGGGCAGACATTCTGGCTCATGGATGCAAATATCCATTTCACATCCCTGTGGAGCCATTGGGGGGATTGTTAAACAGCATGAACTAAAATGTCAGTCCCTACACAGCAGCACCACTACCCTCCGCACCCCCCACCTGCACTCCCACAGTCCACAACACTCAGCAGCACGTAACCCCAACCAGGGCCATTACTACCCCAACCCAGTAGCACCAACCCCCTCAGACATGTCAGCATCCCCCCAATGAAACCATTCCTATTGTGGCACACCCCAGCACCCTGCCTCCAGCATCAGAGCTAGCCCCATCTAGCAATATCCACCTCACTCCACCAGCATGTCCCTGCACTAGCCCCTACCCAGAAGAACTCAGCATCAGAACTCACCATCATTCATTTCCACCCACCCTAGTCTTCCCTTCCTAAAACCAGCCACAGTTCCTTGCCATGAACCCAAAGGAGTATGGAATCTGATCAAAGAATTATGGGACTGAGGTCCCAAGAAGAAACAATGACTAATTTGGGAATCCTGCCTGGAGAAAATTTGAGCCCCTCTGGTGAAACTGTCAACTTCAATTGTGATACTTGTGTGTACAGGAAAAACATTTCTCAGTAACTGGCCCATGACTGTGGCACTCATATCCAAAAGAGACCATAAAGACTACAAATTTCACTATCTTCACTTATTTCTTAGACTTAACTTTCCATCCTTTAACCCGGGGTGAACAAACTATGGCCCAGGAATCGCATCTGGCCCTTCAGACATTTTAATCTGGCCCTCAAGCTCCCACCAGGGAGCAGGGTCCGGGGCTTGCCCTCCTCTGTTGCTCCAGCTGTGGAGCAGGGTTCGGGCTTGCCCCGCTCTGTGCGTGCTGTGGCTCCATGCAGCTCCCAGAAGCAGCGGCATGTCCCCCCTCTGGCTCCTACGCATAGAGATAGCCAGGGGGCTCCCCATGCTGCCCCTACCCCAAGCGCTGCCCCCGCAGCTGCCATTGGCCAGGAACTGCGGCCAATAGGAGCTGCAGGGGCAATGCCTGCAGATGGGGCAGCGCGCAGAGCTGCCTGGCCATGTCACCGTGTAAGAGCTGCTTGAGGTAAGCGCTGCCAGGAGCCTGCACCCCTGACCCCCTGCCGTACCCCAATCCCCTGCTCCAGCCCAGATCTCCCTCCTGCCTTCTGAATCCCTCGGTCCCAGCCCAGAGTACCCTCCTGAACCCCCAACCCCTCATCCCCAACCCCACTCCAGAGCCCACACCCCCAGTCGGAGCCCTCACGCCACCTGCATCTCAACCCCTTACCCCAGCCCGGAGCCCCCTCCCGCACCCTGAACTCCTCATTTCTGGCCCCATTCCACAGCCTGCACCCCCAGCCGGAGCCCACACCCCAACCCCCAATTTCATGAGCATTCGTGGCCCACCATACAATTTCCATACCCAGATGTGGCCCTCGGGCCAAAAAGTTTGCCCACCCGTTTTAACCCCACCAAAAATCACATAGTTAAGAAAAAGTCCCGACAGAATGTGGGAAAGATAGAAAAAGACACAGACTTCTGTAGATCTTCTTGTGTTCACTCTAATGAACTTGCAAGGCACAGTATAAGAATCTGGGTCGATGGCGATTAGATAGAAACTTATGCATCTGAAGCAGCATCAATGTATGCATAGATTTTGGCTTACAACACTGCAGATATTTCCAAGTGTTCAAGGTGCAGTGGGAACTTCTCCACAAATTAACAAAGGACCACATTCATCATTTCCACATGAAACTGTGCAGAAGATGAGGGAATGTCATATCCTTGTTACCCTAATCACTTGTATCCTACTGGACCAATAATGATCAAAGATGAATTGTAAAGGGTGTTGCTGTAAGTGCACACGTAGCCCCTGTCTATTTTATTCCATTTCCAAAGTGGAATAACTCAGAACAGGTACTGGGCATGTAAGACTACATGGTTTGTTAGGCAGAGGTTGGGTAATAGTTGCTACAGTGCCACCCGCAGCTTGGCTTTGACCACACCCCTTTTTGAACCTATTTCTAGTCATTCATTGAAGGCTTGTGGATCAGTATCTCCATATGTTTTTGTACAAAGCCAGTATTGGGGCTCAAATATTTCATTGTCAGCAGGCAACTACTGCATTTTTTACTGGGGTTTTAACATGTGCATGCAAGTCAGAATTTGGGCCTAATCGTTTAGCACTTAATAGTAATAATCCTGTGCACTGTGTATGGCACTTTAATATTTTCAAAACATTGCGCAAACATTGACTAACTGATCATCATTACCAAACAATTTATCAGTACTTTAACTCTTGTGCCTTTGTATGTAAAGCCCTTGTGGGGGGTTTAGCTGCTTTAATACACTATATCTATTTCCAGTATTCGTTTTAATTAAAATTCTGAAATATCCTTTACTCTGAAGGATCACAAGACTACACTGGGTGATAATGGTCTTGTTGAAATCCTCACGAACACATCCCCTTTCAAGTTGTGGAGATGTGAATTTTAGTTTTAAACTCAAGTAAAACATCCAAGCAGATTTTAGCTTGTGTTGGCAAATTTAAAATAAAAGTTAGAGATGAGCCATGTGTCTTGCTTCCCTGCAGCCTGAAACTTTTGAGGGTTTGCATAACGAGATCTAAATTACCCCTAATTTTGGAATTGGGGGGGGGGGGGATTGCAAAATCTACACCTCACCCAATCAATTTTTATAAGGCCAAACCATCCCCATTAGAAAAATCTGTAATAAAAAAGTTTTCTTTTTAATTTGTTTACAACTATTCCTCTCAGATACTTCTGTGACCTGTGTATTTATTTTTGAGGTGTGTTGTCTATTACTTACTGACATCATGTGAAAGAAAGAGAACAGTACACTCTTAAGGCAAACTGAAATGTCTTTATTAGGTGTAATGTCATCATGGCTACTGCAGTGCAGGGAAAATGTGCATCCATGTTCAGACTTTCCATATGGGATTTATATTTGGGTGCTATTCCCCTGGAGGATCCACATGAGCAACAGGTCAATTGTTTTAGAGAGAAAGAACTTGCCTTAGATTTTTTTGTTTGAGAGTTTTATATTTGTTCATGAATGACCTATATAATATTTATACTGCACATAAAGGGGACACTGGGTGAAGTACTGGGCCCACTGAAGTCAATGGCAAAACTCCTTTTGATTTCGACAGGACCAGGATTTCACCATGAGCCTTTGCTGTACGTAAAACCCAGTTTCATATGTCTAATGAGACTAGTTAACAGTATGGAAAATAAAAAGTTCCTTTTCAGGGAACATTTCCTAAAAGAAGATGCACATTACATACTCTACTAAAGTCTCTTTCCAAGAAATTGACACTCTGGTTCCTAACCTATCCTGCATTATATACCTACAGGACATTGTATTATCTTAGAACAGTGGTTTTCAACCTTTTTGCATTTGTGGACCCCTACAACATTTCAAACGGGGGTCTTTGGAAATCTTAGACATAGTCTGCAGCCCCCCAGGGGTCTGTGGACCACAGGTTGAAAACCAATGTCTTACAGGGATGTGCACAAGGGGAGGCAAGCAGGGGCATAGGCCTCCCAATAATCATTGGGGGCACAGAACTCCACCTGGCCCCAGGGCCACAGTGGCGGCAGGGCGCGGAAGGGAGCTCCTCCTAGTCTCAGGGCCACGGTGGGAGCTCGCAGCTGGGACACAGAACATGCCCCTCCAAAAGGTGTCAAATTAAATTCTTGCACATGCCCCTTCTGTCTTAGAACCATTCCTGTCACTATATTAAGGTTATGTCAACATTTCAACTATAGTAGAACCTCTGTGTTACGAACACCAGAGTTATGAACTGATCCGTTAACCACACACCTCATTTGGATCCAGAAGTACACCATCAAGCAGCAGCAGAGACCCCCCCAAAAAACAAAAAAACCCAAAACACAAATACAGTACTGTGTTAAACAAACTACTAAAAAACTAAAAGGGAAAGTTAAAAAAAAAAAAAAAAAGATTTCACAAGTTTCTGTGCTTGTTTCATTTAAATTAAGATGATTAAAAGCAGCATTTTTCTTCAAGTTTCAAATCTCTATTAAGTTGATGTTCAGTTGTAAACTTTTGAAAGAACAATCATAATGTTTTGTTCAGAGTTACGAACATTTCACAGTTATGAACAACTTCCATTTCCATGGTGTTTGTAATTCTGAGGTTCTACTATATATACTCTATCTCAGGGAGGTGGGTGGGTATTATTATAACACAGCTATCAGAATTCATTTTGGGTTCAAACTTTACATACTAAAAAATTTTCAGCAAAGGACATTTTTTTTCTTTAAAAAAAAACAAAAACAAGTAATTTGGTATTGCAACATAGATAATGGATAGAATTTGGTTTTACACAGTACTTTTCACAGTACAGGTCTGTCGCATCTTAGGCGCATTTAACATGTGTGATTTCAGCTTTACGCGGTCGGCAAAAACAAAACAAAACAAAAAAATAAGAGAGAAATAACAATTTAAATACTGTTTCTGTAGTGCGGGCGATTCCGCCCGCTATTACACTCAATGTAATTTTGACTATATGCGATTTTCGCTTTAGGCGCTGACTGCAGAACGTAACCCCAGCATAAGATGAGACAGACCTGTATCCAGATATTTTACAATAGCGAGTTCACTGTGGTCCTGTAACATCTCTGCAGGCAAAGTATGGTTATAGAACCACAAAGGTTATTTATGTAGCATAGGCAGGGCTTTACAGGACTCCAGAAGCTTTGCCTTGTTGTATGCCCTACAGTGCTTGCCATATGAAACTACTTCATTTTAGGAACAGAGTTTGCAGGTTCCTTGTTACGTTTTAGAAGCAGGACATGTCATGTGAGCCATTACACATCAGCCTTTGTTAGGCATAACCATTCTATCAGATTTTGTGACTAACAGTATCAAAGTGTAATACTAAATAAAGCTGTGTATAGCTCTATTATTATGACTGAAGCTTGACAGGAGGGGATATTTTTATCAGCAATGTTTGTTGTAATAAAAAAAAAATCAATGTGAAAATGCCATAAATATGAGTAGATTAATTCTTTGTCTAAAACCCTGCTGTCCTAGGACAGCAAGGAAAACAAAGGAGAACTGTGTGTTGTGTGGGATGAACCATGAATCATTCATTATTTTCAATAGGAATTGCTGAAAATGTCTAGTAATATATTTGAAGTTGATGCACAGCATGTCCTGGAAGGTGGCTGAGAGTGTTATTATGAGCAGGAGCATATTCAGTCCAATCCCTTGGAATCTGTCTGGTAAGGTGTTGGGAGAAAGGGCCTCCTCTTTCTTAGAATATCCTGGTGAGGGGGGGGGGGGGGGCGTGAAGCCAAGGGCGGGGGGAAGCAAGGGAGAACAGACATTTTCAGGGAGATGTTGGAGTAACCAAACACCTGATCCTGTAACTTTATTAATGTAAGCAGTCCCACTGCAGCGTGAATAAGGACTTGTGTGAATAAAGCTGTGTTTACCCAGGAGGTAAGATCTTTACCTCTGCTCAGACCCCTTCATGCCAGGTAAAAGGGCAGAGGAGTAGAGTAAACGGGCTCTAAAAATCCAGGCCAGGATCCATCCAGGGAGGATTTGCCAGTGAAGCACGGACAGACAGCCTTAAGGTTGCCTTCTGAGAACCCCTTGCAAACCTTGGCATAGTGGTGCGAGTAGGAACAGGAGAGACATCTCAAGGGTGGCGCCTCAGCATGGAGCACTCTGGAGCCAACACTGCAGCTCATAAGACACCAGGGTAGGTTTCCTTAAATTATACAGAGTCCCTCTCCCCCTCCAGGGTTCTCCAGGGCCTTGTTTACATGGAGACATTCTGGAAAATTAATCCAATTTAAGTGCATTAGTTAAACTGCATTAAACCCCTGCAGTAATGTTCTTATTCAAAATTAATGTGACCTTAATAGGATTTATCTTAATTCAAAGTGAATTAGGATAAACCAAATTAAGGGCACTTTAATTCTGAATCTGAGCGTCCACACAGGGGTTTCATGAAGTTTAAAACTAATCCTATTTAAATTCACACCTTTAGTTAATTTGGATTAATTTTCCTGAATGTACCCATATAGACAAGCCCTAAATTATACCAGGGGCTCCAGAACAGCCCAGGATCTGGTCAGGGGTTCAGGAATAATTTGTATAGTGGGGGTGTTGAAAGCCATTGAACCAAACTGTAAACCCTGTATATGATGGAAATCTCTTCAGGACAGGGGGTTCAGCAGCACCCCTAAATCCAGCACCTATGGATCTGGTTAACTTCACAGGCAGCAACAACTCTAGGCATGTTAGTGTAGATAAAGATCCCTTAATTACTAGCAATTTTCACACAATGGGTGAAATCCTGGCCCTCTTGAAGTCAATGTGAGTTTTCTATTTTCAACTGGCCAGGATTTCACCCTGCCTGTGGTGGGTTAGCGGCAGTCCCTCCCCCTCTGGGTCAGTGGGAGGCCACTCCCCGCCTCACTACAGTCCTTGCCTACAGTCAGGGAATTAGCAGGACATGGCGCAGATGACGGCTCCGCCTGTAATTAGGCAGAGTTGCAAATAGTTAGAGACTCTGGGCCCAGGCCCTCAATCGGGGCGGGACAACAAATAGTTTAAACCCAAGGCATATAGTCAGGGCAGGGCTGCCACGGTCCATGGGCTCAGGCCCCGGCTCCCGGTCAGGGCAGGGCTGCAAACAGTTTTAAGGCTCTGGCCGACAGTCAGGCCAGAGCAGCACAGAGGTCGGGCATCCTAGCTCGGGCGGAGAGCCGACAAATGCAGGTGTCTTGACCTGGAGAGGGGAAGCTGCCACCGCAGGGCCCTAACAGTAGTGGAGTATTCTGCCACTGGGTCACCAACACGCAACACGCTGACCGGGTCTCCTGCAGCAATGCAGCCAGACTAGGGTTGGTTGCCCCTGGGACACTTCCTCCCCTCCCCTTGGGGTATACGCCTCCATTTCCTCAGGGTAGAAGGCAAGTGGCAGTCCCAGAAACTCCTCCGTGGCTTAGTCAGCGAGTGGCTCCAGTGGCTCTGGCCAGTCCTCAGCTCCGCAGGGGTCCTGTGCAGTCTCCCAGCTCAGGAGTGGGCAGGAGGCATCTGGCTCCTTCGGCAGCTGCAGCCCAACTGAGCTCTAGGACCCACCCTTTATACTTGTTCCGCCCCCTGACTTCCAGTGGGAGAGGTCAGCACGGCCTGGCTCCGCCCACCAGGGTTCAGAGAGTGGTTCCTCCCCCTCTGCCTCATACACCACCCCTCAACCCTTAAATCCAGCTCCTGGTCTTCAGGGCTGGCATCTTGACTCTCCCCTGGTGAGACAAGTCCGCGTTAGCATTACACTTACCTGCCCTGGTGTTGGATGGTAAAGGCATATTGCTGGAAGGTGAGATACCATCTCATCAATCTGGCGTTGGTATTTTTCATGGTATTTAGCCAATTTAAGGGTGCATGGTCGGTGATCAGTACGAAAGGAGCCCCAAGAAGATAATATCTGAGGGCGTTGATAACCTATTTAACAGCGAGTGCCTCCTTCCTGATAACCGAATAGTTACATTCTGGAGGGGAAGAGCTTCCGACTGATATAGAGAATGGGATGCTCTACTCCATCCAGCTCCTGGGAGAGGACTGCCTCAAGCCCCACATCTGAAGCATCCGTTTGGACCAGGAACTCACGGTTGACGTCAGGGCTGAAGAGTATGGGTTACCGGCACAGGCTTTCATTGAGGACTTGGAACATGTCTTCATGCTCCGGCGACCAGCGTACCCAGTGTGGGCTGTCCTTGGTGCCTAAAAGTGCCATGAGGGGTGCTGCAATGGACGAAAACTGGGGCGCAAAGCATCAGTAATACCCAGCTAAGCCTAGAAACTGTCATACCTGTCACTTCGTAGTAGGTGCCAGGCAGGCCTGCAAAGACTGGACCTTCCCTACGAGGGGGCGCATGAGGTCTCATCCCAGAGTCTATCCCAGGTACGTAGTCTCCTACCATCCAATCTGGCATTTTTTTGGATTGGCAGTGAACCCAGCATCCTGCAGGGTCCGAAGGATGGCAGCCACCTGGTTTAAATGATCTTCCCACAGGTGGCTGTAGATCACTACATCATCTAAGTAGGCCACAGAATACTCCATATGGGGACTTAGACGGCGGTCTGTCACGCAGTGAAAGGTTGCCAGGGCTCCATGGAGGCCGAAGGGCATCCTTGTGAAGTGATATAACTTGGTTGGAGTGGTGAATGCTGTCTTCTCCCTGGAACTCGGATCCAAGGGGATTTGCCAGTACCCTTTCATGAGGTTGAGCGTCATGATGTACCTGGCTATTCCGAGGTGGTCAAGAAGCACATCGATCCAGGGCATTGGGTAAGCGTCGAACTTTGAGATTGCATTTATCTTCCGGAAGTCTATACAGAATCGGAGGGTCCCACTGGGCTCTGCAACCAACATGATGGGACTGCGCCACTGACTCTGTGACTGCTCTTCAACCCCCAACTCCACCATCGGACCTCTTTCTCAATGACCTCCCGCATCTGTCGTGGGAGTGGGCACGTGGTCTCCCAGACTACCTGCCCGGGGGTCTTCTGGATAGTGTGCCACACAACTGAGGTGTGGCCTGGAACGTGGTGAAAGCTGTGTGGAAGGCAGTCAGCAGGCACCGAGCTTGTTTCTGTTGCTCGGCCAATAGAGTGTCACCCAGTTGTAGCTCCTCAGTCTCAACCATATCAGGAACCTGGGAATCTAGGGCCGGCTCAGGAGGATATAGGGCAATCAACAGTCCCTCATGTGTACACCAAGGCTTCATGAGGTTTACATGGTAGATCTATTTCTTCTTTTTCCAGTCCAGCCGGTGGACCTCATATGTGACTGGTCCCACCCGGCGGACTACTTCTTAAGGGTGTTACCAACGGGTGAGGAGCTTCAACTCTTCTGAGGGAAGAAGCAGGAGCACCCTGTCTCTGGGCTCAAATGTGTGGGCTCAGGCCCCCTAATTGTAGTTTCGTTCCTGGGATCCTTGGGATGCCTGCCGATTCTCTTTCGCAAGGGCACCTGCACGAGCAAGGTGTCCCTGAAATTGCAGGCCACACTGCAAGAGTTCCTGCGCGGCCGATGGCCTGGCTCCCAGGCCTTTCTCATTAGATCCTGCAGCCCATGGGGCTGCTGGCCGTACAGAAGCTCAAAGGTGGAGAATTTGGTGGATGATTGGGGCATTTCCTTGATAACGAGCAATAGCGGTAGGATCAGCTGGTCCCACTGGCATAATTCTTGCAGGGGAAACTTTTGCAGCGTGTCCTTTAGGGTACTGTTAAAATGCTCAACCAGCCAATCAGTCTGGGGGTGATACACCAAGGTCTGTAATTTCTGAATGCCCAATATTGTGCACACCTGGCAGAGCAGCCGGGAAGTAAAGTAGGTTCCCTGATCAGTGAGGATCTCCCAGGGCAGTTCAACTCGGGCAAATATCTTTACAGCTCCACCGCAATGGTGCGGGTGGTGGTGTTCCATAGTGGGATGGCCTCGGGGTAGCAGGTAGTATAGTCCATCAGGACAAGGATATAATAAAGCCCAGCATTACTCTTCAGGAGGGGCCCCACCAGGTTCAGCGTGACCCGCTCAAAGACCACCCCCCACTATCACCAATGGGACCAAGGGAGCTTGATACCCCCTGTGGGGCGGCAAGCTGGCACTCGGGGCATGAACTACAATAACCTCTAACCTCACGATGGACCCCCAGCCAGAAGAAGTGAGATAGGATTCGGGCCAGTGTCTTCTCTTGTACCAAATAGCCAGCCGTGGGAACATTGTGGGCAAGCTTCAAGACGGCCTTCCTATGAGAGTGAGGATAGCCAACTGGGTCCGAATTTCCTGAATTCGAGGGTCCCAATCAATGCGGTAGAGGCAATCACTTGTCCGCTCGAATTGGGGCCACTGTGCAGCCCTCAGAGGATCAATCAGGTCTCCCTCAACCTGGGCTACCTGTTGGTAGGCCCAGCTGAGGGTGGGGTAGTCCTTCTGGTCTCAACAAAAATCTGAAAAGGGGGGGTCATTGCAGGATCCTCCTCCAGGAGATCTGGAGGTGGCGTTGGGACCATGGGTTCATCGGGGGTCCCCGTTGGGGTTCCTCAGCCTCATCTCCTTCCACCATGGGGTCTCCCCAGGTTTGCCCACAGCCTGAGTCTATGAGCGCCGTGACTCATTTTTGCCCAACTTCCACGGTGGTTGTTAGCTTCGGGGTGGACTGTCTGTGGACATGAGACTTTCCGGTATAGACTCGGCCAAAGCTGCAGTCCATCTCAGGGCATTCTCATTGTAAGTGCCTAAACTGGCCGCAAGAGAAGCAGGGTCCCACCTCCAGTTGGCCTGGTCCCTCCACGGGGGACCACCTCCATGGAGAGACTTGGTTTGTGGTCTCGACTCTTCTTATCAGAGCCATCGGAACGTCTGTGCCATGCAGGCTCAGGTCACCAAGGGGCGTTGCTAGCCCCAGCATCATGGGTTTGGACTCCAGGGTGTCGTTCGGCCTTGGGCCTGGGCTACCTTGCTGTGCCGGGGAGCATTGAACCAGGCACTGAGGATGGGGCTCAGGCTCCTGGCCCAATAGTGGTCTCAGCAGCCAAGAAGTCCTCCATTAAGGTGACAGCCGCACTAAGTGTTGTGGGTCAGTGCTGGAGTACCCAAGCCCTCCCCAGGGTGGGAGGACATGGACGAACTGTTCTATGGCACTCTCGCTGGCCATCAGGGTAAAGCCATCACCACCAGCAGAGGTCTTTTATCTCCTGGGCTACGACCCGCGGCCGGGACCCCGGTGGGTAGGTCTTAGCCGGAAATTGCTGGCAGAAGGTCTCCAGAGTGATGTCCAAGGCATCTAAAATGGCCACCTTCACACATCCATAATCCCACTGCAGGGGTCAGGTCGCTGCTCACATTTTCCATCTAGTGTAGTGGGTTAACAGCAGTCCCTACCACCTTGAGTCAGTGGGAGGCTGCTCCACCTCACTACACCTGTAATCTAGGCAGAGTTGCAAACAGATAAGAGTCTCTGGGCCCAGAGCCTCAATTGGGATAGGGCAACAAATAGTTTAAAGCCCAGGCATATAGTAAGGGCAGGGCTGCCACGGTCCATGGGCCCAGGCCCTCTGTCAGGGCAGGGCCACAAACAGTTTCAAGGCTCTGATCTACAGTCAGGGCAGAGCAGCACAGAGGTTGGGCGTCCTAGCTCTGGCAGACAGCCAACAAACGCAGGCCTCATGAGTTGGAGAGGGGAGGCTGCCACTGCAGGGGTTGGTTGGCTCCTTGGGGGGCCTGGGCCCACCCGACTCCACCGGGCCCTGACACTAGTGTAGTATTCCACCACTGGGTTAGCAGGGAATCCAGCTGCAACACATTGACTGGGTCTCCAGCAGCAGCACAGCCAAACTAGGGTCGGTTGCCCCGGACCACTTCCTCCCCTCCCCTGAGGGTGTACCTGGATCCAGGGGGGTCCTCTGTTTCCTCAGGGTAGAAGGCACGGGGCAGTCCCAGCAACTCTTCTGTGGTTTGGTCAGCGGGTGGCTCCAGCGGCTCTGGCCAGTCCTCAGCTCAGCAGGGTGCAGTCTCCCAGCTTGGAAGTGGGCAGGAGGCATCTGTTTCCTTCAGCAGCTACAGCCCAACTGAGCTTCAGGACCTGCCCTTTATACTTCCTATTTTGCCCCTTAACTTCTGGTGTGAGGGGTGATCACAGCCTGGCTCCCCCCACCAGGATTCAGAGGGTGGTCCCACCCCCCGGGGCTCAGTGGGAGGCCACTCTGCCTCACTACAATGTCATTAGACCTCTTTGGAGGAGGGTTGGATGACAGTTTAAAAATATCAGGAGTATTTGTGGCACCTTAAAGACTAACACATTTATTTGAGCATAAGCTTTCATGGGCTACAGCCCACTTCATCGGATGCATAGAATGGAACACACAGAAAGAAGATATTTATACATACAGAGAACATGAAAAGGTGGAAGTAGCCATACCAACTATAAGAGGCCAATCAATTGAGATGAGCTAAAATATGCCAATGACAAAAGACAACTTCTTTACACTAGGGTTCCCATTACTGCTGCCACTAGTGGAGCTGGACTGGTGGGCAGAAAAATGCAGACAAAGACATAGGATAGTACAAAAAAAAGTTCAAAGTGACAACCTTACTAGCTATACTAAATTTTGGTGAGATATTCTTAGGATTCTGGATGCCCTCTCTACAACATATGATCTCATATGCTGCTTTTAAATTTTCCATTTACTGCAGTGACAACCCTGTTTATTCCTTACCTACAGTATATCACAATTTCACTACCTAGTTGATTCAATACAAGCAGTGAGGGAAATAAGATTCTATTGGTAGAGTATTACCCAAGTTATAAAATCACTTTATTACTCTATTGTGTGCCTAAAATTTCTGGAGCACTGAAACAGATGTATTTTTATAGTGAAATGACAGCATATATTAATGAAATCCAGGTTCAGATTCTGGCAAAAATTTTCTTCCTTAATTTTATATTTTTGTAGCTTTAAATCTACTGCCCCACTGGGAAAAAATCAACTGAATATTTAGTATGCCTGTCCATCAGAACTTAATGTATAGCACTATGACTACATTTTATTCAATATACATAGGAGGAGGTTATCGTATGTGACACTGGAGATTGAAAATTAAATTTAACAAAGTAAGTTTTAACAAATTCCATCTACTCTTTCTAGAATGCATTTTAGAACCAGGTCTTTATGGCAGATGGTTAGAAGACTAGGGCCCAGATTCATCATTGCATTACTCCAGTTTTATGGAAGCGTAACTCCACTGAGTTACTCCAGTGGAGTTACAATGATGTAAAACTGAATAGCATCGTGAAAAGACTCCATCTTTTTACCTATAAACTTAGCAAATTTGATATGGAGTCACTGAGACACAACAAACACGGAGCACGTTAATACCATTTTACAGTGTCTTTTTAGAATATAATCACACATTTAAATACAAGCACGCAACTAAGATCATACCTATCATCCTCATGAAGTTTTCATGGCAAGAAACTAGGGTAGATAAAAATCAATGATTTTAAAAAAATAAGACTTTTTTTTATTTAAATCGGATTTTTTTGATAAAATGCTTTTTGAGGGGAAAAAAAACCTATCTAAAGATAGTTTTAATTAAGATACATTATAGCTCAAAGATATCTCATCATGGAATAGGGATTATAAATTCTAATTCTATAGTATGAGACAATATATTCATGTAATGTTTAAGAAAAGTTTTGTAAATGAGTTCCAATAGTTCATGGATTAGGGACCCAATCTTATGGGGTCCCAGGGGCTTCTGTATAGATTATTTAGGTTAATCTTTCTATCTACCCAATGGGATTCAGTGCTCAGTCTAGAAAAGATACAATCAGAGATGCTCAGTTTTCCACAGTTTGAGAACTGCATTTGTGTCTCCAGAGATAACATGCGTGTTAACAGCAAAAATGTTCTTAAATAAATAAATATATAGAGGTGAGAAACAACAGACCTCAACCCTATTGTCCCTCTGCAAATTTGTGTATACAGACTCAATCCCTTACCTCTCTCGAAAAGTGCAAAGCTTCAAAAAGTTCAATGAATAGAAGATGGTTGGGGGCAGAATAGATCTGGACAAGGAGAAGTCTGGAGATAAATGTGAAAAGGGAGGGACAGGCAGTAGAAACAAAAGTTAAACTGTTGGAGCAGCATATTCCGGAAGTCTTGAGGTCTTTCTGAGTGTAGCCTTCATTGATTTGAGATCTACTATACCATTCTCTCACTAGAAGGGAAAACCTATAATGGCAGCAGGCTATAAAAGAGACCCAGTTTGGGAATATTTTAATGAAGTTCCTCTACCTGTGGGTAAGACAGGCATGCATGCAAAATGCAAACAGTGCAACAAAGAAATGAAAGGCCTGGTTGCCTGAATGAAAACAACATCATGAGAAGTGTTCCTTCTCAGGAGGAAGCTGCGTTGAAGATGATGAAAGGAACATGTCTGAACATGCAGGATCTTCAGGTTGGTAAACTTTTTTATTTCATACTTCTTTCTTAAGGACTGCCTGTCTTCCTTCTGGACTATTCTTGAATTCTCATGTTTGAGCAAAAAAGATAGTACCATAGAGTAACAACTATCATTTTAGATGCAGTTGTGAAAAAATAAATAGCTGAAATAGGCAGATCTCCCTTTTACAATTTCACCTTTAAAGTAGTACTGAGTGTCAGTGAATGCAAGGAGTAATACTAAATGAGCAGTATGGTAATAATAATTAAATAATTGCATTGACTTATTTTGTTTAGGAGAATCCATCCTCAACAGGATTCTGAAGACTATCCACTTCAAGATCACCTTCGTTTTCTATAGTTTCAGAGTTATCTGCCAATGATAGTGTTTCAGTCACATCATATATGTCACATAGCCACAGTATATCACCTGTAGCAAAAAGAAAACAAAACTCCATCATCCAGAAATAACCATAGATAAGTTTGTGATAAGAACCAGCAGATTACAAAAAAGAGGTAATTAATGAAAAGATTGCTCAGTTTGTTTATACAACAAACTCTCCTTTCCATATGATTGAGAACCCACTCTTCATTAACATGGTTCAGTCATTACAAACAGGTTACAGTCCACCCAACAGAGCAGATGTCGCAGGCAAATTGCTGGATAAAGTGTATGAAAGAGAAATTGAACAGTGTGCAAAAGGTCTAGAGGGTAAAATTGTTAACCTGAGTCTTGATGGGTGGAGCAATGTCCACACTGATCCTGTTGTATGTGCTTGTGTGACAATAGAAGAAGGGAATGTCTCCCTTACAGAAACAACTGATACATCAGGAAATGCACACACAGCAGAATACTTACAAGAAGTAGCAGTAAAAGCTATAACAAACTCTGAAAAAAAATTCAAATGTCTAGTACGCAGGTTGGTCACAGACAATGCTGCAAATGTATCCAAGGTGAGAAAATTTTTAGAAGAGAGTCCCAAGCTAGTAACATACAGTTGCAGTGCTCATTTGATGTACCTCCTAGCCAAATGGCATGGCTACACTTGCAGATGTAGAGCGCTTTAAGTTAAACCAGCCTTCGTAGAGCGCAGTAGGGAAAGCGTTGCAACCTGTCCACACTGACAGCTTCAAGCGCACTGGTGTGGCCACATTTGCAGCACTTGCAGCGGCATTGGGAGCGGTGCATTATGGGCAGCTATCCCAGCATGCAAGTGACTGCAACGTGCTTTTAAAATGGGAGGGGTGGGGTGGAGTGTGACAGGAAGTGTGTTGTGTGTATGTGGGGGGAGAGAGAGTGGGTTGTGGGGGGGCTGAGAGCATGTCAGCATGCTGTCTTGTAAGTTCAGACAGCCGCAGACCCCTTCTTTCCCCCCCGCCTCTCTCTCTCTCTCACACACACACAGCATTCCACAGTAACGGCTTGCATGCCGGCAGTCAGAAACGGAGCTTTGAAACGGCATTTCCGCATTCCTACAGGAGTTCAAAACATTGACAAGAGTGGCCACTTGACTTAAGGGGATTATGGGACGTTTCTGGAGGCGGATCAGAGCACAGTAATGCAACACCTCGTTCACACTGACGCCTGGGCGTTGTAGCCAAGGCCGAGGTGGAGTACCAGCAGCACTGTAGCTGCGGAGTCAGAGCGCTCTACGTGCCTTGCCAGTGTGGACGGGTAGTGAGCTAGTGCGCCCGGGGCTCCTTTATTGCGCTGTAACTCACAAGTGTAGCCAAACCCAAAAACTTCCGTGTTCCAGAAATAAAGGCTAATGTTATTGAAATTGCAAAATACTTCCGTAACAACCACTTTGCAGCAGCTGCTCTGAAAAAAGTGTGAGTAACCAGGCTAACTCTCCCACAAGATGCGCGATGGAACTCAGTAGTGGACTGTTTTAAGCACTATATCAAGAACTGGCCTAGTCTGATGACAGTTTGTGAACAAAATCATGAAAAAAAATAGACGGCACTGTCACAGCCAAAGTTCTCAACATTGGGCTTAAGAGAAATGTTGAACACATGCCGAGTACCCTGAAGCCTATTTCTGTAGCCTTGAACAAAATGCAGAGAAATAGCTGTTTTATTACTGATGCTGTTGAAATTTGGAAGGAACTGAGTGAGATCTTATAAAGAGAAATATGCAATGACGGAGTTAAATTACAAGCATTAAAAGAAACGAATGGGACAAGCACTATCTCCAGCTCATTTTCTTGCCAATATTCTCAATACTCGATACCAGGATCAAACCTTAACTGCTGAAGAAGAGGAGATGGCTATGACATGGACATCCAGCAATCATCACTCCATAATGCCAACTATAATAAACTTCAGAGCTAAGGGTGAACCATTCAAGAAATATATGTTTGCTGATGATGTTTTAAAGAAAGGTCACACCAGTGAACTGGTGGAAGTCACTTAAGCACTTGGATTCAGAGACTGTAGAAGTGATAATCTCACTTTTAACAGCAGTAGCTTCTTCTGCCAGTGTAGAAAGAATATTTTCTTCCTTTGGACTAATTCATTCCAAATTGAGAAATCATTTGGGACCTGAAAAAGCAGGAAAGCTTGTTTTTCTTTTCCAGATTATGAACAAACAGGAAAATGAAGGTGAAGACGACTGAGTTAGCTGCAGAACCCAATATTTGAAGTTTCTCATGTTGACCTGGCTGACACAATCAATTAAATTTTTTTTTAAATATTTCATTTAACTATTTTTGTTAAAATTGTTTTTAACTAAAACAAACCTGATTTTAAAAAACTTGAATGTTTAACTAAATTCAAAAATTCATGCGCTTGTTTTGTTAAAATAGTATATGTTTGCTGTTGAATACACAATGTTGTTGTTTTAGTTAAATAAAACAATTTAAATGTCTGTCCGGTGATGTTCTCCTAATACAGCATGGCAAGAAAATCCTCCAAATATTAATGATTAACCTGTTGAATTGGAGATAGTTCACCTCCCAATGACTTCATAAATATCTGCTTCAATTACCTTTGGTAAATTAAATAACCAAACAGTCATTCATTTTCTGATATAGCTGTAAAACTAATCTGAAAAGTTTTCAAAATAAATCACTTTAAAAATGTATAGTATGTACCTTCTAAAAATGAAACCTACATCTATCTGAGTTGTGAAGAATATGTATTAAGGTTATAACAACCAACAAGAATGCACTTTTATGTAGAAATCCATGATTAAATCTAGTCTTCCTGACTAGTGATTTAAATCATGATTTAAACCAAATCCACCCTGCAAGAAACTGGTCTTTTCCGACAAAAGGCTTTTAACACTAACAATTTCCCTCCATGGTCTAAACATAGAGGCCTTTGTAATTAGAGCAAACAAACATTACTTCGAAAACACTAATATTTTGCACTTAAATAGTGGAAGGAATGGTTATTATTGGTGCTTCTTTGTGTGTCTGCACTAGAGAACTGAGCCTTTTGCCTTTCATCTGATTTCTCTCCTCCATTGGTAGAGCCCTGCAAATCTACGGATATCTGCTTTATATCTACTCTGGGGACCATTTTTGCAGATCACAGACGGATGAAGATCCAAATTTTATATGTAAAGCCCTGCAAATCTGTGGATATCCGTGGATCATTTTTGAAGATCACGGAATCGGATGCGGATACAAATTTTGTATCTGCGCAGGGCTCTAATTCATTGGGATTGGGGCCTGGTTAACTAAAACTGGCAGAACTGCCTCGTGATCAGTGCACGAGATGGATGGGGCTTATTGAATGAGCAGCTGTTCAGTATTTTGTTTTTATCTTAATTGCTCAATGAGTGGCCCCATGCCTTATTTACTGCACACTATTAAAACCTTGTTCTGAAGACAGAATTATTAATTTCCTCCTGGTCTTTTCCATGGTGCTCATCACTATAGTTATGGATTATAGAAATTAATTTAATTTCACAACGCTGTGAAGTGGAATTAAACAGAGATTAATCAGAAGTGTACACTAATTTTAAGCACCCACGTTGAGATGCCTATGGGCTGATTCTTCAGAGTACTTTATATAGCACTTCATATGTTCAAATCCCTGTGTATTTTTAAAAAGTAATTTGTGATCACACACCACTGAAGAGTAGCATCTAATTAACTGTACATGGCAACGCAGAGCAGTGTCTATTCTATACTATTGTGCTGCAGCTTATCGCCATAGTATCTGAGCATCGTCCAGTAGTCCATTAAATAACATGACTACTATCTGTCAGATGTTTGTTCTCTCACCCTCTTCCCAAGGAGAAAATGTGTGCAATGGGGTATCTCATTAAAAATTTAAAAAAAACCAAAAAACCAATACACACACAGAGCTCTCTCATTTTAAAGAAGGTGCGGTAAAGAAATGGGGCTTCCACTTAGAGCAAAAGATGGTGAGGTTTGTGATGGTCTCTACTTTCTGTGGGAGTTCATTCCACACCCTCATGCACAGACAAGCTTTACCCTTATTGGAGCGAGTTCCATTGTTCCAGGGGAGCAAAGTTGTTGATTGCAGTCTTCATCCTGGAGGTTTAGTTGATCTTTTAGATATCTTCAATGCCCTCCATCACCTGGCCCCAGGATGAGGACTGAGATCTTGAACTTGACTTGATATTCTATGGAAAGCCAATTTAGGGAACAGAGGATAGGTCTGATGTGTTTGCAGTAGCCTGATGTGTTACTGAGATGTGCTGTAGCATTCTGTACCATTTGGTGTTTCCTAAGGACCAAAGGCTTCATGCCTAGGTATATCACATTTCGGTAGTCCAGCCAAGGGGTGATGAAGGCATGAATTACTGAGGCTAACTCATTGTTCATCAGAATGGGATGGAATCTCCTAATCAACCAGAGATGGTAGACAGCATTGCTCATGGATGGTGCTGTGCAAAAGCTTGGTGTCAGTGAGGAATCCAGGAGCACTCCAAAGTTACAGACTAAATTGTCCAATTGTGGGTGTGTCCCTGCAACCAGTGAGGACTGCATCATGGCTGCATACTCTACCAAACGCTTTCCTCTGCCCACCAACATCTTCTCTCTCTTGCTCGGGTTCAGCTTCAACCAGCTGGTCACCATCCACGAACTGATCGCATCTGAGCACTGGACCATCTTGGCGATAATAGTGTGATCGATGTGGTGAGGGATAGGTAGAGCTGAAGGTCATGTGTGTATTGTTGGCACTTGAGTCCTTGTCATCTGACCAGTTCACTAGTGGCTGCACGTAGATGTTGAATAGGACAGAGGAGAGAATTGATATTTGTGGTACTCCACAAATGAGAGGTCTAGTAGTGGAGGTACAGTTTCCAATCACTAATCATTGGGCGCATTCCTCCAGGAAAGACTAAAACCATTTTAGGTCACGGTAGGATAGGAAGTGAAGAATACTATATATCAATCAGACAAGAGCCAAGAGAATGATGAAAGGATTGGAAAATATGCCTTATAATGACGGACTCATGGAGCTCAATTTATTTATCTTAACAAAAAGGGGTGACTTGATCACAGTTTTAAATATCTAACAGGTAACACAAAATGGTAATGGGTTCTTCAGTCTAGCAGACAATGTATAACAAGATCCAATGGCTGGAAGTAAAAGCTATACAAATTTAGACCAGAAAAAAGGTGTACATTTTTAACAATGAGGGTAATTAACCACTGGAACAACTTACCAAGAACTGTGGAGGATTCTCCATCACTGACAATTTTTGAATCAAGTTTTCTTAAAAGATATGTTCTAATTCAAATAGGAATTAATTCAGGGAAGTCCCATGAGCTGTATTATACAAGAGGTCAGACCAGATGATCCCTTCTGGCCTTTTAATTTATTAATCTATTTATTTAAACTACAGGGGAATGTAGTTTTAATACTGTACTTTCGCAGCAGTGCAAACACTGTATATGTTTCACTGTAATTTGCACTGAATTTGTTGCAATAAATTAAGAAAAAGAAATGTAATAAAATGTTGCACTTATATAGCACTTTTCAGCCCACAATGGTGTGTCAGTAAATGTTACCATTATTTTACAAATGGGGAAAAGTAGGGGTCAAATTGAAAATAAAAGGTAGTGGTACTCTTCCAAGCTCCTCCCACAAATCAATTCCTGTCCACAGAATAAGCTCCACACACTTGAAACAGAAAAATATGTTGTCCGGAAGTAGATTGTGGAGATATTTAAAATATGATCATGCTAGGCTGGCTCCCTTGGATTACCTGAGCTTGTTTCCTTCTTGGGGAAAAAATAAATGGTGGAACTCTCCCAAGTTCCATCCACTCACAACACTAAAATGAGATATCGCTCACACACTCCTTTGTTACATGCTTTGATCAGTAGTGAAATTGTTAAATTAGTTGATGTTTAAATAATACATTGCTGAGACCCTGAGTTAACACCACTGAGGATCAACTCAGACTCCTCAGACTTATTTTTTTACGTTCTCGCAAACTCAAACAGACCTTGCTGCATCAGATACATTCAATTCACATTCTAAAGGTTTCCTGCGCAACACTGTAGGCTAGAGATTTACTTTTTTTAAAACAAAAGCTTCTATTCTAGAGCACAAGGTTGCAACTTGGGAGAGTAACACAGTACCACTGCACACCTTCAAATCTGAACACTGAGGAAAACTGTAAATGGAAGTTAACTGGCTGGCTTAAGACCACATAGCAAGTTGTGGGACAGGACAGAACAGAGAACTCCTGAGTCCCACCCCTCTATTCTGTTTACTAGATTACAATATTTCTATTTATATTTTCATGCTTAAACCCATGTTAAAAGTTGCATGGTTATATTTTAATTCAAAATATTCCTAACTTTATTTTGCAAATATGAGAATATATGCATTTTAAAAGAATGTAAAATTTCAGATTCAAAATCAATTAATTTTGATTGTGAGTGTATTTCATGAACAATTAAAAAAACCATACTTGAGTTTTCTTAAAAAACAGACATGTGGTTCATTTTTCACATAAGTAAAGTGTTCAAAATCTAATAGCAGGAACTACTTAGATTCATAAAGCAGTGCTTTATTTGGTACAGCTGTTCTTTTATGATATCTGAACCCAGACATAAATTTCTTAGTTTTGCACCAGGGTCTGGCATAACAGGCAGATATAATTAATTTTAGCAATATGAAAAACTGCATCATCTTGGAATTCATTCTTACAAATGGTGGTGATGCTGAGTCACTTCCTTTGATAATTTAGGCAATTATAATTATAATTTAATTTATTATGATTTTTCCTAAATATTATCTACCCCAAAAGAAAGGAGATGGAGGTGCACAAAGATAGGTTGTGTTGGTTCTTGTCTCATTTTAAATGTACTACAAATCAAAATTTTTAAAAAATCAGTTTACATTAGTTTCATGAAATGTGACCTACAAAGGTTTTTGTTTGTTCGTTTTGCAATTGGACTCATGCTTTATGTTTTCAAAAAAGTCTGAAAGGTGTATGGATTTTTTTCCTGCCTATTTTTTAAATGCTGAAATTTTGGAAATGTCAATCTACTGAGGCCAGGAAATGCAAATTGAAAGCATAAACTGTAATTCTACCCCTTTATTCATATGTATTACAATTTATGTGATCACATACTCCTTTTTAAACAACACACAATGTATCATATATATTTCTATAATATTAGGGCATGATTCAGAAAAGCATTTAAGCATATCAGGAAAATACTTTGCTGAATCAGGCCTTGGATACGCAGGTGTAGCAGTTTTTAGTATGGTGTTCTACTCTGTGTATGCAAGACAGAGTCCATGGAAGTTATTTCTACATACTTAAAGAACAAACATGCTACAAATCAATTATAACAGATTTAATAAGCAGCATTATATAAATACTTACAATTAGAACATTAACTCTTTCAATAACTACATTACTATTAATATTTCACAAATAAATCAATGAAAATATATTAAATATAATTAAATACTGCAAATCAGCAAACATACATATATTTCTATGTCAGTTTACAGCAGAATTCCATGTTCTTGTACTTGTGAAGTCAGAAATATATTAACAATTTTCAAAGTAGTGTGGAAGTGAAGGTTCCAAAAAAATTCTGACATGAATGTAAAGAAACATTTTCTTTGAAAGAATCCTAAACTAAGTCCAGTACTTAGTGAAAGTAAAATTTTAACTTTATTGATCAAGGATAGGCCATATGAAAAATACTCTCTAAAGCCCCAATCCTGCAAAGACGAACTTTCTGTCTTGAGAGCAGTCCCACTGATTTTTCACAATGTGTAATTCTCTATAAGGTTAGAGCATGAATGTATAGTACATAGGTGGGCACAAATTAAAATGCATAAAAATCACAGAAATGCCAATATATCATAAAACATACTCGACCAGCATGATAATTAAATTAGTACATATTTTCATTCTTTTCTACCCATAAATGTGATATTTTCCCATTCATCTTAATCCCTTGGGCCTATTATCAGGACTGTTTTATTGCTGACCCTCATATCAGAAACATACATTTATCTTTCTCCCACCTATCTGGCAGCACACAATAGTTGAGCCAAGAGTGACATAACATAATATTCAGTTCTTGGAAAAACAAAAGCATAAAATGGAGAGCACAAGTATTTGTGTTCCAGCCTACGGGAACTAAACTCTAGTTAAGATTTACCCCATTCTAATTTATTTTTTCAACTACTTGAAATTACAGCAGGTTATTACTACACATTTATCTGCAGCAGACATCTCTGTAAATCTTTCTCCCTTAGAGAAATGTAGAAGACATAAGTAATATTAGCTTGTTATAAGCTTTTCAAAGTATTAGAAGATGCTGGGATGATTTATCCTGTAAATCTTGAGACTCAATTTGTGAATTTGAAACTGAGCAGAACACACAGTTATTTTGGAACATTAGCAACACTTCATCTGCATGTGACAGATATGATCCATTCAACACATAAGTGATTCTGCACTTACCTTTGAAACAATTCTCTTTAGGTCCTGTGAAGTCCTGCTAGCCAGCTACTAATAACTGAGATGCCCCAGAATGCAGCTACCACAACAGTAATTTGGCTGGAGCAACACAGCCTATCGGTTCGGACATATATTGTAAATATGCAAAAATATTACATAGTTTTGAAAAAACAGCATATAACTGCTTGGGATATAAATAATAAAACAACTCTCAAAACAGCAAGTTGCTTGATCTTAGGTGCAGGTTCAAATACCCAACTAAAATCATGTAGGTCACCGAGGTTAACTATGTCATTGCCGCTCCGCGATCAGGGCACGGAAGACAGGAGCGATCATTCCGTGGTACTGCACGCGCGAAGGCATGTCGGTGCCCGGGGGGGCACCAGCACTCACTGGCCCCAGTCTGAGCGGGGTAACCCCTCGGCCAGAGGGCAGCAAAAGCCCCGCCCTGGGGCTCCCTGGCGCAGCAGGGGCGTGAGGTCACGCGGCTGCGGTGTCTGCGGGGGCCGCTCGCAGAGCTCCCCGCACTGGTTACGCGGCGGCCACCCCGAGGGCGAGACGCGCGTGTTCCGGCCGCTGCTGGGGGACGCGCTCACGTCACACTGGGAGCTCCGGCGCTGCCTTTGCCTCCCCGCGCCCGGCCGCACACAAGCTGTGAGCGCGCGGCACTCGGGGGCGGAGCCCGGCCCGGGGCGGGGCGGGCCGCTCTGCCTACCGCTAACTTGGTGCGCGCGCGCGCGCGGGTCCTGGCTCCTCCTCCCGTATCCCGGCGAAGCTGCCGCGCTCCTCTCGCGAGAGTTTAACAGAGTGCGCCCCCGAGACATCCGGGTCCCTCCCCGCCGCCCCGCGCTGCTTGGCCCGGCCGGAGCCCGGAGGAAAGATGGCGGTGGAGTCGCGGGTCACGCAGGAGGAGATTAAGAAGGAGCCTGAGAAGCCCATCGACAGGGAGAAGGTATCGCGGGGCAGGGCCGCCCAAGGGCGCTGTGGGGGGAGAGGGCCGCGCCTGGGGCCGGTGCTGACGGCCTGTGTTTCCCCCTTGCAGACGTGCCCGCTGCTGCTGAGGGTCTTCACCACCAACAACGGGCGGCACCACCGCATGGACGAGTTCTCCCGCGGCAACGTGCCCTCCAGCGAGTTGCAGATCTACACCTGGTGAGCGCTGCCCTCCCCTGGGACCAGCCGCGCTTCGAGGCCTGGCCTCTCCCTGAGCTGCAGCTCCCGTATAGACCCTGCCGTCTGGGCTGTTGTATTCTCACCCATGATCCAAAACTGCATCCAATCTGCCACGCCCTAATCTGCCATAGAGGGCCTTGCACTGTAGTTGTAGGCATGTGTATTTTTATTAAAAACAACCCGTGGCTGTAATAGCTAAACGTAGAAAGAAGAAGGCTGCTGTTGTCCTGCTATGATACTGCATCGTGTGCAGTCATAATGACTGGGAATCTCATGCCTAAGATTGGAACAAAGAATTTCATATGTAACTTAACTAACTATAGGCCATTGCTAGAGATTCTGTATTTGATGTGTCAACTGACTGCCTCAGACTTTCAAAGATCTATATGTTGGAATACTCTTCATTAATTTGGTGTAAATACACAATATAAAAGACTTCTTACTTTAACACTCTTGTACATTTGAAATTCTTTATTCCAAAGTAGGCTTAAACATTACTTTGTCTTAAAAACTGGTTGTTTTGGCTGCCTGTAGTAACTAAGACCATGTCTGCACTAGCACTTATGTTGGCAAAACTTTTGTTGCTGAGGTGTGTGGAAAAAAACACACCCGAGTGACATACATTTTGCCATCATATGCGCTCATGTGCACAGCACTATGTTGGTGGGAGACACTCTGCTGCTGACATAGTTACCGCTCATTGAGCTGCTTTTATTATGTCAACAGGTGAGCTCTCTCCCATCTGTACAGAGCAGCTACACGAGCGATCTTACAGCGGCGCAGCTGTATTGGTACAGCTGTGCCACTATAAGCTTGTAAATGTAGACATGGCCTAAGTTCCATGTCTCTTGAAGACTACCAAAAAAGTTATCCCAAAATGTTGAGTATTATATAGAAAGTGTGTTAGTAATTTTTGTGCTATGTTTTGTATACATTTCATGGTGTGCAGTTTGCATGTGGTATTTTGTGTATTGTGGAGAAGGTGTTATCTCTGGTGGCAACCAATGTTCTTTATGAACTCTTTAGTTCGTTAAGTTTAGTTTGGAAAACTAGTTTGGCCCAAAAGTTGCCAGAGTTACTCTTCAAAAACATTCTTATTTGTCTTCAACATTTGAAGAATGTCAAACTTAGTTATGTGTTGCTGATGCTGACTTGGGAATGAACTTTGTCTAAAACTTCTTTGTCTCCAGGTATCTTGTTACTACTCCAAACTTCCCATATAGCAAAATTTCCTTGTGCATCAATGACCTAGTTGAATAAACTAACTTTTGTTGTGAATAGGTTGGAGGCCCAGTCCTGCTGTATTAATTTTAATTGGAATTATGGACCCAAACCTGGTCATTGATGTCTGGGAAATTTTTGCCTTCAGCAGAAGCCAGATCAGGCTCAGTCAACACAGTGCCCTCTATTGACTGGTTAGAGCTAGAATGAACAACAAAAAATTATTTTTAGGTTTTAGTCCTGACTGTAAAGGTAATTCTGTCTCCTGTCAGGATAGTAACCATGATCTTATTATAAGGCTGACTTTGACTTCCTCTATCATGTGTATGTACATTAAAAAAGCTTTCAAATTACAATTTATTACTTTATATTGGAGGCCTCAACTGAGATCAGGGCCCCTCTGCAGTAGATACCTTGCAACTACATAGTGATGATGGGTCCCTATTGTGAAGAATTTACAGTCAAAATAGACTAGACAAAGGGTGGAGGGGAAACAGGTACAGTGAGGTGAAGTGACTTGCCCAACATCATAGTAGGTTAGTAGCTGAACCAGGATTAGAACCCAAATCTGAGTCCCAGTCCAGTGCCTTATCTACTAGACCATTTTGCCTCAAGTGTTTAATTGGTGTCTTATGTCTTCAGATGTTTAAAGTAAGTCCTCGCTGACAACAAAAAAACATGCTCAGAATATTTTAAATAACTGAATTTTTTAGATTAAATACTTTAAAAATGGATCCTCATTGAAGCTTGTGAAGTGACTAACATGAAATATGTAGTACACGGAAATACAGAAGTATATAAAAATCTTACACTGCCCAAATGTGAACTATATATTTCCTTGCTTTTACATGCTGGTTTTGTAAGTGATAGTACATAGTTAACAAACAATTGTCACTTACCTTAAATGAGGTTTGAAATTTTTATACATTTGACAATAATATGAACCATCCTGATGAGTTGTAATGTGTCTTTCTTTCTTTTAAATCTAGGATGGATGCAACTTTAAAAGAGCTGACCAGTTTAGTGAAAGAGGTCTACCCAGAAGCACGGAAGAAGGGCACACACTTCAATTTTGCAATAGTTTTTACAGAACTCAAGAGACCCGGTTATAGGTAAATGACATTTCTTCTCCAGATTCATAGAATATTTCAGTCAGCAGAGCTGTAAACTGTTTTTCATCAACACTTATTTAAAGTCTGATATCATCTGAAATCTAGTCCTAATAAAGAGAGAATTGCATGGTGACTGCAATGCTTCTAAAGTTTCTTTTGTTCTTCCCAAAACAACGAACATGTGTTTGCCTAATCTGCTGGTCACCTCATAGGCAACCACCCAGGATATGTACCTGTAGCATAGAGTGGAAATGGAAGGCTTGTTGCCCCAGATGGTATGGGGAGTGACTAGATCCTCTATCTAATAAGTGCTTATTATTAGGGCCCTACCAAATTCACAGTCAAGTTCAGTCATAGGATTTTTAAAATAGTAAATTTCATGATTTCAGCAATTTAAATCTGAAATTTTGTAGTGTTGTAATTGTAGGGGTCCTGACCCAAAAAGAAGTTTGCGGGGGTGGGGGGGGGAGGAAGGTCACAAGGTTATTGTGTGTGTGTGGGGGGGGTGTTGCAGTACTGCTACCCTTACTTCTGCGCTGCTGCTGGTGGCTGTGCTACCTTCATTGCTGGGCAGCTGGAGAGCAGCAGCTGCTGGCCGGGAGCACCGCTCTGAAGGCAGAGCCAACGCCAGCAGCAGCACAGAAGTAAGGGTGGCACGGGATGGTATTGCCACCCTTACTTCTGCACTGCTTCCTGCAGAGCTGGGCCCTGAGTGAGCAGCTGCCACTCTCTGGCCGTTGAGCTCTGAAGGCAGTGCAGAAGTAAGGATTTGCAATACTGTGACATCCCCCCCTAAAATAACTGTGAACCCCCCGCAACTCCCTTTTGGGTTAGGGCCCCCAATTTGAGAACCCTGGTCTCTCCTGTGAAATGTGTATAGTGTAGGGTAAAAGCACACACAGGACCAGATTTCACAGGGGGAGACCAGATTTCACGGTCCATGACATGTTTTTCATGGCTGTGAATTTGGTAGGGTCCTACTTATGATCTTGGGACTGATACTTCTGTCATAATGGTCCTCTGTCAACCAGTGATGTAGGCATTCACTCATCAGTGACCAGTTAAAGAGCAGTGAATGTGTCCTGCTATATCATTTACATTGTTTTCTTTACAAGTTTCTTCCCTTTAACTTGACAGTTTTTTCTGAGCTAAAATTTAATGTAAATTTACATAATTGTTCTATCCCGAGTTGTACTGTTTCTCTAGTGAAGACAGAGCATGTGGAGTGTGAGTGGGTTCCACCTCTGTATTCAACTAGTTGAAGATAGCATGAGGGGAAAAAAACTAAAACCAGTCACTAGAAGATTATATTTGGGCCTTAAATGAGTTTTCAGTTTAGAGAGAGGTGGACTCTTTGCCTCTAATTATTAATTTGCATTTCACATCCTCCCTGCAGGGTGAAGGAGATTGGCAGCACAATGTCAGGCAGAAAGGGCACAGACGATTCCATGACTCTGCAGTCTCAGAAGTTCCAGATTGGAGACTACTTGGATATAGCAATTACTCCTCCAAATCGTGCACCGCCCCCATCAGGACGCATGAGACCATACTAAGTGACAAAGTGTCACTTTGTTTAAAACTGATCACGTATATTTCCCTTTGATAGTATTTGCTGCTTGAAACAGGCTCTTTTTTGTTTTTATTGCTAAGCAAGAACATCTGAGAACACACTTAAGCCTTGGAAACATGGGTTACTTTTAACTCTTTATTTTACTCTGTTTAGAAGAAAATATCTTTCAGCAGCTTCATAATCCTTTTCATAGTAGTTATGGTTTGAAAAGTAGGAATGTTCAGTGTTTCACAGTCTCTAAAATATGAGCAGCATAACATAGAAGTGTTCTTTTCTGTTAGAAACTGTCATGTTTGGACCAAATATATTGCTATGTCATCCAAAATTTAGTGTCTGTTTTTAAAGATTAAATCAGGTCTGCGTAATAAGTGTTTAATTAAACTGTTAATGTCAGGAGTTGTTTCAACAAATTGTGGCCTCTAAAATGAGGAGTGAAGCTTTCCCTGAATGACCCTGTAACTGACTCCTTTGTGGGATGAATGGAGTTAATGTGGTGGTAACTCTGTGCAAAGTCATAAGAAAATTGGGCTTTATGTCTCTGAGGGCTTTAAGTCTTTTTAAGATAATTTCATCTTTAGTGGTAAGTCTTTCTCAGCTGAGTGAGATTCAGGGAAAGACATGGTATCTTCTAAATTGATGTAGCTGTTTTTCAGATTGTAGAGAAACTGGCAAAACTAGTTAGCTAATTGATCTAAGGCATAAATACACCACATTGTAAAATGTCAGTTGGCGAGAGATCTAAAAATCTTAAATTCCAAATGCTAAGTTTACATTGAGTATTTCTTAAGGATGTTACTATACTACGAAACTTCACTGTTCAAAGTATATGTCATGCTCCTTGGTTAACCTTTTGAAGAAGTAAACAATCCCTTTCTTGCTCATTTCACTTTGAATTCCTGTAAACTGCTGCTTTTGACTTTTGAATAACAAAATTTCAGTTGGAAAGAACTTCAGTGTCAAAACGCTAAATAGTCCCCTTTAAAACTCAGCCACGCAGCAGTAATCTCTGCAAAGGCAGCTCCAAAACACTTCCTGTATGAAAAAATGAGATTCCCCCTTTCCCTGTTATTTCTTCCTTTGTCTACAGTTTACAGCAAAAGCAGTTAGTGGCAAGGGTTCCTGGGCTAGAGTCTGCTTTTCTTTACTCTTCAAATATATTCACTTTACTCAGTATGGTATGTTAGCAACTTGCCTTTTCAGTGTCTGAAGGCTAAATTATTTAGTAAAATTTAAAACAAGCATTTCTAAGGTCACAGGTGTGACTTCACTGGAAAGTGATAATGTAAGTACTGAAAATCAGGGGCAGGTTCTAAATTAACTTAATTCTTACCCATATATGTAAAGTAGCAGAAGTCTTTTTGAAAATCCTGATGGTGGCTTACACCGAACTGAATGTGTTTCAATAATGTAACAAGTTTTTCTTTTCAACAAGACGGGTGCCTGGAAACATCATAGTTCCTTAGCCACTGCCCCCCTTTCCTGTTGTTCCTTGATTCTTAGAACTGTATGGGTGTTAAAAGGGAGTCCAGAAAGCAAAGACTGACTTTAAGGGTCTGATCATATTAATGGGGGGGGTTAATGAGCACAACAGTGATTGCCAAGCTCAGAAAAAGCTACACCTGACATGGCTTGCAGGATTCTGCTTTATTTGCATTAGTAATTATCTTTGATAACACTTTAGCCATACCTACCACACCAGTGCTCCCATGACTGACTCCCTCTGTGAAAGGTGCCTAGCCCATATCCAGCCAGAGTGCTATGCTGCCTCACTGGTTTCTGATTCTTCTATGGAAGGAATGGACATAAGTTTTATGAGTATGTATTTTATTTTTAGGGCCCTACCAAATTTATGGCCAAGAACAATGCATTACGGACTGGGAAATCTGGCTATGTAGGGAGGGGCAGGGCTCCCCATCCCAGAGTCCCTGCTCCCAGGTCCTCATCTGCTCTGCCTTTCCCCCACCCCATTTCTTCCTGTCGCTACTTGCTCCCAGTTCTCCTCCTTGCCCAATCTTAGTGTTCTCCCAACCTCCTTTGGCTCCTTGTCCTAGTCTTTTGCCAGGAGGTCCCATAGCTCCTTGTCAGCTGTCTCCATCCTTCACCAGTGGTTGCCAGTTTGCCTCCCTGACCTTGTGCAAGCCCGGTCCCCTTACTGACCATTCCAAATAGCTTTTGTCATGCACTCCTCTTGTTCCAAGCCCCTGTATTTGATTCGGGCAATTTACTCCTTCATGCTGCCTGGGAGTCAGGGCTGGGGTGAGGGGTCATTGACAGCACAGGAGAGAATCTCCCTACTTTCAGTTCTGGTGCTCAGACCTGGCATGGCCCACAGCAGCTCAGAGCTGCACTTGCAAGGAAAATTCTTTTCAGCTCCCTGCAGCACGGCTAATGCAAATGGAATCTTTGGGGAAAATAAGCTCAAGCCAGTGAGAGCATGCACACTGCAGTTTTTCAGATACTTATAACTTGGCCAAATTTGAAGGGGAACAGCAAAAAGCACATCCCTGACAAAGGCTACCTTCCCCAGGCCACATTTTAAGTCCCTGGTTCAAGGCATTGGTCCTGCCTCAGCACAGTCTTGGAATTGATGACTTCTCAAGGTCCCTTTCAGCCCTATATTTCTGAGGGTGCTAGAGCTTTTCAAAGAGAAGGTCACCAGAAGGGCCAAATCAATGAATGTTTCCACAACTTTGGTCTTGGAAACAGCTGACCCACTTTGGCCTGAAGTTTTCAAAAAAAAAATAATTCAGCCTAAGGCAGACAGCTGCTCTAGAAAATGTCACCCCAAAGGGTTAGTTTGGCAAAGTTCTAAGCAACTGAAAACAGGGTCTTATAATAACAAATGTCAGGCACCTTTAATGGTGGGTGGTGCTACTGCCCTCACCTATAGCATTTACTTCCATATCGTGTACTTTTTGCTTGTTTAATTCAAAATAAATAGGACCCTATCAAATTCATGGTCCAGTTTGGTCAATTTTTGGTCATAAGATTTTTTTCATGGTCATAGGATTTTAAAAATGGTCAGTGTCACTGTTTCAGATGTTTACATCTGAAATTTCACAGTGTTGTAACTATGGGGGTCTGGACCCAAAAGGAGGTGGTGGGAGTGGGGTGGTCACAAGGCTTTGTAGGGGAGTCTTGGGATTCCCACCCTTACTTCTGTGCTGCTCCTAGCAGGAACGCTGCCTTTAGACAGGGCAGCCAGATAGCAGTGCAGAAGTGAGGGTCACAGGGTATTAGGGTGACCAGACAGCAAGTGTGAAAAATCAGGACAGGAGGTGGGGGGTAATAGGCTTCTATATAAGAAAAAGCCTCAAATATCGGGACTGTCCCTATAAAATCAGGACATCTTGTCACCCTACAGGGTATAGATGGTGGGTTACCATATGTCTGGGGTTTTTTTAGGTGGCAGCCTCCCAGCCAGGTTTGGGGCTGACAACTTGAGCTGCAGCCTCTCTGCCTGGGGCGGGGCTGACAGCTTTTTCAAAAGAACTGAGCTTGTCCCAAGTCGGAGTAGGACTTTTCATGCTCATTCCAGCCACCAGGTGTCACTGTGGCATCAGGTGCTAGATTAAGCAAGCTGAGAGAGAGAGCACATGCCTCTACTGGAGCCCAGGCAGTGACAGGGAAGAAAAACAGAACTTGACTCCTATGGAGAGGTATGAGAAACATGGGGGGACTGGGACTGAGAAAAGAGGGGAATAGGAGCAGAGGGCACATGGGGGACAGAAGGGTCTGGAACCACTAGAGAACACTCCTCTCCAGACGTTGGTATTGAAGCTATGGATCCTGACTGCAACTGTGTGTGTCATTCCACTCTGGTCTACAAGGGGAATAATCACTTACTATTGCTTGAACCCTCAAGCTTTGTGCTGCCGATCCATAGGTCCCAAATCTGGTGATGATCCATCTGGGGGCCAATATGGTTCCACATGATGGAATTTCTAGTTTTCCAGTTTGCTTTTTAAAAAAATTTAGGAAGATACATACAGAAAAATTAAAACATTTAGTCTGCAAAGTCAAGTCCTCAAAAGGCCTGTGCAACCTTAATTTGCCCCCCTATGTGCATATGTATTATGATACAGTCTTTAATTACATGATCATATCCTATTTTCTTCCATAAGACCTCTGCCTCATTCAGTGCATGGGTGTGCTGTGCCCTGGGAATGAATGATATGTAGAGATAGTGAGGCAGTTATCTGTAGTACATCATTTGTTTTGGAAAGGGCAAGGTGTGTAGTAAATGAAACAGGACAGTGTAGGAAGAGACAGGATGGACTCATGGTTAAGGCTGTTGAATGCTGCCCTTGAGAATTGGATTCTATCCCTGGCATAGAATTCCTATGTGATTCTGGGCAAGTCACTTAAACCAAACTTTTCACACATGGTCACGAGGTGAGAGTTTCTGCTTTTTCTGGGCTCCTGACTGGAGGCACCTGGGGTCCAGATTTACATAAGTGCTGAGCACTCACAATGCATGTGAAGTCAGGGGTAGCTGTGCTTTGAATATATAAAGTGCTATAAAATGTGAACGGCTTTAGAAATTAGTCCCACAGTGAGCCCTGTAATTTAGTGGACACTTTTGACAGTTTGGGCCTTAATCTCTCTGTGCCTCAGTTCCTCAACTGTAAAATGGAAACAATACCACCGCCCCTCATAGAGGTATTAGCGAAACACTCAGATACTGCAATCAGTGCACCACAGAAAAAGCCTATGAGGAAATTAATAATTTTATATTTAGTGCAATGTTTGCATGGTGTGTGGTAAATAAGGGCAGAAGACACATGTTAAATTAAGGATATAAAAAAAAATCAAATAGCTGGTCATTCACCAAGCAGTGTCCTCCTGTGCAACACTAGCATATTGCATACACACAAAGGGTGGGAATTAAGGTTGCCTGGACAATCTTGACACTGGCACTTCTAACATTTGAATGCTTGACTTTGCAAACTTAATATTTATAAAAAGAAACAGGGGGTCCTGTGGCACCTTTAAGACTAACAGAAGTATTGGGAGCATAAGCTTTTGTGGGTAAGAACCTCACTTCTTCAGCTGAACCCAAAGCAACTCTCAGGTCTATCTACACTCAAAAAGGTTTGCCTATGTGATTGTACCAGTAATCCCCCCAGTGGAGACACAGCTTCTACTGACACTTGGTGCCAGCTGCAAAGGGTTCACTGTTCTTTACAAGCAATTTCTGCCTCAGACCTGACAAGCCCCAGGCCAATGGGGGTGGCGGGAAGCCGCGGCCAGCACATCCCTCGGCCCGTGCCGCTTCCCGCAGCCCCCATTGGCCTGGAGCGGCGAACCGCGGCCAGTGGGAGCCGCGATCGGCCGAACCAGCCGACGCGGCAGGTAAACAAACTGGCCCAGCCTGCCAGGGTGCTTACCCTGGCGAGCCGCGTGCCAGAGGTTGCCGACCCCTGTTCTAGGATAATTTAAGGTACAGGCTGTATGTAATACAGGAATGGGGGGCTAAGGTAAAATGGGCAAAGTGGGGTACACAGTTCCTTTGGGAATGGAGGACCTGGAATTTCTGTGAGTATCCAGTGGTCAAGCTGGATACCACAGGGGGACAGCAGGAAGGGACTTGGGGGCTGAGGTCCATCTATTGTCAACCCGCAGAGCAAAGGCAGGACTGACTTAGCCAAGAGGAGTGTGCTTGGGGGCCTGCCAGACTGGTGATGTTAGGGAGCTAACACCCAGCTGGCACAGAAAAACTCCCTGGTGCTGGCAGCAGGTGGCAACAAGATGATGCACAGCCCTAGGTGGCCTGAAAAGCATCACACCGGTATAGCTTATACCATCTCCCCAAACTACATAAGCGGTACTGGCAAAAGCCCACTTTTTGCTATAACTGCATCTACAGTGGAGCTTTTGCTAGTACAAAAATGTCATAAAAAAACCCACACTCCTAATCAATACTCTTATACCAGCAAAAGTTTCTAGCGTAGACCTGGCCTCGGTTCCCTAGTCATTGTTCTCCATACAACTCCCTTCCTCCTCCCCAGTTACCTCATACACAGGCTAGGTTGAACTCCTTGGTCACCAGATCATCATCTTTTTGATGCTACTGCCGCCACCTAGGCCAGAGTTTGCTTCTTTCTTCTTCTGAGGTTCATATTCCCTGCTCTGGGCTCCTCATTAGAAGAGAGAGGAAGACCTGAGAGCAGAGTAGCAATCTGATTGGCTGGTAAGGGTGATCCATTGGCCCAGCCCATTGATAGCGACCTGGGGAAGAAAGGAAGTGAGAACAGAGCAAAAAGCTGATGGTCTCATCCTTCATAGCTTTCTCAGGAGCAGCACTTGTCCTCCTAAACTCTGCAGGTGGATTGCTACAGATGAGTGAGTGTGTCTGTAGGCCATGCTCCATTTACATATGGACGTTCCCGGCCCTGCCGTTATAAGACTCTGCAAAACAAGCTCTCAGAACAGGGATTCTAAATATACATTGCTTGAAAATAGTACATTTGGCCCTTCGATGGGCCTGATTCTCTACTACTTTGTGTCTTGTGTGGTCATTTACACCTCTGTAAAGTGAACATAAAGCAATCCTAAATCAGAATGGTAGCATTTGGGCTAACTTTGGACAGGTCTAAATGACAACACAAGGACAAAGGCAGAGGAGAATCCAGTTCATCTTTTATATACTTCTGGTGTGTTTATATTTTGTGGTAACCAACGAAAGAATTTTGTGTGTGTCTCAGTGAAGGTTGTATTGAGGAAATATGCATTTCTTTGGACTCGATGAGGGTAATGTGTTTGTTTATTACACGGGGCAGTGCAAGATTTACAATGTCCTTTACTTTTCCACTAACTTGCTTTTAAGTGTAAAGGTTTTGTAAAGGTTGCAAGAGGTAATTACAATGTTGTCATTGCTTCTCCTTCCTACTGAGTTTTCAATTGAAGTTTATTGATTTGGGGATTGGGTTAGGGGCAAACAGCAACTTCTCATCAGCATGCCTTGAAATTGTATGCACTGTATTCTCCCTTCATAGGCCAGTAATCTGCTCATGCTATCTGATCATTTATGCTTACAGTTCCATTGATATAGAAAAGAAAAACTATGACAAAACCAATTACAATTACTTTGTTAAAAAGAGAGGCATGCATACCAAATATGCTATTAGGGCTGTCGATTAATCGCAGTTAACTCTCGTGATTAACCCCAAAAAATTAATTGCGATTAATCGCCGTTTCAATCGCACTGTTACACAACGGAATACCCATTGAAATTTATTAAGTATTTGTGGATGTTTTTCTACATTTTCAAATACACCTCTACCCCGATAACACACTGTCCTCGGGAGCCAAAAAATTTTACCGCATTATAGGTGAAACCATGTTATATCGAACTTGCTTTGATCCGCCGGAGCACGCAGCCCCCCCCCCAAGCGCTGTTTACCGCGTTATATCCGAATTCGTGTTATATCGGGTGGCGTTATATCAGGATAGAGGTGTATATTGATTTCAGTTACAACACAAAATACAAAGTGTACAGTGCTCACTTTATATTATTTTTATTACAAATATATGCACTGTAAAAATGATAAACAAAAGAAATCGTATTTTTCAATTCACCTCATACAAGTACAGTAGTGCAATCTCTTTATCGTGAAAGTGCTACTTTTAAATGTAGATTTTTTTTGTTACATAACTGCACTCAAAAACAAAACAATGTAAAACTTTTAGAGCCTACAAGTCCACGCAATCCTACTTCTTGTTCAGCCAATTGCTAAGACAAAACAAGTTTGTTTACATTTACGGGAGATAATGCTGCCTGCTTCTTATTTACAATGTCACCTGAAAGTGAGAACAGACATTTGCATGGCACTGTTGTAGCTGGCATTGCAAGGTATTTACATGCCCGATATGCTAAATATTCGTATGGCCCTTCATGCTTCGGGCACCATTCCAGAGGACATGCTTCCATGCTGATGACGCTCGTTAAAAAACATAATGTGTTAATTAAATTTTGACTGAACTCCTTGGGAGAGAATTGTATGTTTTCCGCTCTGTTTTACTCGCATTCTGCCATGTATTTCATATTATATCAGTCTCAGATGATGACCCAGCATGTTGTTCATTTTAAGAACACTTTTACTGCAGATTTGACAAAACACAAAGAAGGTACCAATGTGAGATTTCTAAAAATAGCTACAGCACTCGACCCAAGGTTTAAGAATCTGAAGTGCCTTCCAAAATCTGAGAGGGATGAAGTGTTGTGGAACATGCTTTCAGAAGTCTTAAAAGAACAACACTCCGATGTGGAAACTACAGAACCCGAACCACCAAAAAAGAAAATCAACCTTCTGCTGGTGGCATCTGATTCAGATAATGAAAGTGAACATACGTCGGTCTGCACTGCTTTGGATCGTTATTGAGCAGAACCCGTCATTAGCATGGATGCATGTAGTCTGGAATGGTGGTTGAAGATGAAGGGACATATGAATTTTTAGCACATCTGGCACGTAAATATCTTGTGATGCCGGCTACAACAGTGCCATGCGAACGTTATTTTTTGTACATAATTCTACATTTGTAAGTTCAACTTTCATGATAAAGAGCTTGCACTACAGTACTTGTATGAGGTGAATTGAAAAATACTATTTCTTTTGTTTTTTACAGCACAAATATTTGTAATAAAAAATAAATATAAAGTAAGCACTGTACACTTTGTAGTCTGTGTTGTAATTTAAATCAATATATTTGAAAATGTAGAAAACATCCAAAAATATTTAAATAAATGGTATTCTATTATTGTTTAACAGTACGATTAATCGCATGATTAATCACGCTTAATTATTTTCATTGTACGATTAATCGTGATTAATTTTTTTAATCGCTTGACAGCCCTATTTACTATACAATTATGGTTATAGTTTTAAAGACCATTGAAACTAGCATCGTGCTCTGTCCTTGGTCTCTCCCTGCCGTTGGCACAAATATCAGTTTAAAACAAAGTGGTGTTTTACAAAAAGAATTAAAACTTTATTTTGGATCCAGAACATGTAAAGCATTTTGTTTTTAAAACCAAACTGCTGATATTCAATCATGAATCTACACAAAAGGTTTTCTTTCTAGTCAGTGTCATAATTGTGACTCATAACAATGCCCAACATAAAGTAATAAGGCTTTCACACACACAAGTGCTGGTAAGAAAACAGAACTTTAACTCCTAGCGAGGGCTGTCAAGTGATTAAAAAAATTAATCGCGATTAATCGTGCTGTTAAACAATAATAGAATACCATTTATTGAAATATTTTCAAATGTGGAACTCCTATGATTGATTAGTTGGTTGCTACATCCATTGCTATCAAGCTTCTCCATTCCTGCTCCCAGATCCCAGTGCACAGACACATTCATCTGTGATTGGGGTACAGAGCTGGGTTTTTGTTCTCCCCACTTCATTCAGAAAGTTAGAGTGAGCAGGGTGAAGGTGCTATTGCTGGCACCCTGATGACCCTCCTACCCTTGATTCTCAGGGGACCTTCCTTTGAGTATATAGGCCAAGTTCTCTTAACATGCCTTTTAAAAAAGTTTGATTGCAAAGTGATCAGTGAATTTATCTCAGTGAGCCTATTATTTTATCATCATTCTATCCCAGTTCTTTCCTTCCTCAGGATGAGACACTGTTTTGTTTTATTCGCATGCAGGTGAAACAGATGTTCTCTGTCTCACAAGCTGCCATGAGACCAGGGCAGCTTTTATGACTAGCATAACAGATGGAATAAAGAACACTTGTGTCTGATCGGGCTAGCCATCTTAGGCCTTGTCTAATCTACAGAGTTTTGTCAACAAAGTCAGCTTTCATCAACAAAAGAGTGGAGGTGTACACACTATAGTGCTCCTCCCATTGAAAAAGCTCTCCTGCTTTGCTGACAAAATAAAACCACCTTGACGAGAAGTGTAGAGGTTTTTGCGGCAAAGTTAGATTGAAGAAGTGTCAGTGTAGACACTGCACATAGTTATGTCACTGTGAATAGCCTCCAGGAGGTGACCCACAATGCCTATCCTGACCGCTGTAGTCAGGGTGGACAGCTCATATTGCATCCTCCCAGCTGACATGGCAGCTCCATGCAACGAATGCTCTCTGCTTGGCGCACAACACAGTTATTGGATCTGCTGGGTCTGTGGGGAGAGGAGACTGTGCAGTCCCAGCCCTGCTCCAGCTGTAGGAACTTCGATACCTATGGTCAGATTTCTTGTGTCATGTTGGATAAGGGCTACGAATGGAACACGCATCAGTGCTGTGCAAAGATAAGGGAGCTGAGGCTGGTATACCAGAAGGCAAGGGTATCAAACTGTCATTCTGGTGTTGCGCCAAAGACCTGCCACTTCTATAAGGAGCTGGACGCCATCCTTGATGGCGACACCCCCCCCTCCACTGCCAAGAGCCCTATGGATACTTAGTAGACAGCGGCCAGCGGACTCAACCCCGAGGACAAAATGGTGGATGAGAAGTGGAGTTGGAGGATGAGGTGGAACAGGCAACAAGGTCATCAGTATCGTGGCAAGCCAGGACCTCTTCTTGGGGAGCGGGTAGGCTCTCTGTCCGAGCGAGTTGGCGCCGAGGGGCATGGCGAGGGGGAGTGCCTTGACATCATAGCCAGCTTCCCCTTTGACTACACCAGAGGACGGGGCGGGTCCACCAGTGTTAAAGGTTCCTCCCTCCTGGCGGGCAAGAACGGCGCCATAAGATGCAGGAGGTCCCGAGCAGCTTGATAAGCCTCCGGCGTCGACGGGAGCTGTAGCTGCTGTGTAGGCACAGGCAACCGAGGCGGGGCCGGACTCGACTGCCTCACATGGGCAGGAGTCGACACGGCCCCGGCAGGGGATCCAGTAGTATCGCCCGCCTGGGGTCTCACGTCTCTTGGTTTAGCCAGAGGAGAGCAATTGTCCGGCTTCTGCTTCGTTTGAGGCACCGGCGAGTGGGATCGGTGCCTACTCTCAGTTGGGCCCCGTGAGGAGCCATGTTGGTGCCGAGCGTCTCGGGAGGAGTCCTTTCTCGGCACCAAGCTCGACGATGGTGCCAGGGCGCTCTGCGTCGAGGATGACGCATTAGGAATCGGGTCCCCTGAGCCCGGGTCGGAGTGGGGGCGTAGAGCTGCCTCCATGAGAATCACCTTGAGCCGCTGTTCCCTTTCTTAAAGAGTTCTCGAACGGAACTCGCGGCAGATCTTACAGCGATCTTTTTGATAGGTCTCCCCTGGGCACCGTAAACACGACAAGTGCGGATCACTGTCTGGCATGTGCTTTGCGTAGGCCACACAGTTTTTAAAACCCGGGGACCGTGGCATACCACTGTTCTGGGGAGCTGGGATGTGGGGGGAACCCCCAACAATCTCTATACTAAGAACGCTAAGAACACTAACTAACTAAGGTAACTATATACAACTAGAGAAAGAACGAGCTTGCTGAGCAAGAGCTAAGGGAAGTTCCAGCCCCTGAGGGGGTGGTGGGTCAGCAAGGCTCTATATTGGGCGCCATGAAGGCACGACTCCAGGGGACACCCAGGCCAACCCCACGAATGCTGCTAGGGGAAAAATCTTCCGGCCAATGTGCACATGTGCACGCTCACACCTGATTGGAATGGACATGAACAAGCACATATATTTCTGCCTCAACAAATAATGCAATTGCAAACAAAAAGAACTCTCTTTTATCAATCACAGTTTTGTTGTGTTTTTTAATTTTATTTTTAATTTGTTATTCAAAGGGGAAACCTCAACATTAAGGTAAAGATACTATTAACAAAATGTCAATTTCTTGTTTGGGCTTTTTATAAACTTGTTTGCACTTTTAAATATAGTTATAATAATGTGATAGCAAAAATGTTTAAAAATAACAATTTATGCATAAAGCTAACCAAACAATTTCAACAGGTTTCCACCTTTGGCCAAACACAACCAAGCATCATGAAAGTTTAATACCCTCAAAGTATTTGCATGAACCTGTATTTAAAATTTATTTTGGTTTAATTTTATAGTTGGTTTAATTTTATACGCTTTTCTTTTGTTATGTTATGTTAATGGGAAGCAGTGGTTGTTAAAGTTTGTGCTTCTAAACAGTTAACAAGAGTTAAATTGGTATCACAAGCAAATTAACTCTAAAAAGCTTGGTAAAAATTCTGTTAACTCTTTTGCTAAAACAGAGTGTTCAGTAAGGGAAAGCAATACACCTTCTCATGGAAGATTGTGGGCATTTATTTTAAAATATTAGTAATGCACCTCAAGTGAAAAGGAATGTCTATACAACAATTGCAAAAGTATAGCTTGTGTTATAAAAGACTCGGTCCCTATTACATTGTAAACAAACTAAGTTAAACTTTGTATTAAGTTTGGGTTACTGAAAACAAAAACAAAAATGGAAAACAAAAAACTTTACTATGTTAACTAACAAAAGTTGTTTAAGTTGCATCCCACAGACCAAAGACGCCAGAAAATATTACACCCTGAAGACACCAGATGATATCAGTATACAGTGAAGAAACCCCCAAGCATCAAGAAAAGAAAAATGAAGTGCTTTATAAATAAGAGACTGTCAAATACAGCTCTATCTACCATATATGGACAATTAAGTTAACAATCAGCTAAAAAACACTAGCTGTACCAGGATAAACTGTCATTTAATTTCAACTTGGTTTTTCACTATACAGAAATGTTTTTCACTGTGTAAAAACAACTGTATTATTGCTGTACTACTGTATTATCATTGTACTGCTGTATTATTGCTGTATTGTATTATTGCTGTACAACATGTACAATGTGCATAACCTTGCTAAACTGTTTAACCAACACACAGGTAAAAATCAACAAACGAATGGCAGCAAACAATATGAAGGCAAGGAGAAACAAATTGGTAAAGAAATTATGTTACACAGTAACTACAAATTGGGTAAACAAATTCCCTGTTAGTACCAGTCATAATTTGGGTTACTGACACTGCATCCTAACTAAGGCACATGTTATTCAAAACAATTTTGTTCAGTCTGGGTACCAATACTACATCCTGATACAGCAATATTTGATAAATTGGTTACTGTCCATTCAGTAGGTTATCTTGAAGACAGCATCCATAAAAAACAACTGGATCTACATCAACTTCTGGTGCATCACAGAGCAGTTCAACCAATGGAACAGAGAAGCTAGCCACTTCTGTTTCCTGCCCAGGAAAGTTTACCACAGGGTGACAACCAGCAGTAAGGGTAATCTATAACATGAATGGACAGTTCTGTGTAGTAACTAATTACAATATATTTATATATAAAGGCCTCAGTGATAGTGTCACTACTCCAAATTTCTGTTTTGCTTCTCATATACATAGCACTGTGGGACACATTATCACAATCCCTATCCCAGTATTTCAAAACACTCAGCCTACTACTTATAATGATACAGATGGTAACTGTAATTGCCCTAATAAAAGTGGGTTGCTATCTGCAGTACCACAAGGGCCAAACTACAACAGATTGGAAAAAAATTGTTATGCTTGGATATAAAGTGCTGTTATATGTACATACTATACATATATGTCCATATACACTACAAATATATATGCAATTCATATATATTTATTATTTGGAAGTGTCTCTATAGCTTAATCATAATACTACATTCCTGAATCACGGTCCCTGGCCTAACATTCCCAGGCCCACCATAAGGGACTAAAAAATAATTGGATAATAAAATCTGTCTGCCAGTCGTACGAGGGAATGTGCAGACTAGGGACAGACGGGGCATGAGTGTATGGATGGTAAAATGAGGTGACCACATAACAGGGGGGGGGAGGGATCGCTCAGTGGTTTGAGCATTGGCCTGTTAAAACCAGGGTTGTGAGTTCAATACTTGAGGGGGCCACTTGGGGATCTGGGGCAAAATCTGTACTTGGTCCTGCTAGTGAAGGCGGGGGGCTGGACTCAAGGTCCCTTCTAGTTCTAGGAGATGGGCTATCTCTATTAATTATTATTATTATTAGTGTTTAGCCCACTGGGTTCTCTCCTGAGAACCATACATTATGGTTTTCCGGGACGACGGGTAAACATCCTCCCCGTAAAAAGACAAAAAGTGGGGGAATGTAGTAAGAGGAGGCCCTGAGATATAAACCTTGGTATCAGAGGCCCAGTATGAGGCCTAAGGCCTGAACTAAAGTAATGGTCAAGACTCTGCTAACATAAAGCAAAGTTAAGCTGTGAGCCAGAGGCAGGCCCTGCTCACAGAAGCTGGCAAGGAAAGGGCTGATGCTGCAAAAATACACATTACCTAAAAGGTACTGGACACTAGAGATACCAGAACACTCCGATACTTGCACATTCCACACAGATAACAAGGACAGGGGCAAAAGGGTAATATGATGGATAGAGTTTTTTTGTTCGAACCAACATGTACAAGGTGAGAGGCGGCACCTTACTGCGTAGAGGGGTTGTGCCTTGCTACGTAGAGGGGTTGCACCTCAATACGTCAGGAGTGATGTGTAATCTGTTTGTACCTGTGTATAAGAATGCATCCCTGAGTGGACGTCTTTGTCTGGCCTAGGGGGCAGTGGAAAGTCCCGCCACTGACTGAGCTGGTCCATTGTCAGGGAGCACATATGTACTAGCTAGCAGCACCTTGGATATCTGATTCGGAGAGCTGGAGACCGTTTCTCTTCGACAATAAACCTGGCCCGGGTGCCTTCGTACCTTACAAGAGTCTGTGGTAATTGGGGGTTCTCTCGGGGTCTGCTGTGTCAGCTATCTGCACAGAGCTGGGACAGCACACAGAGGGAACACGCATGCACCCGACTGATATCAACATTGAACAGAGCAGAGCACCACACCGGTAGCGTCTGACAACACTATTCATATTTAAACAGTATGACAGGAGAAATATTTAGTTTATATCTATATTATTCTCACAGCAAAATAACTGACCAAGCATTATTATTTTATCAACTAGAATTGGTTTATAACATAGTAAAAGCATCCTGATTGGTTAATAATTAAATCAGTGTTTTAATATCATGTGCTGCAAAGAGCCGCAGTAGACACATCACAAGCCTGAGTTTGAGTATCACTGGTCTGTAGAATGAGAGAGAGAATATCCCCAAATCCATCATCCAATCACAACCTATAAAGCAGTTCAAAAAAGACAGCCAGTATCAACATATGCCTCTTCAGGCCTTGCAAAAGAAGCTAGGGACATAGGGCAGAACTGTCTGTGGATTTGTTACTTTGTTGGAAGGAACGTAACCAGAATATAAGGTCTGCTGCTGATTCAACATCACAGAGTAATACCACAAAGTTGCAACTGAAGGTCCACAAGAGACACCAATATAAATAAAAGAAGTGTGATACCTCAGGACTTACAAGCCTTATGCAACTTCAACGACATAAACGGAGGCATTCGGTTGCCCTCATTTCCTGATGCCAGCAGTATGTGTCTATGATAACATGTTTAGCCTTACTGCCTAGGTATGGAGTTCACTATTGAAACAGAGCCCAAACCTTTGTTGATGCTGACAGAAATGCTTATAACTGCCTTTTCAGAAGAATAAGAGAACTTTGAGAAGTTAGTCCAAGTGTCTGTTGACTCAGACAGAATACCCCAAATCCAGCACCTGATCACATCAGATAATAGCAGTTCAAGAGACGGACAGCAGCAACTTGTGATTCATGAGGCCTTTCAAAAGAAGCTGGGAATAAATAACAGAATTGTTTGAGGATCTGATATTATTTAGCAAAAATGTTACTATGCTAGGAGCACACAGAGCAACAGCACAGTCTTTGCAAGCTAAGTTGTTCTTGAAAGCTTATAAAGGACTCTGGTGCATGACACGGTCATCTCACCCCAAATAATAAAAACAAGTACACAGGAGAGAGATCAGATATGAGGAAGATGTGCTCAGTATGAGCGGCGGGAGGAGTGGGGGGGGGGGTGTTTAATCTGATCTAAACAAAGTAAGGAAACAAACAAACAATAAAAATAAACATAAAAAATACAATAAAACTGGTCAGACTTTCCAGCAAACAAAGATACATCAGGAGTAATTAGAAGACTCCAGATCATGAGCAAATACATAAGAAAATTTATACTCAGCCTTGTACAAGTTACACAGCCACTCAGAGAGCAAATGCCTCTGTCTGTTTTGGAAATATAGGCTGCCAAGGCCCAGAAGATGATGGTGGCAGATAGCTCAGGGAAAGCTGTTGTGCAGTTTCAACAAGAAAGAGACTGGAAACCTATTTCCTTCATTTCCTAGGGCTTCACAGAAGCAGAGTCATGATATTTGGATATTGGAGAAGAGGGAGCACTCAGGCAAGTCATCATGTTTGCCTTTCCTGGTTGAGTATGGTATTCACTATCTAATCACCACAGGAGCTGTGCTTGGCCTTTCTTTAAACAAACATCTTGGATGAGCTTCCAACCTATTTTTTTTGCTCAGACACCTCCAATTTACCAACAAAAATAGTACATGTGTCAAAAATGATGCTGGCAAAAGGAATGTCTCTTTCTGGAGCACAAAAGGAGGGACAGGAGGTTGAGGTAAATTTTGAGAGTTACAAGACCAACAGTGAGCAATACCACAAATTGTGAGCATGGGTGGTATTAAAAATTCACATGGAACACTTATGCAGAAACACGTGTCATGACAAAACCTTTTAATTAATGTGGGAATTAGTGTCAACCCATAACCAAGAATAATGGAAAATTGTAACCTATGCCAATTACTGCAGCTTTAACCAACAGAAATATTGATGTCAACCAATTTTCCTGGGGTCCTGCAGTTTGAAGCAATGGATCTATTCTTCTGAAATGAGAATGGTGTAATAGACTTCTTATCTGCAAATACTGAACCAGCCAAATTAGAGGAAACAACTCAAACTATACTTTGTCAGCGAAAGTCCATCAACGGTTCTCAGTTGTCTGCTACAGCCGTTACTGTTTTCATTAGACTGTTCTTACAGAACTAAACAAATGACAAAATTGAGAAAAAGTGTAATGAGGATGCGGCAAGTTTAATATACAGACCATAACATTGCAAAAGAGATAAGAGGGTTTCCAGGAAATGATGTAATATGTTCTATATTTTGAAACAATGAGAAGAACTTTAAAGCTGTGTTGACTCCTTTTTTAATTATGTGGCAGAACATCCTTGTGCTCTGCAGAAGAGAAATAGACAGAAATTTAAACTGAAACTGGACTATTTTTAGCTAATATTTTAAGAATGGGATATTATTATCAGTAGGCTCAATCTAGGAGTAACTAGGTGAAATTTAATAGCCTGTGATATACCAAAGGACAGACTAGGTGATTTAATGGCCCCTTTCTGGCCTTAAATTCTATGAAATATAATTTTATTACAGTGGCCCCTAGAGGCTCTAATTGAGGCTCTAACCCAGTTAGCTAGGTATGGTACAAACAGGCCCTCCCCAAAAAGCCTAAGGGAAGGGGAAACAGAGGCACAGAAAGGTGACATGACTTCCCCAATGTCACATGGGACATTGGCAGAGCTGGGATTTGTACCTAAATCCTCTAATTCCTACTGCTGAGCCCCATCAAGTAGACCATGTTGCGCTGAGAATTCTGCCTGCATTGTCTGAGTGCTTCCTAACGGACAATACAAATATAATGGGCATGATGATATGGAATATGTTGTTGTCTCATTTAATTTCTTAATGTTTGTGCTTTGTTGTTTGATATCCTGGAGTTTTTAAAATTTAAACTGTGCTTGACAAATAGGGAGCAAGGGTATTATGACAAATAAACAACTGTCCTACAAATTCAAGATTATACACAAACTGAGTGTATTGTGGCAATGTGCATTATCATCCAGTTTGTATAAGATATATGAATCATAGAATCATAGAATATCAGGGTTGGAAGGGACCTCAGGAGGTCATCTAGTCCAACCCCCAGCTCAAAGCAGGACCAATCCCTTACTAAATCATCCCAGCCAGGGCTTCGTTAAGCCTGACCTTAAAAACCGTAAGGAAGGAGATTCCACCACCTCCCTAGGTAACCCATTCCAGTGCTTCACCACCCTCCCAGTGAAAAAGTTGTTCCTAATATCCAACCTAAACCTCCCCCGCTGCAACTTGAGACCATTACTCCTTGTTCTGTCATCTGGTACCACTGAGAACAGTCTAGATCCATCCTCTTTGGAACCCCCTTTCAGATAGTTGAAAGCAGCTATCAAACCCCCCTCACTTTTCTCTTCTGCAGACTAGACAATCCCAGTTCCCTCAGCCTCTCCTCATAAATCATGTGCTCCAGCCTCCTAATAATTTTTGTTGCCCTCCACAGGATTCTTTCCAATTTTTCCACATCCTTCTTGTAGTGTGGGGCCCAAAATTGGACACAGTACTCCAGATAAGGCCTCACCAATGCTGAATAGAGGGGAACCATCACGTCCCTCGATCTGCCCCTACTTATACAGCCCAAAATGCCGTTAGCCTTCTTGGCAACAAGGGCACACTGTTGACTCATATGGATATGATTTCATTAAAAGATCCATTGTCTGGAAAAAAGTTCAGTAAAGTTCACTCAAATTTAGACTCCAGCCTACAATGGCTGTTTCTTCTTTATGGCATTTAAGTGCAAGTGTTTCTAGGTTGCAAACACTTTCAGGGAGGGGAATTTGTGAGGGTAGTACAAGGGGACTGAACTTCAAATGAAGGAATGGAATCCAGCAAGAGAAAATGTAGGTCAAAGAACAGAGAAACATTTCTAAAAGTGAGGCCTATTGGAGCAAGGAATAATCCCCAAGGGGAGTCCTAGTGCTGGTCATTAAAACTCAAACTGGACAAAAATAATTAGAAATGCACTGAAGGGATGAATCTAGCCCTGGCCTCGCCCAAGGAATACGTTAGGCGACCTAATAAATCCTTTGTTATTCTACAGCTCTATGAGGAAAAGCTGTTTTCAAGCAAGGTGGGATTTTTCCTTTGGGTTCCTGAATTAAACTGGTGGGGATGAGGAGAGCTAAAAACATCCCCCCAATATCTCTCCAGCTGAGGCTATTTTGTGGGGAGGTGGGAAGAAGTAATACTCTCTTACAGGTACACAACATCTTTCACCCAAAGGAGCTCAAAACACTCTACAAACTGCACCGGAAGAATCCCTTCACTCATCCCCATTTGGGGTGACAAGGCAGTAGCCAGGAACGTTAACCCCCAGAGCCTGCTGCATCACAGGAGGAGAGAGGATGTTCTGGCCAGTGGCACCAGAGCAAATCCCTGCCCTACAGAGAGCATCATAAGATCCTTAGTGCCTGTCCACCCTGGTGGTGAGTCCCGCCCCTTTACATGTGGTGGAGAAAATTGGCACACCGTCACCCCAATACAAGGGGAAGCTAGAAGACTGTGGGGACTATTACCTGACTGAGAGACAATGGAGGTAGAGAAATGGAGTCAGACTACTTGAGAGTCTGTGTGGCCTGGCTAGCCAAGCAGCAGATGTATACGCTTAAGCTGCTGTGAGAGAGGGGCTATAGAGAGCGAGTAGAGAAGCAAGGTCCCAAGGTCGGCCAGAAGCCCAAGTAGGGCAGTGTTACGCCTGTTGGCAAAAGGGCCACTTTAAGAGGGAGTGCCCCTACTGGAAAGAGGGACAGTGGAGAAGAGAATACCTCTACTGGGATGGGGAACAGAGACCCCACCCGGCAAATGGGAAGAAGATAGAGCACACGAGAGTCCCCCCTGCGAAGTGAACAGGGAGGCAGACTTCAGAAGATCATTCTAGGGAAAATAAGTAATTTAAATTAGCTTATGAAGTAGTAGGTTATCAAGGAATCCAGTACTCCAAAAGGGTTTAACGTAAAAATCAAAAACTTATTTGAATTGAACAGTGAGACTATAAAAACAAAAGGCAAAACCAAACCATCCTCTTTTTTTTTTCTTTTTGTGCTGTAGCAAAATTCATTTAGAAAATATATTTTGTAAGAATGTAAAAAAAAAAAAAAAGGAAAAAAAAAAGGGGGGGGGGTGTTGTGGTTTATCAAAAGGTGAAATGCGTAACTTAACCTTGCTAGGATATTCATTCATTCAGCCACATTTATTCTGGCTGTTCTCATGGCATATACTTTCCAGTGCACCAAAGCCTTCTGAATTGTTTTCCAAAGTGGACTGTAATTTCAATGGGCTAAATTTGCTGATATTTTAACTCCTATCCAATTGCTTCAGAAGCCTTTTTAAATTCAAACCTCTCACCATAAAACTTCCTGATAGAATCAGTGGGATAAAAATATAGTGATCTTTTTCTCTGCAGTAATTGTAAGTGCTGACATGGAGCCAAACTCCTTCCATTTTATAAGATATTAGGAAGACAAATTGTTTTGGAGAAATGGTGGTATCATTACAGATAAGGTTTCAACAACGGCATGTAATTCTTCAGCACTGAAGCTGATTTACAAATTTTATTTCAGTGCTTTACATGTATGGTGTTAAGTGCCTTCAGGATGCCTCTATTTGTTACAGAGGATGCCTCATTCATGGGACACTTGTTACAGAAATACTCAATTTCATTTCACAGTTTCATAGCCCTGTCCAGAAATTCTCTAATACAAATTCCAAAACCAAAAAACGTAAACCAGGGAAGTTGGTAAGTGGTAAGGTATAGTAGTTACCTATTGCACCTGTTACAAAAACCAAGCATTTAAAAGCAAGGAAATAAAAACTTAATGACACTGTATTACTCTAATAACATAAGCATAAATATTCAAATCAAGTATGAAGAAATGCAAGTTTTTTCATAACACATCAATCATAAACCATAGTTGTTTTTTAAAGGGACCATTTTGGTAATTTGGCAGTAGTATCTAAATATGTCTTTTCCCTATTTTCATTTTCTGCTGTTTACACCAATCCCCGGCAAACCCCACCCACAATCAGCCAGCAATCACAGCCTTCCATAACCAAGCAAGATACCAGTGAATTTGTCCTGTTAGCCAATTTTCCCACAAAGATACCACAGCAGACTGAGTGGATGGCGCTCCAGGCCCAATCCACTCACAACAGGATTTGTGCCCCTCGTAGGAGCCACATTTGTCCCCCAACTACCACCACAGAGAAACGTTTGGGGACACTCCACCCCCTCCTCCATGCTATTTATGTGTGTGCATGCAACCTTACTAAGATTGCCAGGTGTCTGGTTTTCTACCAGATCGCCCAGTCAAAAAGAGACCCTGGCGGCTCCAGTTGGCACCTAGTCTGGTTGGTGGTGCAGCAGGGGCCTGGGGCTAAGGCAGGCTCCCTGCCTGCCCTAGTTCTGAATGGCTTTGGGAAGCGGCCGCTGAGGCCATGCAGCCCCTAGGCGCATAGGCGGCCGGGAACTGCGACCAATGGGAGCTGCGGGGGCGGCGCCTGCAGGCATGAAGGCAGCAAGCGGAGCCTCCCTGGCAGCCCATCATCTAGGGGCTGCAGGGACCTGGTGGCTGCTTCCCAGGAGCCATGGTAAGTGCTGCTGGGACCCCACATCCTCTCATACACCCCAACCCCCGGCCCCAGCCCAGAGTCCCCTCCCACACCCAAACTCCATCCCAGAGCCTGCACCCCCCAACCCCAGCCCCCTCCTGCACCCAAACCCCTCATCTCTGGCCCCACCCCAGAGCCCACACCTCCAGCTGGAGCCCTCACCCCCTGCCCAAACCTGGAGCCCCTTCCTTCACCCCAAACCCTTCATCCCTGCCCCCACCCCCAGCTGGAGCCCTCACCCCCCTCCTGCCCCCAATTCCCTGGCCCATCCCACTGAAAGTGAGTGAGGGTGGGGGACAGCGAGTGATGGAGGGAGGGGGGATGGAGTGAGCAGGGGTGGGGCCTTGGGGAAGGGGAGTTCAGTTTTGTGTGATTAGAAAGTTGGCTACCCTAAACCTTACTATAAGGTTCCTCTTTCCCACACCACTAACCCTAAAAGAGTGGTTAGTAATGGGGGCCTGGTCCTTCTCTCCCCCCACATTCCTACAGGGGATGACTTCAGGCCAGACATGCCTTCACTAGAGGCAGCAGGGAAAAAAAACAATTTATAAAAACTTTACAACTGTAAAGTCTTTGGACTCATTCGCTTCCCTGGCCTTTGTCACTGCCTTCCTTCAGCATTAGCCAGCTCAGGATTATCTGCTGTAGCTCTATCCAGCTTTCTCTCTCCTGCCTGCCCACTGCCTGAGCCAGTATGCCTCTTGTTGCTGCAGGCCTGGGCTCTTCAGTGACCATCCTGCTCTGCTTCTTCAGGTAAGCCTGGTTATTGGGCTGCTCTCCTCTGCCTCATCTTATCCCGCCTTGTTCAGACCGGTGCTTTGGCTGCTGAGAAGTGGTAATTTGATAAATGCCTTTGTTTGTGAAGCTCTGAAATGCACTAGTTACAGTAACAAACAAGTATATTTTTCTGGAAGAAATGAGCCTGCAATAGGGGAGAAACCATTTAGCTCCAAAAAGAGAAACCCTTACGAGTTTTACAGACTTCTTTTCTACTTCAATTTTTACAAATATTGTGGCAAGACCAGTACCATTAAAGACAATGACAAGTAAACTATCAACATTAACAATTACATACTTATAACACTCCCTGACTATGTGCCACACTAATCCAAACCTGGACCACCTCCTTGTCTACCTACAAAAATGCCTCATTATATGGAGCAGCAAATGCTATTTCCATAAGAGATTTTGACTGGAGAGTAATCAGGCAAGTTCTTAGTCTGCTATATAAAGAGTGAAAAACATCTTTAGTACAAGGTCTCAGAGACCTATTATGTCAGAACAAATCAATGACAATAGCTATGCTACTATTAAACAAAACATTACTTTAAAATAATGTGACAGCTAAGTCATAAACTGTCAAAAGCAAGGAGATTCTGAAGTTTTACTGCTGGTCTCTTGACTGAGCCCTTGTGTCTAGACATTACAGCAGATGAGCTGGGTTAAAAAGAAATAAGTGCTGCAGTTCTTCTGACAGCATGGGACACTGAAGTATATGAATTGTAAAGGACTTTGCTTCTCTTGCACAAAAACTGGGTGGCTGCTACGAACAGCATTGAGTAGGCAGGTGGCTTGGGCTGGACTTGGGGGATGCTGCAGCACAGGATATCAAAACCATTTAAGGTCTGGTCTCACATGAGTCTGAAGATTTGAGAAATTACCCAAAGACCTGAGTTGGAATCTTTTATACTTTAACAGAAATTGACAGGCTTAAGCAGAGACTCTCTGGCCTGGAAAATGCACTTGCCCTCCTCACAACTGCCACCTCAGCAGGAAAAGTTGTGTGTGCATGGTCATGCAGAACGCCATGGAAAACTAGAGGTAACATCTGAAAGTGAGCTATTTATTTTGGGTGATTTCCACTTGTGTTGATCTCTGTGCAGTGGGGTGTGGTTTTAAGCTTCAAGAGGCCCTGGGATGCCTATTTTGTTTTTAAAGTAGAAAACTAAGGACACTGAAGGCTGCACTTACACTGGAAAACCCTACTGTTTTTGATAGTTGAGTCAAAGATCTCTGCCCTTACCTCCCACAGTCAATTCAGGTGCCTGCAGCTCCAGAGAATGCTTGAAATGATCTATTCCATTTGCTTTTGATCCATTTGCCGTGGCTCCCCAGTTCATGCATGCAAGGAGAGCTCATCTGCTGCACAAGGGACTGGCACAGGTGAAGGAGGAATAAAGGAGCTGGTGCTTGGTTGCTGAGCAACCAGATGATAGTGGAGTCAACTCAAGCAAGAAGCATGCAAAAAGAGTGATTGAGAAGAGGAACAGCAGAAAGAGGGATTGAAACACAGGCAGAAAAGATTAAGACAATAGAAAACACAGGGCTAAATCCACAGACACATTGGTGTTGCAGAGTCTTGAATTAGGCACCCAGGCTCTCTATACAATACATGGGGAGAGAAGAATAGAATTAAGAATAGAACTCACAGAAGCCAACACACTGAATGGGGAGTTACTAAGCTAGCCAGTAGGAAACACTGAGAAGAGGGGTGGGGCCTATCCCCTAACCCTGAAAAGTATTTAGGTGCCCCATCTCCACTCAGGATTCACAGCTGTGAACCTGCTTCTGGAATTAAGTGCCTAAGACAGAAAAGCTCTTTCTCACATCAAAACAGAGAGACACCCAGTCATTATAGCCAGTAGTCCAGATTGGTGTACTCAGCTGGGATACAGGAGAACTGTTTTCAAATCCCTACACTACCTGGTTCAAAACAGGGACTGGAAATTAGGTCTACTATATCCCAAGCGAGGTCCCTACCCACAGTCTACAGGGTATTCTGGGAAGACTGTCTCAATCTCAACTGTAGAAGCTGTTCCACTTTGTATTAAATATTCATGGGGAGTGCATGCATGAGAGAGAGAGAGAGATTCTATTGCCCAGTGATGGGGCACTCACCTGGCATGGGGGAGAATTAGGTTCAAGTCCCTGCTCCAATGAATAAACCCTTTCTACAAATGTATTTCAGAGTGTTGAATATGGTGCTATATAGCTATTGCTCAACGTAAACAGGAATTAACCAAACTTTAGTCTATGGACTCACTATATCTCTACTGTCGTCCTTCCCACAATAAGGTCCAACAAAGCTCCCTCGTGAACTGTTTCCCCCAGTTATAAAAATGCTCTTAGGATTCTCATTTCAGTTCCCCAGAAGATGCAGTGTTGTCATCTTTCAAGGTCCTCCTTCCCCAAACTAGGACTTGACTCTACCCATTCTGGATGGAATAGAAATGTTCCAGAGTGAAGTGCTATGGGGATTAGACCAGTAGGGAAGTGTGCAGTGGAAGGTGGAAAGGGATTTTGTGTGAAATGACTCTGCTGTTGAGAGAGTACTGGAGCAAACTCACAAATGGGAAGGAAATGAGAGTTCCCTGCAAGGTTCTGAACGAGTGGAGGTGGGGAGCATAGGGGCTGCTAGCGGAAGAGGCATGATTGATTAAATGGGCTGTCAGAGCAGCCAGCACAGGAATCCTGGAGTTGGCCTTTTGCTGTAAACAAGGGAAGATTGGAGCATAGCTTAAATCAGGAATATTTCAGAACAAAAAAGTTGGACTGATGTGCTGCATGGCCTTGACCAAGTCACAATCTTTACCTCAATTTTCCAATGGGAACATGGGAGATCATGACAGGAGTGGGATGAAATTTAGTGTTTGCACAGCACTTTGAAAACACCACATAAATATTAACATGTTCAAAATATGCCTGTAGGGAGAAGATGCTAACACCTTGTCATATGAATTAATGCTCGTACTAAAGCTGTCAATTACACATACCACAAGGTCAGTTTAAAGTCAATCTGAATTGCACGCCCACACTTCTATAGCATGTTGTAAAGTGCTGTGCTCGCTACCCATTCACTGTTAATAAAGAAGATGTGGGGAAAAAAACCCTCTATGTACCATTTTGAAAGAGAAAATGAGAAAACCCAAAGAGTAATGTAGAAGATTCTTAGTGGGATTTGGACTTTTACAGAAAATGTATTGTATTACGCCAAGGGGATTCGGAGTGAATGGAAAATCTTTTGTGGAGCAGTTAGAGAGAGAGAGAGAGAGAGAGAGTGTGTGTGTGTTAGTTAGAATTATCCTTTCTCTCCCCTCCCCCACTGGTGAAAACAGCAATTGGGAACAACTTACACTCATACTAATTGATAATTAAAGTTCTGTCACCCCAGCACATATTTTTATCTACTTAATTACAAGTGTGAACTCTGGCAGGTGATACAGTTCATATCAATTAACAACTTTTGAATAGGAAGCACAGGCTTGGATCCATTTCTGAGGAGTGTTCCCTTGGAATCAGAGTAGCAGCCGTGTTAGTCTGTATCCGCAAAAAGAACAGGAGTACTTGTGGCACCTTAGAGACTAACAATTTATTTGAGCATAAGCTTTCGTGGGCTATAGCCCACTTCATTGGATGCATAGAATGGTGTCACTTGAATAGATATGTGGACAGAGTTGGCATCGGGCTTTGTTGCAAGGATAGGTTCCTGGGTTAGTGTTTTTGTTCTGTGGTGTGTGGTTGCTGGTGAGTATTTGCTTCAGGTTGGGAAACAGACCTGTCCTCACCTACAGACAGCCCCCCAACCTGAAGCAAACACTCACCAGCAACCACACACCACAGAACCTATCCTTGCAACAAAGCCCGATGCCAACTCTGTCCACATATCTATTCAAGTGACACCATCATAGGACCTAATCACATCAGCCACGCCATCAGGGGCTCGTTCACCTGCACATCTACCAATGTGATATATGCCATCATGTGCCATGTACATTGGCCAAACCGGACAGTCTCTATGCAAAAGAATAAATGGACACAAATCTGACATCAGGAATCATAACATTCAAAGACCAGTAGGAGAACACTTCAACCTCTCTGGCCACTCAGTAACAGATTTAAAGGTGGCAATTTTGCAACAGAAAAGCTTCAAAAACAGACTCCAACGAGAAACTGCTGAACTTGAATTAATATATAAATTGGATACTATCAATTTAGGCTTAAATAAAGACTGGGAATGGCTGAGCCATTACACACATTGAATCTATTTCCCCATGTTAAGTATCCTCACACCTTTTTGTCAAACTGTCTTAAATGGGCTATCTCGATTATCACTACAAAAGTTTTTTTTCTTCTGCTGACAATAGCTCATCTTAATTAATTAGCCTCTTAGAGTTGGTAGGGGAACTCCCACCTTTTCATGTTCTCTGTATGTATATATATCTCCTCACTATATGTTCCATTCTATGCATCCGATGAAGTGGGCTGTAGCCCACGAAAGCTTATGCTCAAATAAATTTGTTAGTCTCTAAGGTGCCACAAGTACTCCTGTTCTTTTTCCCTTGGAATGCAATTCCTGTGATTCTGCAGAATGGCCATTGGATGTTGTCCTAGCTCCTCACAAGTGGTAATATTTCTGTATTGTGACCCAACAGAAAAAAACCACACATAACTGTTAATGATACACTGAAAATATAGGGCAGCCCCTACACTAACTGCAGATGTTGATGGCCCTCATCCCAGGTGGGTGGATTTTTAAAGCTCTGAATAATGACATGCATTTTAACGTCAAACAAGGCAAATTATATATACCACAACAAACCCAAGACATACACAAATAACCATGAAAGCTCAGAATATAGCTATTGGTCCAGAGATTTAAAAAACAAACAGCAGAAGGAACTAACAGGAATGCTGTATCATTTTAAGTATTTGGCAACTGGTTTGGGATGATTCATTACACTGTGACATCTCCCACCGTTTGTGTTTAAGATCAGGCAAAATTCTTCTTAGACATAACAGATCATTTACTCCTTTAAGAGGCTTCTATGCAGGACAATGTAAGACATTTTTTCTCAACTAATGCAATTGTGGATATAAGCAGATTACATTGTTTCCCATGCTTTATATTCTGAAACAAGAACAAACAGATTAAAAATCATGTTATTAGAGAAGTAAAACCTGTATGGGACCACCAGATTTTAGTCAAGTTCTTGAGATACAGACTTCCAGGCCCTTCCTACAGTGGCACTTAAAGAATGTTAGCATGAATTATTTTCAACAACAATTCATGCTAACAATGGTTGCCAACCTAGACTACAAGTCATATTCTTGAGAACAGTTCAGCTGTATACGGGGCCTCTGGTTTCTAAGACAGAATAACAATACAAGTATGAATCACAAAACCATTCCATTTCTTGTTTATGGTACTTGTAATATTTACTTACTGACAAAAGCTAGGAAATCTGCAGCAGACCTCTGAAGAAGGAAATTTTGTTAAAATATAACACTGTTTTTTTAAAGTGTCAAATACGTTTTTCATTAGTTTGGTATCAAATTGTTGAGTAGCAAACCCTTTGCAGTTTCCCTTTACCACTCTGAGAACCCCAAAAGATAAGCAGGAACACTATGTGAAAGTCAAATGAGATTTATGCTTGGTTAAGATTTTCTGTAATTTAATCTTTTTAGTCATCAGCAGTTTAAGGATTGTATCTGGGCTTTTAATATGGGTAATGCAAAATTCATTCATGCTTAAATTTGGAAAGTCTGGATCACCACCACTGTGGTATTATGAGCATGATCTCTCCTAATATTGTGCCACAAAAATCAGCTTTTATTAGCAAAGACACACAGCCTGCTCTGAATCAGAGGCAAAGAAAAATAATGGTTCCTTACCCTGCAGTAACTGTGGTTCTTTGAGATGTGTTGTCCACACAGATTCCACTTTTGGTGCGCACACAAGCACTCAAAACTGGATTCTTTTTGGTTACCATTGTCTGCTGGGGCTGCACCTGCACCATGGGTGCCCTCATGCCCCACAACCCAAGGGTATTAAGGGCAGAGCAGGCCCAACCACTCCTCAATTCCTTCACCAATACAGAATCCCAGAGGAGTAGGACTGTCGTATCGGGGAAGGAGGGTGGGTTGTGGAATCCACATGGACAACACACCTAGAAGCATAGTTACTGTATGGTAAGTAACCATTCTTTCTTCTTCAAGTAACTGTCTAACACACATTTCACTATTAGTAACTAACAAGCAGTTGCCAATTGCTTGGAGGTGTGTATGAAGAGTCCTACTTGACTAAAGACCAAGGACAACTCTACCAAAATTGTCCTCCAATCAGGAGGCCTGCATTAGGGAACAGTGAGTGATAAATGTGTGGATTGAGCTCCATGTAGCTGCTCTACACATCTCAGGTATGGGAATATTATCCAACCTGGCAGCCAGTGGAATGGCTCAGGGGACCTTGCCTGGCTAATAAATAACATATTCTTACATAGTCAGACACCCACTTGGATAACCTCTCTGTGGCTATAGGTTGCCCATTGACCTCATCAGTAAAGGTCACAAATAGTCAGGGTGTTTTCCTCAATTATCTTTTTCCGCTAGATAGAATTACAGCGCTCTCACTACATCGAGTGTGTGAGACTTTGCCTCACCTCAGATAAGAATGAGGTCTAGGAAAGAAAACTGGGACTGGTTTTCAGGGAACTCAGAGACAAACATGGGCAGAAACTGTGTAAGGTCTAAGAGTAACCCTGTCGTCATGAAACACCACTGACAGAGGATCTGACATAAGAGACTGAATCTCATCTACTCTCCTAGCTGATGTAATGGCCACCAGGAAAGTAGTTTTCATTGACAGGTGAGCAAGGGAGCAGGATGCTAAGGGTTCAAAGAGGGAATCCATCAATGCTCTGGTGATCCGAATGAGGAGGGGCTCTACAACTGGAGGGGAGCCCCCGGGTGGGTGGGGGGTGAAGCATGAGTCCCCTTCAGGAATTTTGCAATTTTAGGGGAGGAAACTACATTGTGGCCCTGGATAGGAGGGTGATTAGTCGATATTTGTTACATGCTGTTTATTATGCTGATGGATAGGGATAGCAAATAGTACAGTATTGATTAAATTGGTGGTTCAATACAAACATTTCTACTTTTGGGAATCCCCATATGCAAATGATGCTACTGTACAACTGAATCTTTGAGAGACCTCTCATTTCTGAAGAAGTCCCTATTGAGCTGGTCTACCAGCGTGTTGTGAAGACCAGGAAGGTGCAGAACTATTAGTAAAATCTCCTGCAAAATAGACTCCTTTAGACATGTGGCTTCCTGATAGAGTGGGGATGATTTTGCTCCCCTTTGTCTGTTTATACACTGCATTGCTGTGGTGTCCATCAGCACTGGAATTGCTGATCTCTGAAGAAGAGCCAGGAAAGCCTTACTTTCCTGGTGGATGGCTGCCCTGAGTTCTAAAATATCTATGTGTGAGAAAGTTTCATGAGAGGACCTGAATTTGAGGGTGACCTATAAGTAAGGCTAAGATTTAGTCATGGGCATTTTTAGTAAAAGTCATGGACAGGTCACGGGCAATAAACAAAAATTCACAGACATGTGACATGCCCATGATTTTTACTATTTACCCCTGACTAAATTGTTGGTGTTCTGGGGGCCTCCGGGGCGCCTGCTGGTGCTAGGATGTGTGTGTCTCCCAGACACTTTAAGCAGCTCTGGTGGGTATCACTGATGGGTATGGGTTTCTTGCACTGCTCACCAAGTTTGAAGCTCAGTGACCGGGGCATGTCCCATCCATGGACTAAGTCCTTTAGGGGACTAACTTATTTCTAACAGCTACACTAGGAAACTACTACCTAAGAACTATATACACTAAAAATGGTTTAGAGAAGCACTGATAGATACATGCTTGCCACGGCAAGAGAAACGTTCCAGCACCATCACTGGTGGTAAGAAGGAACTGAAAGGGGGGCCGGTGGCACCCCTTATACTGGTGCATTCACATGTGACTTCAGAGGGCGCCAGAGCCAATCCCTACGGATACCACTGAGGGAAAAAACTTCTGACACTGGTGCATATGGGGAGCACACAAATCTGACATGGAATGGACATGAACAAGCACTCGAAGAACATTAAAATATTGTATGATATGCCAGATACAGTAGTAAAATAAGGAACTTGGTGGAATATAATATTATAATTTAAATGTATATAAAAAGGAAGTCAAGTATAAGTAATACAGCTGTGGGTCAAATATTGTAAACTTTAATGATAGGGGTTTACCTCATGGGCAATCCTGTTAGGAAAGAAAGGGGTTATGTTCATATTTTTTTTCTTTTAGTTTAAGTGATAAAGTGAAGAACTAAGGCAATCAAGCTAGTGAAATAACTGCTGAAAGAGGAAACAATAAAAGGAACTAAAACCAAAGAATGTGCTTATAAGGACATTTGATCAGAGTGCACTAATCAGAAATGTAACCTATTAATAATGCAGACTCAGTTCTTCCATAGACACCACGGTTCCACCTTTGTTGTTAAAACAAGAACAGAAATGTAAGATTTATAGAGCTGTCCTGGCTTGCTGGAGAACAACAGTTCTTGAAGTGACCTTGCATAATATAATGGACTATTAAAACAAGTTTAAAGAACATCAAAGAATATGGAGTAACTTTCTATAAATTATATGAACTTTAAACTGGACATTTCAGCAGGTAGCAGTGTTGATGAAGAAACTGCAACTTGAACAATAACTACAAAGTTGGTTAACAGATGTGCTGCAAAGGGACCCACAGCAAGTGACTTGAGGAGGTAAGTTGCTGACCAGAGCAAACTAGCTAGTGTTTAAGGAACATTGTGTTAGCAACACTGGAGTTAAACATTTGCACAAGTGAGACATGATTCTGAGGGACTCAGTCAAAAATCGAAATAAAATGACCATCTCGAGATAATGATTGAGTATAAATAAGTATGTTTTAGTCAAAGGTATTTTTAGTAAAAGTCATGGACAGGTCCCGGGCAGTAAACAAAAATTCACGGCCCGGGACCTGTCCATGACTTGTACTATATACCCCTGACTAAATCTTGGGGGGGAGGGCCCGCCGGGGGGGAGGGGCCGCGGGTGCTTGTGGGAGGGCAGCCTGGGGGGCACAGGTGGCAGTGTGTGGCCCGGGACCCCCGCTGGTACTGGGGTCTGGCAGGCTCCCTACCTGGCTCCTTGCAGCTCCCCGGAAGCAGCAACATGTCCCTCCCTCAGCTCCTAGCTCTGCGTACTGTCCCCGCCCCAAGTGCAGGCTCCGCAGCTCCCATTGGCCCGGAACCCCGGTCAATGGGAGCTGCAGGGGCGGTGCCTGTGGGCAAAGGCAGCTGAGGGAGGGAGATGTCGCTGCTTCCAGGGAGCCCCACAAGGTAAACGCCACCCAGAGCCCTCATCCACTCCCGTGCCCCAACCCTGAACCCCCCTCTCACACTCAAACTCCTCCTGCTGCTGGGGGCAGTGGCCTGAAACTTCTCCCCGAGAGAATTTTACTGGGGCTTTTCTACGCAGTGGCTCTCACAGTGGTCTGTATCAAGCTCACCACTGCTTCACCCTGAAGCATCTCTAGACTTCCAGAGAAGCCTGTTCCTCCTGTGCAGCCCTGACTCAGGTTGCAGTGTAATGGGAATTTTGCCTGTCTTTTGCCCCCTGGGCCAGCTGCACCAGCCACTGCAGAAGTCATGGAGGTCCCAGAAAGTCACAGAATCTGTGACAAACTCACAGCCTTAAGTACAAGTGTTGTTCTCTATTGTGGTTTGATTCTGAAAACCTGAATGATTATTACCACAGTTCACGGCAACTGCATGAATTCCCCCTCTGTGGTGCCTCAAGGGTACCCATTCTAAGCTTCCAGCTTCTCAGCGGTCATCTCTCTTGGGCAGAGACCTGCATCTCTCTCCCTCCCGACCAAGAATTTTTCCAGGCTTCATAGTTCCCAGCCTATACTAGGATATCCCCAGAATGTCTGCACTTTGCTTTCTCTCTGAAGACTTATGAACAGCTGTAATTGCCAGCTCTTTATAAGCATGTTTATTCTTGAGAAAGCATTAGAGAAAACATAAAAAACAATAAAAGAACCTACACGCATGCTAAAATCTTATCAGAGGTCACTCGTAAGTATTATGGCACCTCAGTAGGGTCAATGTCCTTCTAACCCTTTCCAGGAAGGATCGCGACCCCCTTTGGACAGAATATCCTGACCATTTGCTGGATCAGAAAAAGGCGTTAAGCCAGCTTAAACTCAGGCTATTTTTCCAAAAGTCTTTTGTCCACTGGTCTCTGGAGAATCCAGTTTGAATTAGTATTGTATAGCCTCTCCAGGTGATGGTACTTCTCTGGAGGTGTTACAACCTGAGTGAATTTGCCTATTTTCCCCCTCCCCCCTTGTTCTTATTTCCTGGAGGAGCTGTGGTCACTTTCCCCCATGGAATTATACACAGTCCATGGCCCACAATGATACATTAACTTAACACAGTAAGATCTCCCAAATATATTGCATGGAATTGCTGTATCTGTTAGTTATATCAACCAGTATTCTAGTTTGTTAGCCAAATTATAGTCACTACTCTTGTTGTCTTCTTCTACCCTATATTATTAGTTGCTGTTGTTAATATGTAACAAAACTCTACATAACTAAATTCAACTCTTGAGGTCTTTTCTTTTGTTAAGCAATTGAAATTAAAAGAACCCTAAGAAAGGTGGTACATGTAAGAGTAGATCCCCATGTACCTCTGTTCTGGTCACAGACTGTCTGAAGTGGTCCTAGTCTTTACACTTTCCTCTGGAGCCACCTTCTGGAGCTGGGAAGTGGTGGTCAGAAAGAGACTCTTTCCTGCCTTTCAGATTCTAAGACCCTTTCCCCCTAGCAGAACAAGGGTTTAATGGCTGATGGTCAAAAGGCTCAATTCCCATTGCACTTAGGGTGACCACCTTTGTTGGATGGAAATAAGGGAAAGCCACATGAAAAATAAGAGAACACTTTAATTTAAGGGACGTTTCAGGGAAACACAATTTCCCTTAGAATATCATGTATTTTTCTCGCAAATGTACATTTCTATTGCCCTCAAATGTACAATGGAATTATCGTTAGCTTCAATTTAACATTTAAAATGGTACTTAGGATCAGTTTTAATATATTTCAATGCATCTTAAAATAAGGGCGGTGCACCCTAAGGGACAAATCAATGAAATAAGGCAGGTGTCCCTTAAAATAAGGGATGGGTGGTCACCCTAATTCCACCACTGCCTGAAATCTGAGCCCACTTCCCAGGCAGTCAGAGTGAGGGACCGTAGGCTGAAAGACAGACAGGCAAAATTCCCATTACACTGCAACCTGAGTCAGGGCTGCACAGGAGGAACAGGCTTCTCTGGAAGTCTAGAGATGCTTCAGGGTGAAGGAGTGGTGAGCTTGATACAGACCACTGTGAGAGCCACTGCGTAGAAAAGCCCCAGTAAAACTCCCTCAGGGGGAGAAGGCAAAGAAGTGGTTTAGCCCCACTTGTTCATTAATATTAATTGCTGCCTTGTTAAGGAGACATTTGTGTTTGCCTATTTGGGGCCCAGAGTCTCTAGGATTTGCAAGACTTATCCCTGTGTAGAGGAAGGTGAGCTGTGTAGGAGCCTTGCTTCTCTCAAGGAGCTGAGGGTACACTTCAGTATCTAGGGGATGGGGGAAACAGGACTTACCCCATAGCCAGGCAGATGGTATCCTCTGTCTTAGACTCTCTCCCCAAGTGCTCAGAAGCTCCTGATTGGGCTTTTCTGGAGTTTGCATAACTCCTCAGGATTTGGGTGGGGGACAGGGACAGGACTTGAGAAGCTGATCTGACTCTGAGCCCTATGCCCTGGCACATCACGCTCTGTAAATGCTGCCTCACAGAGGGAGCACCACTTAGGCCTGATCTACACTTAAAACTTAGGTTGACATAGCTATGGTGCTCAGGGGTGTAGAAAATCCATGCCCCAGAGCACCATAGCTATGCTGACCTAACCTCCAGTGTAGACACAGCTGGGGTCAGACTCATAGGGTTAGAAGGGACCACAAGGGTCATCTAGTCTAACCCCCTGCTAAGATGCAGGATTTGTTGTATCTAAACCATCCAAGACAGATGGCTATCCAGCCTCTTCTTGAAAACCTTCAGTGAAGGAGCTTCCACAACCTCCCTAAGCAGGGTATCCCACTGTGCTTACAGTTAGGAGGTTTTTCCCTGAGATTTAATCTAAATCTGCTATGCTGTTGCTTGAACCCATTGCCTCTTGTCCTGCCCTCTGTGGCAAGAGAACAACTTTCCTCCACCTTTTTTTATGGCAGCCTTTCAAGTATTTTAAGATCGCTATCATCTCCCCATTAATCTCCTCTTTTCAAAATTAAACATACCCAGTTCCTCCAGCCTTTGCTCATATGGCTTGTATTCTGTCCCTTTCATCATCTTTGTCACTTACCTCTGGAGCCTTTCCAGTTTCTCTACATCCTTTCTATACATTGGTGACCAAAATTGGACACAGTACTCCAGCTGAGGTCTAACCAGCACCAAGTAGAACGGTACCATCAACTCCTGTGACTTGCAAGCTACGCCTCCATTAATGCAACCTAAAACTGTATTTGCTTTTTTTTGCAACAGCATCGCATTGCTGACTCATGCCGAGGTTGTGATCCACCACAGCTCCCCGATTCTCCTCAGCAGTGCTGCTGCCACGCCAGGTATCCCCCATTCTGTATTTGTGCATTTGTTTTTTTTCCCCCTAAGTGTAGTACCTTACATTTGTCTTTGTTGAATTTCACTTTGTTGTCTATAGCCCAGGTCTCCAATTTATCAAGATCCCTCTGAATTGTAGCTCTATCCTCCAAAGTATTGGGAACCCGCCTAGCTTTGTGTCATCTGCAAATTTGATCAGTATGCTCTCTATTCCTACATCTAGGTAATTAATAAAGATATTAAACAACATCGGACCTAGAACATATCCCTGTGGAACCCCACTTGAGACCTCCCTCCTGTTTGACATCATTCCATTAATAGTTATTTTTTGTTTGCGATTGTTTAACCAATTATGTATGCACTTAATGGTAGTTCTGCCAAGCCCACATTTCTCTAGCTGTGGACCCATAGCTATGTCGTTGTAGCACCCTAGCATAGACATGGACCAAGACAGCTCTGCCATGCCTGACGGAGAAGAGTCTGGCAGGGGCAGGGGCTGAAGCAGATCCAAGTCGTTAAAGCCCCCACACTGCCAAACACCTAATACAGGGGGAAAGGAAGAAAGACTAAGTACTGCACAGAAAAATAAAAATTAAAGTTATAAAACAAAATGGGTAGGTGGAAACTAAATTTCCAACTGGTTTAACTAGCAGGGGTAGAAAATCTGGTAGCCTGAGCGGAAGAGTAGGGCTTAGCCCTGGAGCTTTCAGTAACATTGGACCGCCTCCAAGTTCCATAGGTGGAGGGCATTAACCCATTAGCAATGAATGAGGAGAGAAGCTGAGTAACAGAATGGGATGTTGTGCTTGAAGCGGTAAAGTAGCATAACTTGCAATCCGAGACTTGCTGTGAATACCACCAGATGTTGCTTAAGATTATGGGTATAGAGGGTAGATCCAAAGGAAGTCTTAGGGAAGAACTGTAAGCTCTTATACAGAAATGCTCATGTTGCCTCTCTCTCAGTAAGGAGTTTAATGGTTTGGGAAGAAAATGTATCTAGGTTTCCTTGGGAGCTTCAGCTCCAGATTTTTCCCTCTGCTAGGGGAATAGCCTCTTCTGGAATACTCTTGCTAGTGACAGATTTGCTATGTGGGATTTAATAGTGAGGATCAAGGCCTCTCTGAATTCTCAGATACTAATTTCTCTGATTCCTCAAACATCTTCAACACCTGTAAATTTGGATACACAGCGTGTCTGTTTAGGATGGCTGATTGCTATAGAATCATAGAAATATAGGGCTGGAAAGAACCTCAAGTCGTCATCAAGTGCACCCCCCTGTGTTGACAGAAACAAGTAAACCTAGCCAACCCCTGACAGATGTTTGTCCAACCTGATCATAAAACCCTCTAATGATGGGGATTCCACAACCGCCCTTGGAAACCTGTTCTAGATCTTACTACCCTTACAGTTAGAAAGTTTTCTCCTAATATCTAACATAAAATGCCCTTGATGCAGATTAAGCCTTCTTGTCCTACCTTCAGTAGACATGGAGAACAATTGACCATCTTCTTTATAACAGCCCTTAACATAATTGAAATCTTCTTTTCTCAAGTCTAAGCATGCCGTTTTTTAAACCTTTCTTCAGAGATCAGGTTTGCTAAACCTTTTATCATTTTTGTCGCTCTCCTCTAAGCCTGTCTTCAGTTTGTCCACATCTTTTCTAAAGTGTGGCACCAAGAATTGGGCACGTTACTCCAGCTGAGGCCTCACCAGTGCCAAGTAGTGCGGGACAGTTACCTCCCATGTCTAACATAACAACACTCCTATCAAATATCACCTCAGAATATTAGCCTTTTTCACAACAGCATCACATTGTTGACTTTTTCAATTTGTTGTCCACTATAACCCTCAACTCCTTTTAAGCAGCACTACCACCTAGCCAGTTATTCCCCATTTTATAGTTGTGCATTTAATTTTTCTTTCCTAATTTTTAACTTTGCACTTAATCTTTATTGAATTTCATCTTGTTGAATTCAGACCAATTCTCCAATTTGTCAAGGTCATTTTGAAGTCTGATTCTGTTCTCCAATGTGCTTGTAATTCCTCCTATCTTGGTGTAAATCTGAAAATGTTATGAGCATACTCTCCAATCCATTATCAAAGTTATTAATGAAAATATTTAATAGTTCCGGACAGAGGACAGACCCCTGTGAAACCCCACTAGAAGTGCCCTCTAAGTCTGACAGCGAACCATTGATAACTACTCTTTAAGTCTGGTCTTTCAACCAATCATGCACCCGCCTTACAATAATTTAATCTCGATTGCATTTCCTTTGTTTGCTTAGGAGAATGTCATGGGGGACTAAAGACTAAAGCCTTACTAAAATCAAGATATATCATAGCTACTGCTTTCCCTCTATCCACTAGGCCAGTAATCCTGTTAAAGAAGAAAATTAGGTTGGTTATTCGTTATAACTATTGTCCTTTAGGTTTTTACAAACTGTTTGTTTAATAATCTGTTCTAGTATCTATCCAGATATTGAAGTTAGGCTGACTGGTCTATAATTAGGGTCCGCTCTGCTCTGCTTTTTAAAGCTAGGTACCATGTTTACTGTACTTTGTCCAGTCTTCTGGAACATCTCTTGTCCTTCAGGAGTTCTCAAAGATAACTGCTAACCGCTTTGAAATTGCTTCAGATAGTTCCTTAAATGCCCTAGGACGAATTTCATCAGGCCCTGCCAAACTGAATACATCTAAATATTCTTTAACTTGTTCTTTCCCTATTTTGGCTTGCATTCCTTCCTCCTTGTTGTTAATATTAATTGTGGTGAGTATCTGGTGACCATTAACCATCTAGTCTGAAGCAAAATAGGCATTAACCATCTTGGCTTTCTTGATGTTATTTGTTATTAGCTCTCCTTCCTTGCTATACAAAGGACCTACAGTTTCTGTTGTCTTTCTCTTGCTCCTAATATATTTAAAGAACCTCATCTTATTGCCTTTTATATCCCTTGCTAGGGTAATTCACTTTGTGTCTTAGCTTTTCTGATTTTGTCCCTACATGCTTGTGCTGTTCTTTTGTACTCCTCCGTAGCAATTTGTTCATGTTTCCACTTTTTGTAGCTTTCCTTTTTTATTTTCAGGTCATTAAAGATCTCCTGATGGAGCCAGACTGGCCTCTTACTATTCTTCCTCTTTCTTTCGCAATGGGATAATTTGCAGTTATGCCTTTAATACTGTCTCCTTGAAAAACTCCCACCTCTCCTGAACTCCTTTATTGTCTTAGATTTCCTTCCCATGGGACCTTCCCTACCAGTTCTTGGAGTTTGTTAAAGTCCATTATCCTTATTCTGCTGCTCTCACTCCTTCCTCTTATTAAAATCATGAAAGCTATCATTTCACAATCATTTTCATTCAAATTACCTTCAACCTTCAGATTCACTATGAATTCTTCCCTGTTGGTCAGAATCAAATCTAAAATGGCTGTCCCTATGCTTACTTTCTCCATCTTCTGAAACAAAAAATTTGTCTCCAATACATTCCAAAAACTTATTGGAAATTTTGTGTTTTGGCATTTTATTTTTCCAACAGATGTCTGGGTTACCAGGTCTTGTGTTGGATATTCCTGTTGTTTGTTCTAGAAATGCCTCTTCCAGACTTGGTGGTCTATAGTAGACCCCTATCATGGTGTCACCCCTATTATTTTTACCCAACGACTTTCAACTGTTCTGCCTTTCACCTCCTTCATCAGAACAATTGTATATATTCTTATGTAATGCAACACCGCCTCCTTTTTTATCATGTCTGTCCTCCCTGAACATTGATGGGTATAACACAACTTCCTTGAAGCCACTCAGTTAGGAGCCATTGCTCTTGCCACAAATCACATCAAGTCCCAGGAAAAATTGCTAAAAACATTTTACACACATCTGCAAGGACCTGATCTGAATGTAAATCCAAGACTTCACACCCAAAGCAAGATTCATATCCCTATGCGATGAGCCATTTGATTGCCAAGTAGTAAGTTTTCCTTACTAAGTACATGAATCATTTCTTGTCTGAATAGCCAGTTGAGGCTTTGAAATTTTGGTGTACTGTCCTCATTTTTATGGTCTTTGGGATCTTTTGGAAGGTTTGACTATATTTTTTATTGGTGGGACTAGTGCTGTACCAAACTTAGGTTCTTAAATTTAGGAAATTTTAGGTTTCACTTCATTTCAGTTTAACATTTGGTTTTAATCAGAAGCACACTTTTTGGATCTGATGTCCTCAAAGCAAGAGATAAGCAAAATTAGAGTAAGTGGAAGCAATATTATTAATATTAATGAGCTCCTCACCTGCAACTGGCTTCCTGTCTCGGAGGAGTCAGTGTTTTTAGTTTTTTGGGGGTGGGGGTTTCTCGCTTTCGGTAATGTGTATGTTACTTACCCTGGCTGTTTACAGGAGAAAGATGGCACATTATGCATAGCTCAGCCTCTGAAGCCCCATGCACTGGCAGAGCAAGGGTCTGTGGCTCGTTGGAAGCAGGGCATAGCTCCCCCTCTGATGCTCCTGAAAAGCAGTGTACAGCACCTCTTGAACTTGGTTCAATGCTTACAGGGCTTCTTTGCTGCTGTAGTGCAGGGCAAAGGGAGTGCAGTCAAGAAGTGCTATTCTGGAGGAACTAGAGGGTTAGAGCGTCAATGCTTCAGTAAGTCCTCAGCTCAGAAGAGGGAGAGAAGAACTAGAAGCTGAAATGAAGTCACTACTGCATAAATAAATTAATTAATTTATTTGTTGAAACAAATTGGTTGGGAGAAACTGAACTACCAACTTGTTCCTTGGCCTGAGGCAGCAATTTTGGTGGCCTAAGCCAAAGGGAAGGGCTTAGTCCCAGAGCTCCCAGCAACAACAGTGGATTGCCTCCAAATTCTAGAGGTAGGAGGAATTACCCATTCGTTATGAATAATGAGAGGAACTGTGCAGCAGAAGTCTGTTGCCTATAACATTCAGAGTTGCCTCTTGCTAGCGTTTTCCTTTCAAATCAGTACAGGTAATTTCCTCTGTATCAGACTGCTTTTAAGGGACAGGATTTAAGCAGTTCTTTATTATTGGTTTTCCTGCTTGTAATGCCTCTCAGGCCCCGTTATGGATAACAAGGCCTCTGAAAATAAGGACTACTTGGGAGGAGAGTGCTGGAATTCAGGCTGATAACTACAAACCACCATCACTTTGCATGGATCAAAAGTGATGCGATTAGGAATGATCTTTTCAAAAATTCATTAAAACAATTCAGCATTTGCCACTATCTTTCACATTATATCTATCTAAAGTGGGTCAAATATTTAACACCTCCCTGTCTTTTTTTTATAAAATGTTTTTCAATACAGTTCTCTCATTTCCTCTTCATCTTGTTTCTCTCCCCGCCCCAAAGAGAGAACCAATTTCTTAGTGTATGTGCATAAGCAGTTCCTTATTTAGAAGCTGTTTAGGTAACACTGTATTTATTCTTCTTTCTAGTTCTTCAGTCACTGGAGTGGCTTTCAACTTCCTGGTTACAGACAACAAAACAGATATTTTAATAAAATGTTGACCTTAAATTCAGTGCTCTTAACAAGATTTATAATGTAAGTGAAAGATTTAGAGATTTTACTTTCTAAGGCAGCATATTGAAGTTTCAGTTTAGTGTATTATTTGAATCATCCTCTTCTCTCTAGTATACTGCACAAACATGGGTAAGCAGACAGAAATAATCATATGGAATATGTCACCAGTTCTGAATTAAATGAAGGATTATTCTGCAAAGCAATTTGAACCACATCATCACTAACATAGAAATGTAGCACAAATATATTTTTGAGAGTGCTTTATTTTAATATGAGATTTAGTACAAATTGTTAATTAAAACGATTTTACTCGCCCCAGGTCCTGTGTATAAGAAGTCCTCTTTCTCCTGTGCCTCCCACTTCCAAGTTTGCAGCTAGTGCCATGGAGATGTATTTTGTTGTTGAAGAAAGGCAAAGTTATGACAATATACATCTCTTTTCCATGAGAGTTTTGCATAACTAGTTCCTTGGGACTTGCTGAAAGTTATTAGAAATTGAGATATAGGTCTTTTTTCACTGGTTTTCTATTTCTTCAAATGCTTTAAGTTCTGTAAGACTCAGAAGATCCATGAATGTGGCTCAAAATCCAGAACCAGGCCCAGCTCACTCTCAATCATTTGATTTGATAGATTCAGAATATCCTCTGCAAATATATCCAGAACAGAAGTTTATTTAACATTTCAGTAGTGTCTTCAACAAAGAGAACTAAGTTTGTCAGTTCAAACAGAAAGCCTTTGAAAGAGGCATTTCTTTGTAAATCTTGCTTGACAGGGAAAAAGTCCATCTAAATTAAAGCTTTATTCTATTTGATACAGAACTAGAGTGGATCCCAATATCAAACATACTAGCTGATGTAAGCCAGAGTGTTCTCAGTTTCATTCAGGGCTCTCATGAATACTGTGGTATGATGGCCTTAACTCTGAAGAAGACTTGTCTTTTCCTCACCAATACTCTAAAATCTGTAGCAATAACAAGTTTAATATCAGAGTAAGCAACAAGCACAATAAAGAACACTGAAGCAGAGGAATATCATCCTGTGTGAGATATCCATAGTAGGTCAAGTTATTTGTCACAAATTCTTTTCCTGATCAATCTGAACAGGATTTTTACTAATTTATCCATTATGCAGAATTGCTCAGATACGTTGTGCAAACTTGTTTCAACCTATAGATTTGTTCACAAACTATTTGCTGCAAACATTTGAGTATTCAAAATTTGCTATTTGGGCTGCGTGATTGGTCATTTAAGTCACAGGTGGTTATTTCTGTTCCCTGGTTTTAATGACCTAATCTTGAATAGTACAACGTCTGAAGAAACCATTTGGGCATTGGTTCTCAGGGAGTGGGCAAAGAGCCCTTGAAGAAAGAAAAGGTAAAAAAGTTAGAGTTTTATGACATTAATTTTTTTCCTGTCCTCCTTTGTACAAGAATGAGCATTAGATTTGATTAAGTCCTTGGACTGCACATTTAAAGGATACTTGGGTTCCTTCCTGATTAATAAAGGTGTAAGCAGTATTTCTTGACTGTTTACATTCTTCATAGTCAATTCTCCCAGAGTCATGAAGTAATTGTATTTGCATGTATACACACATGCTATTTGGGAAGGGTACAGTAATCTGTCCTATGTCTTCTTTAATTACTAGACTGCCAGAGTTCTGGCCAGTTAGTATGGGAAGCGGCTATGTATTCCCCACCACTGATATAGCACACACTTTTATATATTTGCCAGGTCACAACTCCTTCAATTTTGGTAGTTATACAGCTGAACATGATCATTTTAAATTCTATGAATTTATTCTGGCTATTTATAAAAAATGAAGTTATTAGTTGTACACAAATATATATTTGTCTGAACTACAGACCAAACAGAAAAGGAACCTTAAGAAAGTCACCATAAATACCAGGCCAAATATTGCACATTTATTAAGACACAACAAAGAAGGGTTGTTTTGGTAGCTGATCTGAGAGCAAATATTAATTTCTAAATGAATGTATCTTCTCCAAATATACTCCCCTAAATTATATCAATTCAATTTCTTTAGTACATCTGGGGAATTCACTCTCACCTGTTCTCTTTGTTGCAATAATCCGGGATATTCCTTTCAAATCTTGTAGCAATTCCTGTTTTGGTCTCCATTTTCATTACTGTAGGTGTATCTGTTTTGGGATTATACTTTGATAATATCTAAAATAAAACATTAAAGAGATTAAAGAGGTAATTATCTGAGCAAGAATTCAAACCATGACTATGGTTTATACATTTTCAACTGAAAGCAGCAAAAAATTTCCAGATTCAAATCTGGTAAAATGAAGTAGTCTTTCCACACCACTGATCTGATAACAGAATGCAGATTCCACAGGCACAAACACACACAAGAAGTAAGTAAAAACAACCTGCAGAATGTCTTCTGGTATCTTTGTTATTTCTGGAGGCGGAGGAGTATTAAGGAGATTTTCATAGTCAGATATTTTTGGAAGAGAGGGTCTTCCGAGATGTTCAAGATACATGTCAGAACTTAAAATAGGAGGAGCACAATCTTCTTTGTGTTGTTTAACTGTCACATCAATCTCTGGCAATGACTCAGCCTTGTTCCCCTTTAATGGCTGTATAAAAGATGATAATTGTATTCAAATTTATAGTAAAATGTCTTCAACTAGTTTAGTTTTATTAGACAAATTAAGAATGCTGTTAATTACTTCAAGTTGATGTTACGGAGATTGGTTCTACAGTGATACACTTGCCCACAAAAGCAGTGTGGGAAGGGAAGGCCATTACTGACACATTTAAAAAATTATATCTAAGTACATTTTCACTTGTCACAGAGTAAATATGATTACTAAAATGATATTTAAGCACTTACTTTACTTTCTGTTTTTAGCCAGCCTGTTTCAAAGTCTGGAAGAGTGGGTGTTGCTGTCTGATTAGAAATATTTGATTCTTTCATCTTCGGGGATTTGGGTAAGATGGTATTGTCCTTTCTGGAAGGAATTTTCAGACCAGGAGTGCAGAACACAGGTATCAAAGGAGAAGCCAGGCAATCAGCAGCTAAAATAATGGATATGAGTAATAATTTTACATGCTTGAATACATAGGGCATCTATAACAGTTCAATTTTACAATTCTGTATTAGAGACTGCAGTAACAATTTTTGTGTATTTACACATCCCAAAACAGCATGAAAGTATAATACTAGCTGACCATTTTACCACTGTGAAGACATAACTAAATTAGAAGGATCTTTAAGGTTAGACGCTTTAGTCCATCTATACAATGCAAATGTTAGGTTCAAATCCATAGCAATATCCACATTCAAGAACCAGTTCTCTTGCTTAAAACTTATCTACATCAGATTTCTGAACAAATCTCTTACATAAACCTATCTTCCATTTTTCCAAATTTTAAATATCTGTCAGTGTACAATTTTGCTCTAAGATCTTCATACACCTTCTGAAGTATGTCTCATTTTTCTCTTTTAAGATACTGTACAGCTATCTTGAAAGAGTTACAAGTTATAATACCAGGTCAGTTTATTATAACGTAATTTCATTCCTGTTCTTTTAATAAATAAGTTTAAAATTACTGAAGCAACGATTAAGTTCTGAAGGTGAAAGACTCACAGAGTAACATATTTGGTCTCTGTGGATGATGGTGTTGGAGATAGGAGAGAAAACAAATATTTATCTTTAAATCTGGATGCTAGATTTAGACACCGCCAAACCCACCTTCTTTTGTACCCTTTAAAATTAATTTTCTGAACCCTTATAATGCAAACAAGTATCAAACCTGAACTGTCAATGCAGAAAGTTTACTACAGAATTAATTGAAAATTACCACTATTAATTCCAAATAGTTTGAATTTACCATTTTCGCTAGGTGTTTTCATTGCTGGTCCAGGAGTAACCATGATTTCCCTGGACTTTGATGATGTTTCTGCTGCCACATACATTTCATTATCATCTTCCTTAGGAAAACTACAGATTGGGATTAAAAAAATACATCAAAAGTGATATTAAAATACCATGACTATGGTTCCATGATTAAAGGTATATTGTCAACTTACTAAACATTTATATAGCAGTTACACCCAGAGGCCTGATCAGGATCAGGATTGTGCTAGGAATTGTATAAATACATAAGACTACACACATTCTCGTCTTCAAAGAAAGCTATGGTTCAAATCCCGTAGTTCATAGCGTACAAGTGCAGCAATCTATCCATGCCCTATCAATTGCCCAAGAGATTTGAAACTTAGTCATTCTGGAAAAAAGTTAAAAGTAGGTTGTCTTGTCCCACACTTGATCTGATTTTAGAGTCCATATTTCCATTTTATTTTACATTGTCTCTCCCTCTTGCCTGAAATCTATACAGCAGAGGAGGAAGATTAGCAACGAGAAAGACAGAGGAAGTTGTTTCCCAGCCCTGTTTTCCCTATGACCACGGATTCCATAATTGTCCAACAGGGATTCTTGAACCTTCCCCTTAAACATAAGGTACTGACAGGTCTGATCTGATATGGGAATTCCCATGACTATACCTGAAGTGCTGTTGTATGATTTTAAGTTGATGTCTCTTTAAGGTTGCAACCAGGTTCCATTTTAAGACCCATATATTTATCTCCCTACTGGCTAGGAAAGTTAGTTTGGCTTGAAAATTGCCAAAGTTACTCAAGACTAAGGAGAATTTTTCCCCCTAAAGCTTCAGGAAAATTGGTCAAGCTGTTTGAGTTACAGGTTACGTTACACTGATTATCTACTTAATTCCATGAAGGTTGCAACCCGAGTTTCATTACAAGACCCATTTTCATATCACTTACAGTTTAGCACAGGAAAAGTATTTCTAGCTAAAAAAATTGGGGAAATACTTTAAGTATGCTAGAATTATTTTTGAAAGCAATTAGTCAAACCATTTTAAGTTATAGGTGTTTAAAAATGACATTTAATAAGTCTACTTTGTGTCACTCTGGCTACAGACACATATCAAACTTTATACAGATTCTTCCCATTAAATTAATAAACTAATTAAATTTTACAGAGTCTTATTTACAAAAATTAGCCTGCTTAAAAGCATGTAAAATCTTTCTGCATACTTTATGCACTATATGCCTGACAAGAAAGAGTCCAGGAAAGAGAAAGTGCAAGAAGAGGATTGTTATCCTGCAGGGCAAATGAAACAAAAATTAAACTACAGTAACTCCTCACTTAACATCGTGCTGGTTAATGTTGTTTCATTGTTACATCGCTGATCTATTAGAGAACATACTCATTTGAAGTTGCGCAATGTTTACTTATAACGTTGTTTGGCCGTGGGAGCTTGGAACCGGGGTGGGCCGGCAGCCTCCCATCAGCTCCCCTCCACCCCAAGTGCAGGCTACGCAGAATGATGCAGACATGAATTGAGACTGATTCCTTTACAAGTCCACAGAGTGGGGAGAGAAATAGCAGCCATAGAATAGCCAATGGGTGGAATATATGTGGGAAATTATCATGTCAATTTTTCATATGTATAGAAAAAGGCAAAATAACTGAATTGCCTGTGCTTGTAGTATTTACAATTCAAGCCACTAGTTCTAACATACATTGGCATCATAGCAAGAGCATAATGTCTGTCTGGAGATTTGATTTTTAAAGAATTTGAATTTTAAGATTGATCCAAAAAAAAATATATATATCCACCTACTCAGTAAGTGTGAAGGAAAAACAGCCAACTATGCTGTGATTTCTGTTTAATTCTACTACAAACTTTCCATTTGAGTTTTAAAAAATAATAGAGAGTCAATTATAGAAGTCCCAGGGAACTAACACTGACTTCATAATTAAAGTTGTGACAGTTTTCATTATCAGCCCTTTTCTGTCACTCCATATGCTAACTCTTTCATTAAGTGAAATAAATCATTAAGAGAAACTGAGTTGTAGAATTTAAAAGGACATTGTGAAAAAACACACTTCACCTATTTTAATAACCTCACTTTAGATTATTACAACCTAAATTATTTTAAAAATATAATTTACTTATTATGCTGTCAAGTATATCAGAGGGGTAGTCGTGTTAGTCTGGATCTGTAAAAAGCAACAGAGAGTCCTGTGGCACCTTTAAGACTAACAGATGTATTGAAGCATAAGCTTTCGTGGGTGAATTCACAAGCATCCGACGAAGTGGGCATTCACCCACGAAAGCTTACGCTCCAATACATCTGTTAGTCTTAAAGGTGCCACAGGACTCTCTGTTGCTTATTATGCTGTGTATTTCTTCTGTTTCATTCAGCTATGGACAATGAGGACCTGACTTTTAAAACCAGGTGTACCCATTTTAGAAGTCAGACCCTTAGAAATACCAGTTTGACTTTGAAGTTCTCCATGCTGCTGTGTTTGTGTTGCAGCTACTACAAGGGAGTATCTATTTGATAAAAACAATATTTCCATGACTATTAAAAATTGTAAACATTTTTTATCAGTCTTTGGTTTTCTGAAAAATTAGTTTAAAAAAAACCAAAAACTGGACTACATTACAGCTGGTAACTGCTTTTAAAAGTGCTAACTTAAAAAAAAAAAATCACCTTTTATTGCCCATCCATAACTCAGACAGCATTATCAAGAAATAGCTTTAAATCAGTTCTCAAATGCTTTGAATTCTTGCTCAGATAATTACCTCTGTAATCCCTTTAATGTTTTATTTTAGATATTATCAAAGTATAATCCCAAAACAGATACACTTACAGTAATGAAAATGGAGATTATTGCAGAATATCCCAGATTATTGCAACAAAGAGAACAGGTGAGAGTGAATTCAAATGATTACTGCATAGGACAATGTTTATTAATATCTGAACCCAAATCTGAGGTTAATGAAAGCCAAAGTCTTCAGATCTGACTGTCTCTATCATGTGGAACCTACTCAAACTGGAAAATTTAAAATCTTTAGAAGGCACAAAATTTGCAGAAAGACGCAATTTATCTAGGGTATCCAATACAGCAGTGTCTGGCGGGGTGGGGGGGTGGGGAGGGGGAAGAGAGAGAGTGTGTGTGTATACATAGTGTTTTTTTCAAAATGCAACACTAACAAAGCTGGAAATCAATATGAAAAAAAGGATCACATACCATCAGAAAATTGCAAGAAACTAGTATAATCAGAGAAAACTACTACAGAAAACACAGGATAGTCTGAAGTTAAAAACGTCTACTTACTTTTTTCTTGTCTGAACATTTTTATTAATAAGTGCCATTGTATAGTCTTCATTCAAACACATGGTATGTTCACTAATGCCAAAATGTTCAAGCTTTGGAGTTAAACACTCATAATCATCCATCTTTAATGTACATTTTGGTGTTTTGGGCACTATATATGGGGCCTGTTTGGGAGTTGGAATTCTATTTCTTGAATCTTCTTTATGCATATTTGTCTGGGATTGTACATCCATCGCATCCCAAGTTCTGGAGAATGCGTACTGTGAAAGACCGAAATCTGAAAGCTGTGGGTTACGCAGGGGATCCTTAGGCACAGATGTTTTCCCAATACATGCAGGAAAGCTAGACATATCTTCCACTTTCTCTTGATCAGAGTTAGCTTGGTCAGATACCTTAGATGCATGGTTAACTTCCTCCTCGTCCTCCACTGTTTTATTAAAAACAAAGGATACTTCAGAAATTTCAGTTACCACTTAAGAACTGTTTATAGACTAAGAAAACAAGACTTATTTTGTAATCCTAGGCTAAATATGATATATAGTGGACTTATTTTCATTTTACTCCTTAATCTCTACAATCAGATATGCTGGCACAGTCCCCTGCTCTTGTGCAGAGGTGCCGTGTAGTCAATGGCTATGGTTGTAAAATTGAAATCCTGTTAAATGTAACAGGAATCCAAAGGAACTTCTGGTGTACTTATTTCAATAATGAAATGGTTAAAAGAAAAGAATATTTTAACTCTCCTGCACAAAGATCACTAAAATCTGAAAACTATAGAAAGCAAATTAATATGTACCAAAGTGATGAGGGCTATGGAGGGGGAGAGAATAATGTTTACTTTTAAACAAAACAAAAAAAAAGCAATTCATTTGAAAAATGAAGTAAATATTTTCTTGATACTAGAAGGTGCCACTGGAAACGACACGAAACCCTACAATGGAAAGGTGGTTAAAAACAGACATTTTCTCAAATTCAGGGAATATTATTTGGAGAAGGAGGAAAGATTATAGAAGAAAGTGTCGCAACAGCTGGACTGCTCTTAAGAAAAACAACACTGACAAAGAGTTAATAGAAAACTGTGAAAATGTGCACAAGCACAATGTAAAAAAATCAAGAGGAACGAAGAAGACCCCACTGCAAAGGTAACTGAGTGCCCAAATCCTACGTTATGTTCAGAAACTAAGACACTCAAGAAAACAACACTTGCAAATTCCTACAAATTATAGCAACTAAAAGAAAGCCATTCAAATGATAGTATAAGCAGCAGGAGTGCCAGTGGTGACACTTCTGAAAATGCTTTAGTATTGCACATATTTACTGATTTTCTTTAAAATTTAATAATACTGTTAAGGGTTTATATTAATCCTCAAGTACTACTGGGATTTTTATATCAATAAGGAGTAGACTGGGGAAAGTTGAGGCAACATTAAAGAAGAAGAGACACCACTAGATAATCATTTGGTTTTGGCTAAGGCCTTTGCCTATGCAAAACTGGTTTAACACTGTGATTTTAAAACAATTTAATTAAACTGGTGCAAGCCGCTGGATGGACACTTATTTTGGTTTAAACCAGCTTTATTTCAGTTTGATTTAAGCTAAACTGAAAAAAGCCATTCAAACCAACATAAGAGTACAGGGGTATGAACTGATTTAAGTGAAACCAGTGCAATAGCTCATGTATCCTCTGCTAGGATAACAAATTGGGTTAAGAAGACGTGTTACATGTTTTAACATGCTGTTAATTATCAGTTAGTATTCAATATAGGACAAGACAGTTATGTTTAAAAACCACATCAAATGGTCTCTCTTAACTCTAGAACCTTTGTCATTTTGTCCATGTGTTTACAGCACCCAGCACAATGGGACCCCAAATCTTTGAGTATTACTGTAACACAAATACTACTATGATCCACATTAATGACACCTGAAATGAAAGATAGATTACAAGGTCAGGGAGTGTAATTTTATGCAAGTTACTGTGATATTTAACTTGTCCATGCAACACGGGTAAAAATTTCAAGTTGCATACTATTTCAAGGGTTTACAAATAGACCTACTGTTAGAAATGTTAATGCAAAGAAATCTGGCTAAGCCTGTATTATGTTTTGTAACTAGTTTATAATATTAACACATTTGGTCTGTGCTTTAATACAGAGATGCTTACAATTTGGGCAATGTTTTATCAGAAATCATATTTTTAATCTTCCAAAGGTTCTACAGTATTTTCAAGTAGTATTACCTGAGTTATCTTTAACAAGTGGTTGATAACCATATTTCTGGAACAGTTCTCTTATTTTTTCAAGATCTGTTGTATTTCTTTGCATCAGTACTTTAATGGCCTTCATGAAATCATAAGTTTCTTGTCTTTCAGAGCGACTCTGATCAAGGGTAGCGTTAACATCACCCTTTGAAGGAAAAAAGTAGAGGCGTGAGTTTTAAAATATTAATTTACAAATAGCTTTGTTCTTCCCTAGTTTTGTTCAAAGATCAGTGGGGAATAAAGTATACAATATATTTATTGTATGCTTCATCAAATGGGTGAGTGTATTGACTCTTTAAATAAAGGCTTCTTTTATTCAAAAGGCTAGTCACTGAAGATACACATGTTAAAAACAAATGCAAAATTTTTAAACAGCTTTTAAACATCTTCCCTTCAGAACACACTGTGCTTTGGTTGAAATTTTCCTGGCTGTGAGGGGTATGTACCTGGACCCCTCAACACCCAGCCCTCCCACCATGTATGTACTTCCCCAGATCACTCCTAAAATGTTTTCTAAACATAAATACAACATTTGCTACTCTCTAGTCCTCTGGCACAGTAGCTGTTGTTAATGAGAGATTGCATATTTTTGCTAGAAGCTCAGCCACTTAATACCTGAGCTCCTTTGAGGGTAATTTTCAGCTGCTGTTCTTGAAAGTTTATACACCAAAGTTGCCAGTAAAAAAAGCGTTAATAAATATGTGCAGCTGTTGGCACCCAAGAGCCGATAGATAAAATCATCATCAGCTGCACTTCTGCTTCCACACAGGCCTCCTCCCTTTACCCAGTTCCCCATCCCTACTTAATCATTACAAAACTAGGAAATGCACAGATCTTTGCTGTGAAGTAGTTTGGTTGCTACACACAACATATTTGACACAAAATCAGTAAATGAAAAGTTAAGCCACCTAACAGTACATATGTTCTATTCCTCCACCCAAAGGAAACTTACCATTATCAAAACTACTGTGCACCAGTCCATGTACCACAACTATAACGCTGTCCTAGGGAAGCCAGTCTTCCACCAACCACTTTACCAAACTACCTTCTACTAACCCAACACTCTTACCTAATATCCACAACTAATAACGTTGGGAGGAGGTACTTTGATTAAAGGAGTATGTGGAGAAGGCTGCGTTGAGTGAGGCAGTTATGGGTGTGGTGTGCTATGTACGGTAGTTGTGGTAATAGTAAATAAGTGCCCATACGTGATGGAGGGGAGTATGTACTGTTAGGTGGGTTAACTCCATTTAATTGCTTTTGGGAGTTTGTGTCAAGTATACGTGTCACAACCATACCAGCTTCACAAAGTTTTCTGTATATTAATAAGGAAACCAAAAAGTGTACAAACTCAATTTTTTTATTTTTTTGCTTTGGGAAGGAAGTGGAACACAATATTCACCACCTTCAATTTCCACCAGTTACCTTGCTATATGGAACAACATGCTTATGTCTGAAGTATATCCTACAGCAGAAATATAAAAATATGTACGAAGTTATGGTAGCAATAAAACATGTTGGGAATTCGGGGACTGGAAGGCTCAGACTTTCCCCTATAAGTCAGTACTTCAAATAGACTAATCTGGTTCAAATTCAATCCCAGTGTGCCGAAATGAAGAGTTATTAAAACTTGCTGGCCGGATAGAACATTACAGCACAATTGTCACCATATTTTACACTAACCAGTAGATAGTGGAAGCTCTTAAAAAAGAAGATTTAATCTAAGATGCTTAGTAGTTGACTTCAAACAGAATTTGTAATTCTCAGTCCTTGTCTCTACTTTCTCACTGAGGAAAGGTCCTGAGATGTTGCTGCTCTGATATTATGGGAGGCAAAAGATCAGAGCATTGCCCACACAGCAGTTAAGTAGAGTTAGAGTTCCAGATTGTGGGAAGGAAGCATTTCTTCTCATCTAAGGCTCCAGGATTGGATACTGCCCTTTTGCATATTTCAGCCAAAATACCTGCAGCTGGGTAGAATGCTAGATAGTGGGGAAGGGAGGAAATTTAAGAGTGATGGAACTGTCAAACAAATGAGAACGTTAGAAGATTTTAGTTGCTTAGGGACTGCTCTCAATGAAGTCATGAGTAAAACACCCACAGAATAGTTTGAACAGACCATTAGACATTGATAATAAGTTTCTTCCATATTTTCCATTGTATTTTTATGTAGTTCACCATAAAACTCTTATAGCAAGATAACATGTTCACTGGGGTATATATTAGTACATCTAATCTGAACTCCATCAGTGCTACAATTTACTCCCTAGCTGAACATTTATGTTAGAAATTTTGGGTTACGGAATACTTCAGCACACTGTCAATTCAAATGTCAATTTAGCCATTGGAACACTTTATCAAGGGTCATGGTGGATTCTCCATCATTGACAATTTTAAAATCAAGATTGGATGTTTTTCTAAAAAATCTGCGCTAGGAATCATTTTTGGGAAATTGTATGGCCTGTCTTATACAGGAGGTCAAACTAGATGCTCACAATGGTCGCTTCTGGCCTTAGAATCTATGAATTCAATATTTACATACCAGAGTGAGAAGACAGTAGACAAAATATTTGTATATTTAAAAATCTTTTTACTATTTTTAACCACCATGTGAAAGCCTGAAACTGGGATCTGTTTTCTTACTAAATTTGGTCTCCTTCTCATGAAGTGCACAAATTGGTTTATTATAAATTCAGTGCCAGCAACTCTATAAACAAAGAATTTACTAAAGTAATTAGTTTGGAAAACAAATAATTAGGACTTGCAAACTGAAAGAAAACAAGTCAAATTCTGAGTTGTTAACCTTCATGAGTTAGAACTGTAAAATATTTGATCTGTCAAGTTATGGAAAATAAAAAGATACGTTGCTGTATAGTTTGACAAGCAAGTGATGAGTCATTACCTTTAGAGTCCTGACTTCACAATGCAGGTCATGTAAAACTCTCATTGGAGATTCATCTTCATATTCTTCAATATGCATGTTAATGGAAAACGATTTTGGAAGAAAAACAGAGATTAATATCTTTTCATTAAGTTAGTCGCTAATCTCAATTATTTCTACCACAGACATATACTTCTATTAGATTCAACATGAAAAACAAAACAAAAACAAATAAATAAATATATAAAAAAGAACCAAGTGTAATATTATAAACCAAATGTCCCACATATCATGAGACTGCAGTGTGACAACTGACATTGCACAGGATGCAAAGCCACAGGGGGAAGAGGAGAGAAATTGAGGAGGATCAATTTAGGTTCACTCCATTACTGCTCCAGTGAATGATGCTAGAAAGTCCTGTTTATAGAAGCAGTATCACCACAGGTATAATCTACTCCTATAAGAATGTCCTGTGAAAATGTGATACCTGTGCCAAATTTCACCTCTTATCAGGGTTAACCTTCAACTCAGTTTGGCAGAAACATGGATACAAACATCTATACCTGCAAAAAGCAGAATCTAATACCAATTCTGACTTGTTTGCTTGCATACAGATGCCAGTGTTTCCCACTTATGCATGCAAAAGTAGGCAGACTTTGTCCCTTATATTGGAAATTGAGGTTAATGTGAATAGCTGAAGCAAGAGGGAACATCTGCTATGTGACAAGACACGGCAATGTACAGACCAGGAAAAGTATGAGTTGATAAATCAAATTAAAACCTTGAATCAAATGTGCAGAAACGCTATAAAGCAAGCAAGCAAGCAAGCAATGCAAATAGATAGACAAATAGCATAGGATAGACTAGATCAATAAGGACAATACAAGCAGCAATAGGTTTACAATGAAACAGAAAATGTAAGTAAAACCTACTGACTTTAAGGATTAGAGGTAATGGAACAAGGCACTGAATTGTCATCAAAGATTAAATAGAAAAAAACCGTCATTAATGCAGAGTTAAGGTTGCCCGGTGGTATCTCATGCCCCTCCAAAACTCCAAGTTTAGCAAAACTCAAACTTGTGAAAATGAAGAAATACAAAGTTGAGATACCTGCCCATGCAATCTTAACTCGCCCACCTGGAGCCCCCACTGGGAATTATCTGCATGCTCCCGAGCTGCGTTCATTGTGTTAGATGTAGCTGTACTGAATGGTGGAGAAATTAGTTGGAGCAGCTTGGAAGAAGAGCGATTTTGATATGAGGCAACCTAGGAGGCTGCAGTCTCTGGGGATTTGAGAATCCCTCTCCTTGACCCCTGAGAGTGTGTGATCAAAGAGATGCAAGTGTACTTGAGAAATCTAGTATCCTTCATTTCAGCACTGCACTCTGTAGGTTAAGCTGGCCTGCTGAACTTTAATGTGATTGCTCATCCCAAGCATGAATAAAGTGGGGAGGGTTGAGCACAAGGTTAACCACCTAGCCTCATAAAAAACCCACACTGATTATAGAAACGGAACCAAGGTATCATTCCGGTAAAAATGGCTGCTCAGCAGAGAACACTGCTGAGCCCACATGCTGCATGAAGGCTCCTGGTGAAACCAAGTCTGTGGAAACCAGGATCCTGAAAAGTTTGATGCTGGCAGCAAGAAAACACTTCAAAGTTTGTTACTGAAACATGAGAATGATGTTTCAAATATCAAAGATCATGAAGGAGATGGACAACGTTAGATTCGAAATTCTGGGCATCAGCGAGAGCAGACTGACAGGTGCGGACAAACAGCACTTCACGCAAGAGAAGCCACATCTCATTTATTCAGGTTATAGTGACAACAAACAATTAGAGGGAGTAGTGCTCTTTATGGCTGATTCTACACAAGGTAATCACTCATCAATTGGGAACATATAAACCAGTGCATCATATTCTCCAGACTCCAAACCAGATTCCTAAAAATGTCAATCATACAGTGCTATGCTCGGACAGAGGAACATGGCAATGACGATAAAGATGAGTTTTTAAATTGCCTCCAAAGAGGATTGGCAGAATACCAAAACATGACTTACTCCTTGTGATGGGTGACTTTAAGGCTATAGTAGGATGTGACAAACTAGGAATGGAAAGAGAAATGGATAAGTATGGGTTGGGAGTCATCAGTAGAATTGTACTTGGTGTCCAACCTAGTTCTTGCAAGCACCCAGTTCCCTTACAAAGATATACACAAAGAAACATGGAATTCACCAGATGGCAAAATGACAAACTAGATCAATCACAGCCATAGGTGCAAACTTTCCCCGGCGCCAGTGGGTGCTCGCGCCCCTCCACCCCCCGGCCCTGCCTCCATTCCAACCCCTTTCACAAAGTCCCCGCCCCAACTCCACCCCCTCCCTGCCCCTATTGGACCCCTTCCCCAAATCCCCACCCCGGCCCCGCCTCTTCCCTGAGCGCGCCATGTTCCTCCTCCTCCCCAGCCACGCGAAACAGCTGTTTCGCGGCGCAAGCGCTGGGAGCTAGGGGAAAAAAGCGGGAACGCGGCACACTCAGGGAAGGAGACGGAGGCAAGCTGGGGGGGGGGGAAGAGGGGGAGTTGCTGGTGGGTGCTGAGCACCCACCAATTTTTCCCCGTGGGTGCTCCAGCCCCGGAGCACCCACGGAATCGGCGCCTATGATCACAACTGCACTAGTTCGAAAGTCAGGTCATCTGTCCAAGCCTCAAGGGCACATTGAGCAGCAGATGTCAGCAGCAGCCAAAATCTTTGCATTTCTAAACTGAAATTCAAATTCAAACTAAATTATCAACTTTAAACAGAAAACAAAAGTGTACAGTTAGAAATTCCTGCTTGAACTGAAAAACAGATTTGAGACATTGCCAGAGGCAGAAGAAGGTGAGAGACAACAGACCTAAGCAGTGCTCAGACTTCCAGAGACAATGTGATTTAACCTGCAGCAATCACAGTTGGGTATCAGTGTAGACAGAGCAAGAACAGGGTAAGCCAAGAAATGTGGCCTCTCATCCAGGAAAGAAAAGTACTGACAGGAAAACTCCTGAATTCTAAGATCAATGAAATATTGGAAAAAACAAAAGAGGAGAGCAAGAAAGCAGTGAAAAGCAATGCAAGGAAAGATAAATGGAGATATGTTGAAGACCTAGCAGCTGAAGCTGAAACTGCTGCTATGATAGAAAGTCAGAGTTGTTTACCAAGTGAAAATTTCAAAATAGGAAATAGGCCAATAAAAAGCAAAGATGGAAAAATGCTTACAACTGAGGTAGGCCAGAAAAACAAATGAGCAGAACATTTAAAAGAAGTTCTCAACAGACCAAGCCCCATTTCAGCACCAGATTTCGATGAAACATGCAAACTGGATCAACTCGATATTAACATTGGCCCAACAGAGATGTCAAAAGTACAGGTTGCAATCAAGAAACTGAAATATAAAGCGTTGAGAGATGATCAAGTCACAGCAGAAACACTAAAAACTTGATACCATCACCGTAACAAAACAGACAGTTGGTCAACGAAGGTTTGGGAACAAAGAGACCCCCTAATGACCAGTGAAAAGATGGAATCATTGTCAGAATATCCAAAAAGGGTGATCTTACTGACTGCAAAAATGGGAGAGAAGTTACATTACTCAGTTGTAGGGAAAGCCGCCTGCTGAGTGACAGTACTCAGGAAGAAAGGCAGTGGGTACAAAGTTTAGAGAAGAACTCAGGCCCAAGACATCCTGCGTAGAGGAGATATTCATACTAAGGACCATCATAGAAGAATGTCTAACCTGAGAAGCTCCCCTCATCATTAATTTAATTGATTTTTCAAAAGACATTTGAACAGGCTGCACAGACATACATTGTGGAATGTGCTTCAGTCCTACGGAATCCCAGCTAAAGTTGTCACCATTATCAAGGCCATGTACAAAGATGCAAAGTGCTCTGTAAGGGTAAACAACCAGACAAGGTAGTTCAACTTGGATACTGTCATAAAACAGGGCTGCATTTTATCACCACTGTTTGGCATTGCCATAGACTGGATAATGAAGAAGGGTACTGGCAACACAAACACTGATATAGCATGGCAAATGCCTAGAAGACCTAGACTTTGCTGATGATATTGCACTACTGAGTGACACTCCTGAAAAGTTACAAAGATAGACAATCTGGCAAAAAAAAAAAAACAGGCCAAGCAGGGCTCAAGATTAGTATGCTAAAACAAACATACTTGAAGCCCAGTCATCTAGCAGTAAAATCACACTAGAAGGCAAAAACAAAAAGTAGAACAGTTCACCTACGTAGACAGCACCATATTGGCCAACAGAGACTTCAAGAAGGAAGCGAGATCAAGGATAGGAAAGGCAACACAGCATTTACTAAACTTAAAAACGCATGGTAATAAAAGAAATACGTAGGTTTGCAGAACTTTTTATTTTATATAATTTCAGCAGAAATATCAATGTTTATTTTAAAACATTTTTAATTTTTGTTGATTTAAATGTTCAGTTGTGAGAAATTATATGGGGTGTCAGACAATTATTTAATGACAGCAGATGTTGAGATTCAAAAATGTAAAGCTCTATAACCATTAAAACACGAATTGTCAATATCGCGTCAAAATATATAAAGTAAATACCTTTAAATCAAACTCTAAAGTTCTCAAGCAGAATTTCTTACTTTGCCTATCGGTAAGTTTCAATTATCATCTATGGCAATATTTTTTCATCAGTTTGTGTGTGTATAGTGAAAATGACATTTACTGACATGTAGCAATAAAAATCTAATCCTTCCAAGCTTACATCTGTAGCATCAGAACAAAACTGAGAATTTTCAATTCAAACATAATCTCTGTGCGAATGTATGGCTTTGAGAGCTGGCTATCTACCAAATCATTAGACAGAAAAATTAGATGCATTCAAAAATAAGTGCCCACAAAAGATTTTGGGCATTGGTTGGAAAGACTTCATTATGAACACAAGATCCGAGAAATCACTAACCAGCCGATTGTTGCCATCAGAATCGGAAGGAAGCACGGCACATATTTGGGACAAGAACTCTGGGTGCCAACACACAGATTCCCACATGAGGCTGTCAAGTGGAAAACAACTGGTTTGAGGAAACAAGGTTGCCCGAGAGAAACCTTCAGAAGAACCCTTAGAAGGGCAGGCAAAACAGTTGATCAACACTGTAGAGCAGATGAAAGCAACAGAAAATGACAAAGAAGAACGGAAGAGACTAGTTTCCGCCCTGTGCACCAACAATGGCACGGGAAGGATGTAATGTAATTTACTTATGTTGTTTGTGTCACAGCTTTGCGAACAGGGGCCGTTAACAGGGAGTTTCGAGAGGGAGTTCTCCAGGTGAAGGAGGAGCAAATACAGGACCCTTGAGGTAAGTGGCTGTCTGTACTGTCTTTCTGTTTGGGGGTTACTTGCTGTGTGCTGAGCTTGTGTTTGTCTGTCTGTTTTGTTTGAAGGACCGTATGCTGTGAGCTTCTAAACAAGGTTTGAAATCTAGAAGCCTCTGTTCATTGGCTGAGCCTTAGTCAGGGGGCGGGGCTATCAGGAAGGCCGGGGCTTTCTAAAGCAGTGAGTCAGCGACCAGGGAGCTTTGCGAATAGGGGCCGCTAACAGGGAGTTTGGAAGGGGAGTGGGAAGGGGGAGAGGTACACTTGCCATTCTTTAAAACCTTTAAACTAAACTATGATCAAAACGTCTTGATTTAAACAAAAACCCTCTCATTAACCTAGGTAGCTGTAGGAGAGAATGCAGGCAGAAGTCCAGCAGCGGAGTGGGGGCTATTCTGTTTATTGCGCTCAGTGTAGCATGTATAATTACCTGCCCTGTAGGCGGGTGGCGTCTGTGTGCATTCAGTGCAAGGAGCTCCTAGCCCTCAGAGACCGTGTACGGGCTTTGGAGACCAGGGTGGCGGAACTGGAGGAGCTAAGGGAGGCAGAGAAGTATGTTGATGAGGCTTTCTGGGACACTGTAGATTTGTCCCACCTCCGGTCAGACAGCCCCTGCGCTGTTAAGGAGGATGAAACGCTCAGGGAAGGAGAGCAGTCAATGGGAGCAGAGGGAAACTTTCCCGTAGTTGGGACCCTCCTTTCAGATAATGTTGGGGTATCCTCTCGCACTGAGGTTACCTCTCTGGGGGAGGAAACTCCAGTCATTAGGAAAAGGCAGGTGTTAGTAATGGGAGATTCGATCATTAGAAACATAGATAATGACCGGGAGAACCGTATGGTGACTTGCCTGGCTGGTGCGACGGTTGCGGATCTCTCGAAGCATCTAGATAGACTTATGTGTAGTGCTGGGGAGGAGCCGGTGGTCGTGGTACATGTAGGTACCAATGACATAGGGAAAGGTAGGAGAGACGTCCTGGAGGTCAAATTGAGGCTGCTAGGGAAGAGACTGAAATCCAGGACCTCTATGGTGGCATTCTCAGAAATGCTCCCAGTTCCACGCGCTGGGCCAGGTAGGCAGGCAGAGCTTCAAAGTCTCAATGTGTGGATGAGACTATGGTGTAGGGAGGAGGGGTTTAGATTTATTAGGAACTGGGGAAACTTTTGGGATGGGGGGAGCCTATACAGGAGAGATGGGCTCCACCTAAACCAAAGTGGATCCTGCTGGCACTTAACATTAAAAAGGTTGTAGAGCAGTTTTTAAACTAAGAGATGGGGGAAAGCCGACTGCTGCAGAGGAGCACGTGGATCGGACAGAGACTTCTCTTAGAGGAGAGTCTATTGATAGAGATTCTCTAGGTTCTAGTCAGGAGGAGAGGATGGAAGAGGATAATGTAGGGGCCAGATCAGACGAGAAACACTCACATAAAAAAGAATCTGACACATCAGAAAAGGGCAGACAAATAAACAGTGACAAGTTTTTAAAGTGCTTGTACACAAATGCTAGAGGTCTAAATAATAAGATGGATGAACTAGAGTGCCTCGTGTTAAAGGAGGATATTGATATAATAGGCATTACAGAAACCTGGTGGACTGAGGACAATCAATGGGACACAAACATTCCTGGGTACAAAATATATCGGAAGAACAGAACAAGTCGTGCGGGGGGTGGGGGGGAGGGGGAAGGGGAAGGAGTGGCACTATATGTGAAAGAAAGTGTAGAATCAAATGAAGTAAGAATCTTAAATGAATCCACATGTTCCATAGAATCTCTATGGATAGTAATTCCAGGCTCTAATAAGAACATAAAATATTGACCACCTGACCAGGACAGTGATGGTGACTATGAAATGCTGAGGGTGATTAGAGAGGCTATCAAAATAAAGAACTCAGTAATAGTGGGGGATTTCAATTATCCCCGTACTGACTGGGTACATGTCACCTCAGGACAAAATGCAGAGACAAAATTTCTCAATACTTTAAATGACTGCTTCTTGGAGCAGCTGGTACAGGAACCCACAAGGGGAGAGGTTTCAGTGGTAGCCATATTAGTCTGTATTAGCAAAAAAACCGAGGAGTCCTTGTGGCACCTTAGAGACTAACAAACAAATAAATTTGTTAGAGACTAACAAATTTATTTGTTTGTTAGTCTCTAAGGTGCCACAAGGACTCCTCGGTTTTTTTCACAAGGGGAGAGGCAATTCTCGATCTAGTCCAGAGTGGAGTGCAGGATCTGGTCCAAGAGGTAACTATAACAGGACCGCTTGGAAACAGTGACCATAATATAACAACATTTAACATTCCTGTGGTGGGAAGAACACCTCAGCAGCCCAACACTGTGGCATTTAATTTCAGAAAGGGGAACTATGCAAAAATGAAGAGGTTAGTTAAACAGAAATTAAAAAGTACAGTGACTAGAGTGAAATCTCTGTAAGCTGCATGAACACTTTTCAAAGACACCATAATAGAGGCCCAACTTAAATGTGTATCCCAAATTAAAAAACACAGTAAAAGAACTAAAAAAGAGCCACCATGGCTTAACAACCATGTAAAAGAAGCAGTGAGAGATAAAAAGGCATCATTTAAAAAGTTGAAGTCAAATCCTAGTGAGGTAAATAGAAAGGAGCAGAAACACTGCCAAATTAAATGTAAAAATGTAATAAGAAAAGCCAAAAAGGCGTTTGAAGAACAGCTAGCCAAAAACTCAAAAGGTAATAAAATGTTTTTTAAGTACATCAGAAGCAGGAAACCTGCTAAACAACCAGTAGGGCCCCTGAACAATCGAGATAAAAAAGGAGCACTTAAAGGCAATAGAGTCACTGCAGAGAAACTAAATGAATTCTTTGCTTCAGTCTTCACGGCTGAGGATGTTAGGGAGATTCCCAAACCTGAGCCATCCTTTGTAGGTGACAAATCTGAGGAATTGTCACAGATTGAAGTGTCATTAGAGAAGGTTTTGGAATTAATTGATAAACTTAACAAGTAACCAGGACCAGATGGCATTCACCCAAGAGTTCTGAAAGAACTCAAATGTGAAATTGTGTAACTATTAACTATGGTTTGTAACCTGTCCTTTAAATCAGCTTCCGTACCCAGTGACTGGAAGATAGCTAATGTAATGACAATATTTAAAAAGGGCTCTAGAGGTGATCCCGGCAATTACAGACCGGTAAGTCTAACGTCAGTACTGGGCAAATTAGTTGAAACAATCGTAAAGAATAAAATTGTCAGACACATAGAAGAACATAAATTGTTGGGCAAAAGTCAACATGGTTTCTGTAAAGGGAAATCATATCTTACTAATCTATTAGAGTTCTTTGAAGGGGTCAACAAACATGTGGACAAGGGGGGGATCCAGTGGACATAGTGTACTTAGATTTCCAGAAAGTCTTTGACAAGGTCCCTCGCCAAAGGCTCTTACATAAATTAAGTTGTCATGGGATAAGAGGGAAGATCCTTTCATGGATTGAGAACTGGTTAAAAGACAGGCAACGAAGGGTAGGAATAAAGGGTAAATTTTCAGAATGGAGAGGGGTAACTAGTGGTGTTCCCCAAGGGTCAGTCCTAGGACCAATCCTATTCAACTTATTCATAAATGATCTGGAGAAAGGGGTAAACAGTGAGGTGGCAAAGTTTGCAGACGATACTAAACTGCTCAAGATAGTTAAGACCAAAGCAGACTGTGAAGAACTTCAAAAAGATCTCACAAAACTAAGTGATTGGGCAACAAAATGGCAAATGAAATTTGATGTGGATAAATGTAAAGTAATGCACATTGGAAAAAATAACTTCAACTATACATACAATATGATGGGGGCTAATTTAGCTACAACTAATCAGAAAAGAGATCTTGGAGTCATCGTGGATAGTTCTCTGAAGATGTTCATGCAGTGTGCAGCGGCAGTCAAAAAAGCAAACAGGATGTTAGGAATCATTAAAAAAGGGATAGAGAATAAGACGGAGATTATCTTATTGCCCTTATATAAATCCATGGTACGCCCACATCTTGAATACTGCGTACAGATGTGGTCTCCTCATCTCAAAAAAGATATACTGGCATTAGAAAAGGTTCAGAGAAGGGCAACTAAAATGATTAGGGGTTTGGAATGGGTCCCATATGAGGAGAGATTAAAGAGGCTAGGACTTTTCAGCTTGGAAAAGAGGAGACTAAGGGGGGATATGATAGAGGTATATAAAATCATGAGTGGTGTGGAGAAAGTGAATAAGGAAAAGTTATTTACTTGTTCCCATAATATAAGAACTAGGGGCCACCAAATGAACTTAATGGGCAGCAGGTTTAAAACAAATAAAAGGAAGTTCTTCTTCACACAGCGCACAGTCAACCTGTGGAACTTCTTGCCTGAGGAGGTTGTGAAGGCTAGGACTATAACAGGGTTTAAAAGAGAACTAGATAAATTCATGGAGGTTAAGTCCATTAATGGCTATTAGCCAGGATGGGTAAGGAATGGTGTCCCTAGCCTCTGTTTGTCAGAGGGTGGAGATGGATGGCAGAAGAGAGATCACTTAATCACTACCTGTTAGGTTCACTCCCTCTGGGGCACCTGTTATTGGCCACTGTCAGCAGACAAGATACTGGGCTGGATGGACCTTTGGTCTGACCCAGTATAGCCATTCTTATGTAGTGGGGCCCTGGAGATAGTCTGCAGTTACATGGAAGAGAACTCGTGATCTGAGTTTAATGAAGGGTAAATACAAGTATAGCGTTAGTTGGTATCATGTGCATGATGGGTGAAGGGTTTGTAAAAAAAGAGGTTGTATTCTTCTTCCCGGGGGAGGGTTACTGCATGTCCTCCAGGAACTCAGTCTATGTCTACAGTATCACTTATGTCGGCAAAACTTGTGTTGCTCAGGGGTGTGAATATTCCACTCCCTTGAGCAACACAAGTGACGCTGGCGTAAATGCTAGTGTGCACAGGGCTATGTTGCCGACACAGCTTCTGTCCCTCGCGGGGTGGTTTTTTTATGCTGAAGGGAGAGCTTCACCACACAGTGCTGCAGCCCACAACTTAAATATGTGCGAACGAGGTTAACAAAATAAGTTTAAGCAAACTTTTCACGTGTAGGTAATGCTGCATCACTATTATTTTCTAGAAGAGAGGTATCATATTTTTTAAACAATTTGCCAGTTTCCACAACTCATAATCACAAATTTTCCTTTTTTTTTTTTTATATATATATATATATCAAATGTTAAAAAGGCCATTCTAGGAACATACCATTCAAGATTTAACCCACAACATACAGAAATTTCAACAAAGAAAAATAGTTGCAAGACAAAAAAAGTTAAAGTTTTGAACAAGGCATGTGGCCTTCTAAGTCTATAGAGCTCAGCATTCAACATTCCATCTTAATCCAAATATCCATATTACATCGGAAACTAGAATCTGCATCTCCATACAAAAGAGCAGGATGGAAATACTTTGACCTCTCTTGTAATGTGTTTTTCTTGCTGAGAGCACAAAACTAACAGCTTTCATTGAAGTACCAGATTTGAGGTGCAGCCTCTCACACACTTACGTGTATCTTCTCTATTTAATGCTTGTTCAAGTTGCTCAGCCTCTTTCTCCAAAGTGACAGCTAAAGCACGCAGTTTGCTGAAGAAATTTCCTGTCACCTCCATGATGAAGAAAATCACTAGAGAAGACAAGGCAAACACCTATCAGCAACTTAATAGTTGACATTTACATAGGCCATCTCTTGCATAAGAGATCTATAGACTACAGCATGAAGCACAGCAGTGGGGTATGAGGGGAAATTTTACTCATGAATACCACAGGAAAACCATACTCTTACAAAGTGCCAGAAGTCATTTCAAGAGACAAGGTGGGTGAGGCAATATCTTTTATCAGACCAACTTCTGTTGGGGGGAGAGACAAGCTTCAGGTCCTGAAGAAGAGCTCTGTATAGCCTGAAAGCTTGTCTCGCTCCCCAACAGAATTTGATCCGATAAAAGATATTACCTCACCCACCTTGTTTCTCTAATATCCTGGGACTGACTGACATGGCTACAAACTACACTGTATATAAGTGGCTTAAGGTCATCTCTGAAAGATGCAACTGTATAGAACTCCATATATCCACTAAGACAGGGGGTACCAAACTGTGAGCTTGTTGGAAATGGGATGCTAAAAAACTAAAAAGTGTTTCAGTTTCAAATGAACAGTCGCTGCATGCAGTGCAGTGCTCCAGCATACGCCCATGAAACAAAATGCACTCTCCTGGCCATATTCATGATGGTGAATAACATCACCAACCACGCTGGCATAAAGTTCTACTGAGCAGTATATTTGCACACGGAGACTGGGCAGATGGGTGCTGTACTCTCATGTGGCACCAAACTGGCTGGCTTCCTGCTATGCCTAGCCTTAGCTTGTACCTGTGATGCTGTATAAAAAGGAATATAACTAGTTACACTAATACACTGTTACAAATTGCAATAAATCCTGTACAAAGTATGTCATGTATCAATGGAAAAGTTATACTATATTTAGTATGATTATTCTGTTTAAATCCAGGTATCATCATTGTATCTGAAGTTATGAATACAGGCAGTCCTAGACTTTACGACATTCGACTTACGATGAATGGCACTTACAATGTTTCTGAGTTGACACCCTGATTTGACTTACAATTGGTTTTGACTTTATGATGCTTGGTCCCACAATGGAGCGTACTGCGGTTCCAAGTTACGACGCAATTTTCAAGAACCAATTGTGTAATAAGTCCGAGGACTGCCTGTATTATACAACCCCAGGAGGGGGACCAGAAGCCTGAGCCCATCCGAGTCCCACTGCCCCAGGGGGCGGGGGGAAGCCTGAGCCCCACCACTCTGGGTGGGGGGATGGGGAGGAGTTGAAGTCCAAGGGCTTCAGCCCCACACAGGGGGCCTATAACCTGAGCCCCACTACCTAGGGCTGAACCCCTCAGGGTTGGGCTTCAGCAAGTCTAAGCCATGACCCACTTTAGGGTCCCGACCAACAGTTTGAGAACCGCTGGGCTATGTTTGTATATCAAGTATGTTTTTCTCTTGGGTGACACCCACAGGGCAAATTTACATCCATACTAGCCATCCCTGTGTTGATGGGCCATTGAAGAGACTCAGCTTGCCCAGTGAGCCTCTCCTGGATACGTTTCAGAAAGCACCAGACAATGGTTGCCACATGACTCAGTGAGGCATGAAGGACATGTGATCTAAGACTCCATCTTTTTGCCAGTAACTTTCTAGGCACATGGGCTGAGGGTATAAAATAGGAGACTGACATCACTGCTTTGTCTTCTTTCTTGCTCCACTTCTCTAGATTGTGATTTCTAACAAGGAAGCTTTGGAAAAACACTGATAATCCCCAGTCTTTTTAGGTGATCCAGGGAGATTTACTACACGCTAGCAGAATCACCATCACTGCTATTATCCTGACCTACAGACTCTGAAATCAACTGTATATGATTCCTTTAACCATTTAGTAACCCTCTTCTTTTCTATTAATAAATCTTTAGTTTTTAGTTAACTAAAGGAATTGGCTGCAGTGTGGTATTTGGTAAGATCCTGAAAGTATATACTGAGCTGGGAAGGTGGCTGGTCCTTTGGGATTGGAAGAACTTTATATATGATTTCTAGTTTTAATAATCATTCATAACAAAAATCCAGTTGTCTGGGTGTAAGTCAGGGGCTGGAATGCCTAAGGAAACTCTGTTTTGGCTTCTTGATAACTAGTGTGGTGGTACAGAAGTCACTGTTGTTAACTGGCTTGGTGAAATCTTATTATAGAATAAACCACCAGTTAGGGGTGTGTCTGCCGTGTTTCTTGACATCTGTCCTCGGTTTGGTATTCTCAGTGGTGACCCATACCAAATACACTGACAGTACCAAACTGCACACCTTGAGCTACTGAGGTGAACTTACGAAGTTCCATGTCATGCTGCCAGTGATCCTCTCACACAAAAAGACGCATACAGGGATGGCTCAGAGCAGCTGCAAAAGCTGCAGCTGCAGAGAACTCTGACAGCAAAGTGCTCCCACACAGAAATCCACTGTAGAAGCTGCAGACTTGCCACAACAGAGCTGGGAGGCCAGAGACACATAGGGAATTTCCTCCTATCTCCCCAGGGGAATTGGGCAGGGGGAAGGGAAGGGTGGTCAGCAAATAAAGCCTGGCTATAAAATTAAGGAACGCCACCTTGCTCTTCTGCTAAAGAACTAGCTGGCTGCAATTCAAGCCTCCTCCCAGTAAGGGGAACAGCTGTGGAATTTACCCAGCAACTGTAGACAGGGGCCCTGCTTGGAAGGTGCGGAGGAGTAAGGCAAACTTCAAGAGGGCAGAATGCCCGCATAAAGTCCCCACTTCCAACCAAACCTCCCCCATCAGAATCCTCTGCCATTTTACCCCCTTCTCACTAATACCATTTTTTTTCATTTTCTGTGAGAGCTACTTTAAATGTTTTGTATTGTCCTGGCCTTACATTTCATTCAGAGGGAAGCCAAGGGGACTTCGGCTCATGTTCAACAATAGGCCAGATGAGAATTAGCAAGAATTTAGTTTAAATGTAAATTAAACGAGTTAAAGTCAAGCCATTAACAGCAGTTCAGCAGCACAGAGGGGGCATGGATCGCACTCCCTGTCAGTACCCAGCCTGGGGAAACCAACCAGTCAAACAGTGGACCAAATTCAGTGATGGATCCTAGTCACGTGCCCCCTGAGGCAGGTTATGCATAGGCTAAAAAGGAAAAGCGACACAGAGGAGGATGTCATTTATGACACATTTCATGTGTTTTTCAAGTTACAAGACACACAGTACTAATGGCAGCTCCACAGTGTTTCTTTCTGACAGGCTGTCTAGATTTAAAGAGATTGTCATAATCACACATTTTATACTTCCCGAGGCATTTATTTTACTGAGAGTCCATAAGTACTGAAGCCAATTAAGGCCCCCCCAATAAATGCACCCAGAGAGGAGCAATGTGCATGTGGCATTTCACACATCAGTTGCAGGAGAGGGGCCTGGGAGCTCCCACAGCGGGAAAAGCAGACATTTCCTGGGATTTGTATCTCTGCAATCACGGTGAATCCCGAGGTTTCAGCCAGGCCCCTTTGCCGTCCGGAGGCCGTTGTTAGCTAGGGACACTCCCTGACCGGATGGCACATAGTGTTTGAGATGTCGGGGGCGCACCAAGGTATGGTACAAATTAAAGCAGTTTCAGAGCCCTGCAGAGGGGCTCGGTTACTGCGATACCCCCTCCCCCGGCCTATGTCTGTGGGGGAGCTCAGCTAACACAATAGTCCCCCCACTCCGCACGTGTCTGTGTGTGTGTGGGGGGGGACGGGGACGGGACGGGACGGGACGGGACTCACCTAATGCAATCACACACACACACCCCGGGTGGGGGAGCGAGGGCTCAGCTAACAACCCCGCCGGGCACCAGCACTCCCCTCTCGGACTGTCTCCCTGCTTAGCTCGGCACGGGGCAGAGAGGAGGCTCCCCAGCCCCACCCGACAGCGCGCGGCCGAGCCGTTACCCGCAGCCGCTCTAGGTTCGCTCGCCCGGGTCCGCCCCTTGCTGATAGAATGGAAACAAAAAGACCCGCCGCCACCACCGCCGCGCGCCTCGAACTTTGTTTGAATGCCTGAGCAGAACGAACGCCATTGGGCGCTGCGAGGCGCCGCCCCTCCCGCGGCGGCGCTCCTAGTCTCGCGATAGAATCGAGCGTCCGTGGCATATGTCTCGCTCGCGCGGTGTTGACCCTGTTTAGCGCCTGGTGTAGGCCGTTGCCGTCTTGTCCCCGGCCCACGCGGAAGTGACCGGGCTGCGGTGAACGAAGCCGGTGACCTGCGGTCGGTGAGGCCGGACCTCGCCTTAGGGTAAAGGGCTCCAGGCGCGGACAGCCCCTCACCCCCGGGCCTGTCACTCCCTAGCTCGCGTGGCCCGGCCTGTGCCCTCCCACGGGGCAGCCTGCGCGGGGAGCTCTGACCCCCGGCGGTTCTAGCGCGCCCCCCGGCCGGGCCTCCTGAGACCCGGCTTCCCCTGCTCCGGGGAAAGCGAGGCTCCAGGGGCTCTGTGGGGACTGGCGTGGGGCGGTAACTGCAGTGGGGGCGGGGTGCTAGTTACAGCGCGATGGGGAGCGTAACCTGCGCCCATGCAAGCGATGCGATTCGGTGCCGCGGGGTGCAAAGCTACACCTCTGGGAACGCGCATCCAGCCTGGGGCCGCCTGGGTGCTAGAAGGCGGTGACTCTGGCAAGGATTTAAGGGGGGCAGTGACCAAGTAATTCAAGACGAGAGCCTAGTGGAATGCTATGGCAAAACGGGCTGCTGCAAGCTTTGAACGTGTAAATGCCCCTTTATATGCATTGGTGAGACAGATACTGGAATCTAGTTCTGGGGCCCCCATAGTCAGCAAGTTCTTGGAGAGGCTGCAGTGCCAAAAATGATTAAACGGTGGGGAAAAGTGCCTTACAGTTAGAGACTTAATGTTTAATTTATTTTTTTAATCTAGCTAATTAAAAATCAGGTGGTGAGCTGATTGAGGTGTGTAAGTACCTTTACAGGGAGAAAATACCAGGTACTAAAAGGTTCTTTTACAAGAACCAAAGAGTGGAAGGTAATGCTGGACAAATATCCATTAGAAATAAGGCATATCATTTACAGGGAGTCAAGTATCAGAGGGGTAGCCGTGTTAGTCTGAATCTGTAAAAAGCAACAGAGGGTCCTGTGGCACCTTTAAGACTAACAGAAGTATTGGGAGCATAAGCTTTCGTGGGTAAGAACCTCACTTCTTCAGATGCAAGTAATGGAAATCTCCAGAGGCAGGTATAAACGAGGTTATCTCCATACGGATTTATACCTGCCTCTGGAGATTTCCATTACTTGCATCTGAAGAAGTGAGGTTCTTACCCACGAAAGCTTATGCTCCCAATACTTCTGTTAGTCTTAAAGGTGCCACAGGACCCTCTGTTGCTATTTACAGGGAGGGGGATTATCCATTGGCTCTACCGCAGAAAGTGGTGGATTATCTGTCTGTCGTCACATTAAGACTGGATGCCTTTCTAGAAAATATGCTTTAGTCAAACAGAAGTTATTGGCCTGGATGCAGGGATAACTGGGTGAAATTCAGTAGCCTGTGTTGTACAGGAGATCAGATTAGAATATCTAATGGTCCATTGTGGCCTTAAAAAAAATCTGTGAAACTCTGATGCATCCATCACTGTAGAAGCTGTCTGAATGGTGGTTATTTCAGGGTACCAATTTTGTAATCGTTCAGCTTTGTAACACTTTACTCTAATGCAGTGTTTCCCAAATCCCAACCAGTGTGTCATCAGGCACGAACAGGTGTGCAGTGGAATTTTTTGAAAAATTAAATGTTAGAACAATAAGTGGGGGAAAGCTGCCATCTGACTGGCTGTTTGTCTCACTGCCCTGCCTACTTCAGGGGCAGAGCAATCAATCAGAGTTCAATCTCCCTGTCTCCCCTCCTCTGTCCCTTCTCTCCTGCAGCCGCTGGCTGGTGGAAGAGCCCCGGACCTCAAGGCGTGCTGCAGCAGAGTAAAGGCTGCTCTAATGCTTAAAAGTGTTCTGAGCAAGTGTTTTAATTGTACAGAAACACTCGTTATTTCTAAGCTGACTTTAATTATTCATAATAAATTTTAAAACTTTATATATAATCTTATTTACTTTAAGGTAATGTTTCTGACCACAGTACTCCGAAAAAGAATTCCTGGGAAACAATGGATTGGAAAATACAGAAGACCAAGAGTGGTTACTCTTTCAATGAAGCGTTCAATGATTCAAAGGCTGGAAGTTGAAGCTGAGAATGAATATTGGCTGAGTCGACCATATATGACACTAGAGCAGGAATATAAACATAATGCAGAGCGGAGACTTGCAAAATGGGAGGCCGTGAAAAGCCAGGCGATATCTAAGTTTCCTGAACATAGATATGTTACGGATCATTTGAATCACTTGAATGTGACTAAAAAATGGACAAACTCTTAAATCATATCTGTTCACTTTTGGCATATTTGCAGTGCTCTACCATCTGATCTGTTGTAGGCTGTTCAACACCTCTTGTGGAAAATTTTGTACTTGGTATAAAAATGTGGGGATAAGGATGTGAATCAGATGAACATTTGTCTTGTGTTAATATATGTAGAGTTAATGACATTAAAATCAATCATACAGGAAAAATGTGAGGTTTTTTCCCCCTTAATCTTAGCTCACTACACAGTGAAAGCTTTCCAAGCCTCTCCAGTATATGCCTATCTTCTGTTATAAAGCAGGGGTTTTGTATAGAGCCATGCTGCATTTGGGCAGTGGGAATTGCTGTAAGGCAATGGCTGTTGTGTAGTGGGAGTTTGGCAGGGTTGCTGTAAACCAGTCCTTTTCTTCACTAGCTTCCTCCTCAAAAGTGGGGGGGAAAGCAACCTTAGTAGGTTAACCAGTATTATTGCTGGCCTTTTCCTACCACTGAGTCCCTTTGCTTTATTTGGAGATGAAAATGAATAACTGATGTGGGCATGAGAAGGTCTGATTATGCTATTCTGGGCAGATTGATATCCAAGAATAATAGTATCTAAAAATAATCTGGAGAAACAAAAGGCATTGAGGCCATATTAGGATTAAGAGTTTCTCATAACTAAATAAGGATTTAGTCATACTTATGGGTATGTTTTATTTGACCCATCTCTTCCCAAAACAGCATCCCATGGTCAAGGAAGCCAAAGTCCTCTTGTCAACACCATCTATGCAGTGATGCATTTATATCCAGGATGCATGTGTCCCTGCCCGGGCCTTTACTCTCAACTAGGAGGATTATGAGAACACTATCTGCACCCTCAACTTCTTCCCCCTCACTCCCACAGCCCTGTAGTCATAGTGCTTTCATTGTGTTGCTGTCTGGTCTGGTTTTCCTTAACTTAAATTACAAATGCTCCAGGGCAGTGATTCTTATATTGTGTGAACCCATTTTTTTCCTATGAATTTTACTCCTGAGGGCATTCTGTGCCAAAAAATTAAAAATTCTGCACACATTATTTTAAAATTCTGCAAACTTTGTCAATAAATAAATGCAGAGACTCCAGCATGGCAGTGGGGAGCATAGGCCACTAGATGTATTAAGGTGGGAGATCACCCTGCAGCCTCCCCACCTGGGACATGGACTCAGTGGTGAGACTACACCCAACCCTGACACAGCACAAGGCCTGGGCCAGAAGCACCAGGTGTGGGGCAGGCAGGACCCAAGTGGGGAGGGGCTCAGTATGTGGTGAGAAGATTCTGTGTGGGACAGTCAGGGTGCAGGTAGTTCAGTGGGGGGATCGGGGGGGGGGGAGAGGTTGCAGGGGCTTCCAGGTGAAAGTGGTTGGGGCTCAGCGTGCAGGGTGGGGGTCTGGGTGCAGCTAGTTGGAAGTCAGTGGCAAGCGGCCTTGAGCTCAGGGTGATGGGGTGGGGCTCGGGGTTTGAGTGCAGGGAACTCTAGGGGGTGGTCTGGAGGCAGTGGGGTCCAGATGCAGGGGTTGAGGTGCAGGTATTGGGGGTTCTGGGTGTACAGCGGGAGGCTTGGCAGGAGTGTCTGGGGGAGCAGCTCCCCATACAGTGACCCTTGGACTATTCTGAATGCATCTGTGTTTTAATTCTCTATAGTGGCAGCTTTGACTCTGAAATTGCAGAACCAGATTTTCCATTAGACAGATCAGTATGATGATTAAAACAGGATAGGTTAGAATTAACAGTTACCATGTTGTAATTTGCTCTTGTTTTGGACTGTAAACCTTGTGGGGCAGAGAGTCTTACCTGTACTGCAAAGCACACCATGCATATGCCCATCTCTAACAAAATTAGGAGAATTTTGACTTCCCTTTACAAATGTTTTAGCTTTCCATCAACGGGTCAAACAAGCTTCCCGCACCGCCACACAAATGCACTACATTTAAACAGTTTATTTTCAGAATATTTCACATTCTTTATTTAGTCACTTTTGCATTCAGTGAGGTCAAGTGTCATACCTTAATACTTTACCACTTAGGAAAAGAGGGCCCCAAAAGGTGCAAGTTTTGCCTAAACCGTGAATTGTAATTTAGACAAAATATGTAGGTCTGAACTCTGATTTACAAAAGTCTGAATGCAAACATTTAACATTAAGTAATAACCTAAGAGTACAGTGGTGAAAAAAATATACATATGGAGAAGTTACAAGATACGATTAAAATATGAAGGAACTCAGGCAAAATTTGTGTTTTTTTTGTATATTTCATTCATTTATAAAAGCCCATTTAAAAAAAAACACTTCAAAGTATTAAACTATAAATGGCAACATATTTTCTTTCTGCATAGGAATGTTCCTACCGGCAACATACAAAAAATACAATGTTATTTATTACATATTTATTCTTGTATAATTAACTTCAGAGACTCAAACAATTAATTGCAAGTGTACGTAACCCACTGAAAATAACTACAAGAAAGTAAGATATGTGCAGACACCCAGGATTTTGCCATTACAGTGCAATGTAGATGACATACCCATTGGCAAATACAGGAGCTGCAGAGATATTTATTTCACAATTTAAATGGGGCAGATTCTTAATAAAGGACTAGCATACATCAGTCTTATCTATCCTCTGTCTGAACCATAATGTAGATTGATCCTAAAAATATTACTGTGAAATCTGATTTTCTCAGAATACCTGACTGGAGCTGATGAAGCAGGAAAAGAGCTCAACAGAGGCATGTTGAGTATATTGTAACCTAAATAATGTAAACAGTATGAAGTCTGCTGGTCACCATTAAAGCTTTGGTGACAGCAAGCAGGAGATCCTGATACTCATTCCCCAGCACATTTGCATAGGTGCTATGCACTCATCTGAGTTTCTGCTGGTAAATCTCATCTTCTGAAAACCAAGTAATTAAAACAATCTTGTAAACATGGTCAGATTCTGCTACCTATTGGAAACAAGATTCAAGTAACCTCCGCAAAAATCAGTTTTATTAAGTCTAACCTAAAACACATTTTATCATTACAGTAATGTTAAGATGCACTATAACTACATTCTGCATTTTCATTACATATTATGGCAGCTCTATACTAAAGAAAAATATGCATACAAAAAGCTACATACAAAATAAATGGATAGAAATGAACTTAGTAAACATTTTCAGTATTAAACTAAGCTTTACATACTGCAGCTTCTCTTTGGTATCTATTAGTGACACTGACAAGATGCCCTGTGTGTTGAATATCTAATTACATTTCAGGTATGGTGAACAATGGTTCCCGGGTGATCTGTGTTTACAGATATTTCAGTAATTGAAATATTTGGAGTCTTTTTAAACAGATGTCCGAATCCCTAAAACTTGCCTGGGTTCCACAAACTATATTGTAATGTAAAACTTCATATTCAGAAGATACTTTTGAATTTGGTTGGTTGCTGCTCAAACTGAAGACTGATTGCACTAGCCTTATCCTTCATTAGACAGTCTGGCAATAGACCTTAATTGTTACTTACAAATGCTACTTCCATTCCACTGTTGGGGCTCCATTGAGCTGAAATTGCAATGCTTCAATGATGCAGACAAATGTCCACAAAAATTACTATAAACATACTAAAATCTGTTTCAAGCATGAACTTAGACTGGAATAGTACCTAAAAAATTTAGATACTTAAAACTCATAGAAGTGCAAGTGTTAGTGTGCCTAATTCTGACATATACTGTACGAAGAGTAGCTTGTTACCTATTCATTCCACACAGTTTGGGTATGCTTACTAACACATTAGCGTGTACTTTCTTAAATCAGACAGCTAAAAACATTAGTAATGTCAAAAAATTTCTTCTAGAATTACCTAGTAAAAATCAGTCAGTGGAAGTCTAGGCTCAAAGATTACTTTCTATAAACTGATGTCAAATTTTGAGATAGTATTCTAAGAATTTAGTTGAGAAGAGATAGCATCTCTCTTTTCCTACATTCATCATACAAATTTGCCAAGAATCAGACGACCACTATTTAAAACAGTCTGATTATGTGGTACAAATTGTAAATGCAGGTACTGTTACATAAGCAAAAGCATTTCAAATTGAATTGAATTCTCTCACAGATTCACTTGTTTCATCTTTTCCCCTTAAGGGACTTCTTTATCATCTTAAGTATTCAGAAATGGGAGGAAACCCTTACATAGGAAGAGAGAAGAGCTTTATATCAAGCTTTTGTCCTCAAACTGGAAGTTTAAAGCACATTACATATATTTAATATAAAATAGCTTTAAGAAACATTAAGCACACAGATTCTAATGGTACCAATATACTCCAGCAATCAAATAACTGGAATACTATTTGTGGCTGCAATGTGGAGGCATCTGAAGGCTTAAGCATTGGAACTGCTAGTCTACACTGGCAATGCTAAAGCACTGCTGTGGCAGCGCTTTAACGTGGCTTGTGTACTCGCGGCAGAGAGCTCTCCCAGCGCTCTAAAAAACCCACCTCCACAAGGGGAATAGCTCCCAGCGCTGGTAGTGCTATTTCAATTTCCTACACTGGCGCTGTACAGCGCTGAAACTTGCTGCGCTCAGGGGGGTGTTTTTTCACCCCCCGAGCAAGAAAATAGCAGCGCTGTAAATTGCCAGTGTAGACAAGCCCTTAGTTGTCATCTCAGTATTTCTGTACTTGCACATATGGAACAGCTTTTATAAAACACAATCCAGCACTCACTATAATCATATTATCTCAAGAACACATCCACTGATCCTGCATGGGTGGGGTTCCCTTGATGCAGTGACTGGAAGTCTCTGAGTGATGGAATAGGAAGGCCTGGGCTGAAAGGACTTGCTCAGTAGGTTGCTCTCACAGGTTGTCCTGCCTCTGTAAGGCAAAGCGTGGAAGCAGTGCGCTTACAACTCCACTCAGCAGCAAAACAGCTTCCCCCATCTCTTTCTTTCTTGCCAAATTTATTTTTATTGCTGGCTCTCTCCCCTTCTGCCTTTAATTCACTTTCCTTCACTCCAGTACAGAGTGCTCTTGCCTATGCATGGGAAACTGCCAATAGGGTTGCTCTCCAAATGACAGCCTGGAAGATTTGATCCTGTTTCAGATGCTGTACCTATTGTATACCCAGAGCTCCTATGTCAGTTCTCAAAAAAGACAGCAAAGGTGACTCCCTGTATCAGAGAGATGCACCACTTTGGCCAGTGGATTCTATTTAGTTCTAGGAGTCCATAGTTGGGCACCCTTTAAGATCAGTTTCATGGTATTTCCTTTCCATCAATATGGTCTTTTTTGTGGCAATCACTTCTCCCAAGAAGGGTGAGCTGAACCAGGGGGCTCTTTGTTGAACCACCCAATGATGTTTTACATCCTGTAAAAGTGGCCTCAGATACTACCTGCTTTTACATCCAAGCAGAGCTCCTCCTTCACCAGAATCAAGAGTGTGCTATTCTCATACTAGTCTTACTCAAAACATCAGAAAATCTGGCAAACTATGGCACTAAAAATCTATCTTTATCCAGATCTATATATCAGTAGCACCAATTCTGTATGGAAGTCTCAATTCATTGTTAGTGGCTTATCTGAGATGCAGAGGAAAGAATGCTCCCAAAGAAACTACTGCTCACTGGAAACCACACACGGACATTTGGCTTAAGCTCGGAGGGCTTGTCTATACGCAGCTTTTGTACTGCTTTAAATTGTATTAGTTTAGAAGCCAATATAGTTAAATTGGTGTTAGCCTCTAGTGTGGATGCAATTATACTGGTATACTAAACAGATACAATTAACACAGTGTTTTTAGACTCAAAGGCAGTACTGTTAAGTGAGAGCTTGCCACAGTAGAGACCTAGGTTCTAGTCCCTGCTCTGCCAGAAATGACCCTCTGCAACCTCTTAGATCTTCAATTAGGTCATCTGTAAAATGCAGGGGGAAATACCCATAGTCATGTTTTCTATAATGACAGCTTGGGGTGCTTCACAGCCCTTAACACCCGTCAGTGGAAGAGGGGAGATGAAATCAGGGTCTTCTCGGTCTCAACCCAGTGCACCTTTCCCCAAGCCATAGGATATTTTGATGGGGAGATCTCTCTTTCCAAACCTAACATGTTGATTGCTAGAATTCGGTGACTTCTTTTTTTTTATTTTCAGTTAAGCAGAAGTTGCCAATATTTGAGACTGGCTGAAAGATTTCAGGGAAAAGGGGTTTGTAGCTCAAAAGAAGGCATATGATGTTTTTTGTGAATTCTGAAGTTGGTAGGTGCTACACTTTTTGTACAAAAGTAGTACAAAATTTTTAGAGACATTTTGCAAGACTTCTGAAAAGTGAAATTTTGGACCATTAAATTTCCTTCCATGAGTACACTTGCTAGTGACCAGAGCATGCTTAAAAATTCTCAGATCCCTCCCACTTTAAGCAGTACTTGAAAATATAAAGGAATAGGTACCATTTTAACTCCAGAGAGGACTTAAGGGCCCTGTGAGAGCAAAATCCTGCCCCAACTTTAACCTTAGTGTTTCCATAAAATACACGTTCAGTTTTGGAAGTAATCAGCCCAGGAACAAAAACATATAGGTGGGTCCCTTCATCCCTGATAAACTGCTCTGCTGCGTCCAATCCCAGTTTCAAGAGGACCCAATTGCACCTATTCAGGATCAGCAGATACCATATAGTGGAATAAAGAAATTCACAAGTAAGGGACATTTTTCAGGTTTGCTGGGTGCAATGTCAGTACCACTGAAAAATAAATATCATTAGTAGTCTTTTCTAAATAGGAGTAAGAAATGTGGATATGTTGTTTGCTGTGGGTCTCGAGCTTTGGATGGACTATATTCCCTACATAGGAAACATTTAACTTGCCTTTCATGAACAAGATAAAGAATTATGTAAAGTGCTTATTTCAGCTATTTTTCAGTCACTTCCACTTAAAATGAAAGTAAAAGACAACAGACTAAAGCATAAAATAAACTTCCAATACATTCCCCAAATGCATGATCCAACATTTACATTTCATCACAGATACTTGAACTGTGTCTAAATGGTACTTTAGAGCCAACAATAAAAAAAAACAACCTTCTGTTTTTATTAAAAAGCTAAAGCAAATATAAAACAATGTTTATAAACCATCAAGTGTTCAATATAAAAAGCAGTAATTTCCTCCAGTTCCATTTTCCAATACAGTACAAAACTTACAGTAAGTTTTCTGCTGCCACTAGGATCTTGCTGCTCTGTTACTGCCTTGTACATCCCATTTTGCACCCCTAACAGAAAAGTGTACTAGTTTGTTAGCTCCTTTCTGGATTGACAAATGTTTTGTATGTTGAGAGGCAACTGTAGGAAAAATAAAATTGTTGTTCAGGTTACTATATCTAAATGGTCACTTTACGGAGTCACATTCCTGATAGGATTAAAGAAATCAAATTACTAGGGGGCCCAATCCTGAAGCAAACAAGTGGAGCCCAAGTGAAAGAGCTTTACCTGCTTGGCATTTTGCTGCAACAAATCAGGGCTGAAGGAAGGCGTTTTTAACCCCCACAGCACTACAGAGCCAGGGTACAGGGGTAGTAAGTGTGTGACCAGCTACCACTGGGTACTAGGAAGAGATGAAGATACATCGTGCTGCTCTTCTCTTACGTGGTGTTTGGGCCACATGTAGCTACACAGTGGAGACTCACTGGCCATGCTCTGTGTTTGTGGGCAACACATCCACTTTTCCCCTTTCTTGGTCCCCTGGAGACCTGCTATGGAAGTAACTTCTGCAGTTCACAGGAATATGGGATCTGCCTGCTTGGGTCTTGGCAGATCTATCCCCCCACAGCAGCAATGCATAGTTTCTGCTCTGTTTGGGCCTTGCTCACCCATGCAGGACACTTCAGGATTTGGCTCTTTTGTAGCAGTATATAAGTCAATGTTGCATAAATGCATATTAATAATCTTAAGGCATCTGTCTTACTTCCCTGCTCTGCAGCAGTGCTTATAAGCGTCCATTGTACTGTACAAAAACAATTTCTCATAAATCTTCTTTAACATGTTCACACTGTTCCATTTTACTGAGCAACATCTTCCAAACAAAATTAATATTCAAGCACAAATGTGTCGCAGAAACCTAATTAAAGGAAATAAGTTAATTAGTGGAAGTGTAACATTAACTTTAATAAACATGTAGATCAGCTTCTATTTAAGAATTATATCTACCTACCTTATAATTAATTCTACAAATAAGATTTTAAAACATATAATTTCAAGCTCTCTGCCTCTGGTAAGGCCCTGATTCATAAAAGTACTTAAACATGTACTCATCTCTATTCAGGGCAACATTTAAGCACAAGCTTATACGCTGTCCTAAATAGTGCTGCTTTCCTGAATCAGTTGTATTCTCTTCCTACAGCAGTTGCCCAGCTTCCTGCAAAGAACCTCAGTCTCCCTATTTCTCCTACATGGTGACAGACTTTGGCAACCAGGGAAGTCCAATGGGGAACTTGCAATACAGGATGCCAATAGATGGTCCCTCTAAATTCTCCTTAACAACATAAAATGGTACATCATAACTAATAACAAACAACAAATAACAGTTGTGTCTGTATACAATCTGTTGCTCTTACAAATACTTTCTCGTTGCATTTTCCTTACAGAATTCCACCAGCTTTTTTTAAAGTCACTATTACAATCTAAATTAGTCATTGTAAATGTACTCAGGAAATACAGAGTTTTCATGTATGCAGCAGCACACCTCGTATTTCCCAAATATCAAATAAGAAAAGTATATACAGAAACCCTTTCATGCACAGAAAAATAATGTTACTGTCAATTTGAAGTGTGACTAAGCAGAGCCATTTGTTCTGTGTACAGAGGTCGCTCACTGAAGCAGGATTTACCTCACGCCCACCGCTTTTCTGACCTCATAAGCAAGAGCAGGACAAAACAACACATTGTTTAGCTGCTCCAGAACATCAAGAAAGCATTTAGCTTGGAATTGCCTCTGCAGCGATTTCCTTCCACTGGTGGGTTAAGGCTGGAATTCTTTGGCCTGTTTGCAGACCAAACTGGGGGGAAGGGCTGAGTCTTCTCAGCCCACAAATCCACTGCTACGGGGTTTGCTCCTTCTATCCACTTCTCCAGTTTCATCCCCTCCATCTGTTATGGCTCTATCCCAGGAACCTCATGCTCAGCTCTACAAATGAGCCTCCAGTTCATTTATCCACCGGACTCTATTCTTAAATCTACTCTTGCTCAAGGAAGGCTGAACTGAGTTACTATCAGACCTTAATTACTTCTGAAGCAAATAAATCAGAGGATGGTACTATTAAGAGGCAAGGTTCTCTGCTGTTTAATCAGACAGAGGAAGAGACTAGCCAACCCACATATTACTCTGCAGACAGAATGCTACGTCGAGCTACACCTCTAGCACTTGTGATGCACTGAAGAGGGAACTTCGAGACGTTCTCTGAATTCACAGACTGGATATTTTATGGCTTCAGATGGCCAGAAGTAATTTATTTGCTGTTTCTGTGTAAAATAATCAATTACATTGATCTTACCTTTTTCTCATTGAGATAATTGGTCATTAACAGACTGAGATCAGCTTTCCAATGAAACTATAACATGCTTTTTTGCACCTAAAAAGTGAGAGGATCATCATACAAAGTATGTATTGCACAGACACTGGCTTTAAACCACAAAGTTTACGGTGCTGCATATATTTGTGTTTCTCACCAACAGAAATTGGTCCAATAAAGATATTGGCTCACCCACCTTCTCTCTCTATTTTACAGAAGTAATTTCCCCCTCCCTTTAAACCAAAGCACAAACCCATCCCAAACTAGAACATCCAGAACAGGAGACTAGAAAGTTGGAACTCTTTGATTTCCTTAATGCACTAATCTGTTTTGGATTAGATTATGAGGCACAAGTTAGTCTCATTCTAGAAATAAAATATTGACTTGATTCCATTTGACAAATTTTCCACCCATTAATATTTTATTTACTAAACTTTAAAAATCCATTAGGAAAACATAGCTCAACTATAAAGTCTGATACCAGCTGAGATGTGACCCTTTACTTTATAAATTCTACCTGATTTAACATTTTCTTCTTCTGAGCCACCTTCCACCCACTGACTTTCATTGTCCAACAATCGATTTTGTGACTCACTGAGTGGCCTGACAGGAAAGGGCTGATTGGCTCCAGAACTGAAAACAGAGTACACAGAAGTATTGTCCAAAGTTAGATTTTGTAAGAAGCATACAAGTCATAAGTTATTGAAACATTTAATAAAATTGACTTAAAAGTAAAACAAAAACACCAAACAGTCCAGGCAATGTAACTGGAAATTAAGTATATTTTTGCCCGTTTGAAACCTAATTTACGTATAGACTTGCTTCAGTGAAAATAGCCTCTGCCTGGACTGGTTAAGGCCATTTACTATTCTCATGGGGAAAATGGAAAATTGAACACTGAGGAATGCCTTGTTCAGAACTCCATGCTGCATTCATCTTGTGATTTCACCTACACAATTGCCATATAAATTACAAAAATAACGTAGCCAGTACTTCCTGAAAAAGAAAAAGCAGTATATAACAATGGGACAAGTTAATGTTAGGGGGCTCCATTCAGTATGCGCCTAATGCAATAGGCTACTGCATTATTTGAGCCGTAATCCTGCTCCATTGTTTAAGTTTAAGCAAGTTCCACAGGTTAGTTATCTTGCATAAAAAAAGTATATTTAATTTATTTTATAAAAGTTGGCTTTTAATTTCTCCAAAGCCCATCTACACCAGAACACAGAACTGTTGCCAGAATGATTTAAGCCATGGATTCCTCTTAAGTGCTAGTGTAGGCTGGACAATAATAGCACTTCAGAAAGACTTAGTTCCATGTACATGTACAAATCTTCACCAAGTCTGGATCCAGCTTTCTGAAGAATACTGAAGACAGTTTTGTCCTCTCTAAACTAGCACACTTTTCAATATCAGCAAACTACTAAAAATCGTTGCCAGCAACAGTTCAATTTCCTCAAACAGGTAGGGCTTGAGTGTCCCCTTGTTTATGCATTTACGGGACTATGTGAAATGGTAAAAACACCACCAATGTCATTTGTTACTTTATACACATCTACCTCTTTCTAATCCTTCTCTAAAATTGTATTATTATTTTAGTGTTTTCAAATCCCTTCTCATAGGCCTTCAAATTATATTATTTGCTAATCATTGAAACTTTTCTATTATGTTCTTCTTGAGAAGTAACCAAATCTGAAAGTGTTCATGGTGAAGATGTATCATTAGGGCCCTACCAAATTCATGGCCGTGAAAAACACGTCATGGACCGTGAAATCTAGTCTTTTGTGTACTTTTAACCTATACTACACAGATTTTACAGGGGAGACCAGTGTTTCTCAAACTGTGGGTCCTGTCCCAAAAGGGGGTGGGGTCGCAAAGTTATTATAGGAGGGTCGTGGTATTGCCACTCTTACTTCCGAGCTGCCTTCAGAGCTGGGTGGCCGGAGAGCAGCAGCAGCTGGCCAGGTGCCCAGCTCTGAAGGCAGCACCCCGTCAGCAGCAGCAGTGCAGAAGTAAGGGTGACAATACCATACCATGCCATCCTTACTTCTGCGCTGCTGCTGGAGACAGTGCTGCCTTCAGAGCTGGGCTCCTGGCCAGCTGCCGCCGCTCTCTGGCAGCCCAGCTCCGAAGGCAGCACTGCTGCCAGCAGCAGCACAGAAGGGTATCAATACTGCGACTCACCTACAATAACCTTACAACCCCCTTTTCCCCCACAACCCTCTTTTGGGTCAGGACGTCTACAATTACAACAGCATGAAATGTCAGATTTAAATATCTGAAATCATGAAATTTACAATTTTTAAAATCCTATGACCATGAAATTGACCAAAATGGATCGTGAATTTGGTAGGGCCCTATCATCAATCTATCCATTTATATTTTCGGTATTGGTGTCTATCCCCTTAATACGGTCATGTAAATAACTTATTCCTTTCTTTTTTGATCACTGCTTTGCACTGAGGAGACATATTCATTGTGCTGTCCATCATTGTTCCTCAACCCACCCCATCTACCTATGAAGGATTACAAACTAATTCAGGACCTACTGGTGGGTGCAACTAGTTTAAAGTGGCCTTTCAAACTTACACTTAGTTTATTCGCCAGATGAAAGATGAAATGAGACATAAATAAAAGCACAGAAATACAAAATAAATAGCTGAAACTAAATACCTTTTGGCGGGTTCATTTTGGCTTGAGACAGTAAGTTGCTCTGGATCCATAATCACCAGGCGAGTTGGAAAATTACAACCATCACCCAAGCTACACGATGAAGGAAACATTAAGTAAATCAATATTGGAAGTGTATTAAAATGAGGTAGGTAAATCCAGTTGAATAGGTACTTGCATGAAAATCAAATGTCACATGTCAGAACTAGTTAGCTTAAGTGCCATGCTGCACTCCAAACCCCAGTGAAAACAGGAACTGCACATAGATCTCCTGCATGCCAGTGCAAAGTTCTACCGTTTAGCTATGTGGCCAGGCCACTTAATACTGGAGCCAGTTTCTGTGCTTTCGGGCAGGCCTATGAAATAACTTTTGCCCTTCTCTGCCTAAACAGATTGCTGTCTGTCATGACTGAGTCACAGCACCAGACTATAGATTTTAGTAAGAACTACTGAGATGATTCTTTGGGATGTGACCCAAAAGTAACTGATTTTTTTTTGTATAAATTTGTGTGTGAAAGCATGCGAGAGAGATTCACACATCCCACTGTACAAATGCATGCAGGTGATCTGGCATTTAAACTGGCGAGAGCTGTAGTGTAGGCAAGGCTCCAGTGGCCAGACCTATTTTTACCACACCTTCAATAAACCTGCTTTTGAAGCCATTCTAAATTAAAATGATAGGAAAAAAACTGGTCTGGCTGACAGAGGCTCATCTACACTATAGATCCCAGTGGTTTTAAACACCCATTCTAACACAGGTTCATCTGAAATGGTATTAAAACTGCTGGGAAATTATTTGTCAATTTCTCTACCACAGCCAGAGCCTTGTATTGCTTAGTCTCGGAATATTTTCTCGTAAAACTAATTATGTGCGGTCCACACTGAAGGCAAAATTGTGTCAGACAGTTATTTTTAAAATTGTTTCTAAAAAATGTCATCTTACATCAGTGTTCTTGTAGCACAGGTGAAGCCTGAGAGTTCACTGGTCTGGTCCTTTGTGTTGCTGGGCTCCTGCTCTATGTAAGGCACCAGCCCACTGTCATTTGAAACTGTTAGCATCTTTCTAAACACTGTTCAAGAAGTGTTTTCAACATCTCAGTTTGGCAGGGCCCTACGCTCCCTTGTGATCAAGGCTTAACTCTTCAGATTAGGGTCCTCAGTGAAGTCTGTTCAGCTGTTTACTGTACACTTTCACCCACCAACCCCTAAATTCCAGGAGTTATGCATATTTAGTTTGTTTTTTAAAGTAGTGGAATCCATGGTTCCCATAAGGGGTATCAAGTCTTACTTAATACCTTGTAAAAACAGGCAGCAACCAATACTTCTTTTCATCTCCAAAAACCTCTTTCAGATTTTTGCTGCATCCGAGAGAGAAGCCATTTTTGTCAGGGCCATTTCGAAATGTGGGTGCCCGGAATGCTTCTGTTTAAAAAAGGAAATTAACAATTTTAAACTAAGCAACATACTTAGAAAGCATGGAAATGAACAAACAATTTCTCTTCATTACTATGTTTACTGTAGGCAATGGAAAGATACATGGCATTCAGACAGTGAGTTTAGTGAAACTAATATCAACAATGCCTTAAAATGCATTACAGTAAAACACTGATGTCAGGTTTTAGCCATTAAAAATATGGCAAAGATCTAACAAGGTAAGTGACATAACAGCAATGAACGGTAAAACTTTAAATTTGATATGGGACGTGCTTTTATAACATGTCTATTTTATTTTATTTTATTTTATTTACATTTGACAGTCGAAAGAATACTAATACAAAACCTGAAACCCCGACTATAATTAGGCTTATAACAACTACCCTGCAGCATTAATACAAATCTACAAATAAATTAACCACTAGGCAGTCAGTGCTGATCTTGGAGCACCAGTGTTGCATACTCCCAGTGAGATACTGTTTGATAAGGGAGTTGCTGCATTCTGTACCAGCTTCAATCTTCAAATAGTTTTAAAGTATAGCCTCATGTACAGCGCATTGCAATAGTCTAATCTTGATGTGAGAAGGCCTGTCTAACAGAAGCAAAGACCACAATCAGAAGGAAAGGCTGCAACTAGAGCTGAGTGAATGATCTGATTGATGAAAAATCTGAGGAGGGGGGGGAAAAAAAAAAAAATCACAGAAAAAAATCAATAGGACTTGGGCTACAAAGTCACGTAGGCACTTTTGAAAATGTTATCCAAGTGCTTTAACTTGAACACACGGTAGAAAAAATACCCATTGTACTGACCAGCAAGACTCAGTTTACAGCAGGCAAGGGAAGCATCATTATGGACCAATCCTATTCAACTTATTTATAAATGATCTGGAGAAAGGGGTAAACAGTGAGGTGGCAAAGTTTGCAGATGATACTAAACTGCTCAAGATAGTTAAGACCAAAGCAGACTGTGATGAACTTCAAAAAGATCTCACAAAACTAAGTGATTGGGCAACAAAATGGCAAATGAAATTTAATGTGGATAAATGTAAAGTAATGCACATTGGAAAAAATAACCCCAACTATACATACAATATGATGGGGGCTAATTTATCTACAAGTCAGGAAAAAGATCTTGGAGTCATCGTGGATAGTTCTCTGAAGATGTCCGCGCAGTGTGCAGAGGCGGTCAAAAAAGCAAACAGGATGTTAGGGATCATTAAAAAGGGGATAGAGAATAAGACTGAGAATATATTATTGCCCTTATATAAATCGATGGTACGCCCACATCTTGAATACTGCGTACAGATGTGGTCTCATCTAAAAAAAGATATACTGGCACTAGAAAAGGTTCAGAAAAGGGCAACTAAAATGATTAGGGGTTTGGAACGGGTCCCATATGAGGAGAGATTAAAGAGGCTAGGACTCTTCAGCTTGGAAAAGAGGAGACTAAGGGGGGATATGATAGAGGTATATAAAATCATGAGTGATGTGGAGAAAGTGGATAAGGAAAAGTTATTTACTTATTCCCATAATACAAGAACTAGGGGTCACCAAATGAAATTAATAGGCAGTAGGTTTAAAACAAATACAAGGAAGTTCTTCTTCACGCAGCGCACAGTCAACTTGTGGAACTCCTTACCTGAGGAGGTTGTGAAGGCTAGGACTATAACAGCATTTAAAAGAGAACTGGATAAATTCATGGTGGTTAAGTCCATTAATGGCTATTAGCCAGGATGGGTAAGGAATGGTGTCCCTAGCCTCTGTTTGTCAGAGGATGGAGATGGATGGCAGGAGAGAGATCACTTGATCATTGCCTGTTGGTCCACTCCCTCTGGGGCACCTGGCATTGGCCACTGTCGGTAGACAGGATACTGGGCTAGATGGACCTTTGGTCTGACCCGGTACAGCCATTCTTATGTTAGTCAGGAAATATTTGTCAGTATTTCCATTTTTCTGTATTACTTTGAGTGTTTTATAAAAAGTTTTCTAGTACAAGGTCCCCTCTTTTATTCCCTCTATACCTCATAACATTTCTGGGGCATGGATTGTGTCTTTCTACATCTACGTACAGCACCTAGCACAATGGTGCCATGATCTTGGTTGGAGCCGTGGGGTGCTACTGTAATACAAATGATTTGTACTGTGGTAACGCCTATGGGTTCCAACCAGGGATTAGGGACCTATTATGCTAGGCATCATACAAAAAATACAACAAAAAGATAAAACAAATAACTGAAATCCATCGTGCACCCACACCTTTGGTTCCAGACAGATAACTCTTTACACTCAATTATCTCACAACAGAATCTTTCAATTAAATTACTTCCACTGAAAATGTTCCACTCTCCGCAGGATTTTAGAATTTCCCTTAAACATTATGCCACTTCCTGCAGAACTCATGCTCACATCAGTATCAGTTTTCTGGCCAAAAGGCAACTACATATTCCAATTAACTGACCTATTGTTGATCTGTTTTTGCTGACTAGCCAGCAGTGGTAGCTGAAAAGTGACAGTATGCTGATGAAGAACATGGCAGCCACAAAGAAAAGGAAAAGTACATGGAATTTTGCATGTGAGTCTGGCAGATCATTCTGGGGAGAAAAAAAATGAAGATTAATATTAACCCTTTTTAGCTAATAATCCAGCATCCTCAGTAAACGTCCCACTCTACACTTATTCCCCTCTGAAGCTTTTTTCCCTTCACTTTGCATAATATGCTGCATCACTAATATTCCATATTATCTGAAGCGGTTCAGAGCAGTGGATCACAGTGATTAGCCTGATGGTAACCCCATTCTGTCTGAATTTTACCTACTGTTCCTTGTAAACACCAACATAACTGGAAGCGAGCAGTATTTTCTATGTACATTTGACAGCACTTTTGGTATAATCTCTTTCATGTTAGGGTGGGTCTTCCATACAGCAACAGGGGAGAGAAAATTGTTTTTAGAAACAGGAAAATTTGGACTGTGAAACCACAAGAATCAACAGATGGACTCAGGGAAGGTGCTTAAACTACTTTTAATTTAAAAACTGACTTGATTTTAAGTTGACAGTGTCCCTGTTAACATGCCCCCAAACTGGCAGCGAAAGCAGAGAGGAACTGGACTAGTTACACAATGTCTTGTCTAAAATATTTTTAAATGTTGGAAACATTAGGGGCTAAATCCACAAAGGGATTTAGGTGCCTAAGTCCAAAGTTTAGATCCTCAAACCCTTTGCTCAGCTGCCGCTTAACCATGAAAGTGCTTAAATTCCCTAGGTGTCTACATTTCTGCCAGTGGGCATGTGCAAGTCCTGAGTTGCTCAATGCCTAAGACCCAGCGGGATCTTCAAACTGGGCATTCCAACTCCTAGGTTGCCTACAGCGCCCACATCCTGGGTGTTCTCAAAGGTCACTTAAGGGCACACTTACTGGATTGGGCCCTGCACAAAACAGAGGAGGAGGACTTGCTAATGCCCGTGGCTCCCCCCAGTAGGCCAGGGGTCAGGGCATTCACCTGGGAGGTTTAAAGGAATGATTTCTAGTTCAAAATGAATGATTTTGGGGAAGTTCTATGGCCTGTGTTATACAGGTGGTCAGACTAGATGATCACAACAGTCTTTTCTGACCTTGGAATCTATGAGGTTCATGGCCAAGAATGTCAAAATGAGAGAGCTGCCTAAGACCCACCCCTTTCCTCCAATTCCTACTGGCTAGTTTAGGCAGCAGGGCTAAGTCCCCTTGGTTGATCTAGGCCTAGTTGCTTGAGTTAGACCAGCTTAAAACACAGCCAGCACTTACACAGCAAACCACTACAGGCCCGTGCCCATGGCAAAATTATGTTTTTATGTAGATCAACTTTTCTTGAACTACAACTTCAGTACGTCAGGTACAAAACATGATTTTAAAAAACAAACAAAAATATTAGGCATTCACTTTCTTCCCTATCTATTTTTAGGCTTTGCTGTATACTTTTGCAATAGGCCACTGAGTTTTTTAAACAATAAATGATTTAATTACATACGCTCAAAAACTCAATACTTTTAAGAAGTTGACCTTTAACAGCATTCGGAAATTAGAGTATCTATTTTTATTCAGAGGTGTAGTTGGCCTTATTGCCATTTAATTTTCCATTAGTCCATTCAACACACACTTATCTGATGTTGATTTCTTTTCTAGGTTATCGGTCATACATTTCAATTAAATCAAACACACAAACACTCTATACCACCTGTCCTATATGGAGAAAGGATTACAGGTTTTTTCCAATTAGGTAACAAGGTAAACAACTATCACAAATGAATGGACTAGAAAAAGCACAGTAGGAACAATTTCTATATTAATCACATCAACACAGGATTTTACCTTTGGACAATTCTCTGCAGATTTCCTGCGGCAAAGCTTTGCGCAAACAAAGACAATTTATTATATACCAGTATTACTTCAAGACAAATGTTTGAAAACAGCACAGGCTTTGTTCGGAAAGCAATGGTTAGTGTGCACATGTGTTCTAAAACATGCAGAGTTCCAATGCCCATTAGAAGTCTTATCTTTCATTCATAAAGAAAATGGGAGCAAAGTGCACAGGAGCAGATTGCCAACTCTTTTTTGAAAGCCTAAAGTGGTCTGTTGGTGTGTGTAACTGGCAACATTTATACCATGTATGGGGCGCTTTCAACATGTTTCCTCAGCTTTCCCAATACAGTTGCATCAGGTGCTCTCTCCATTAGTAGTTTTCATCTAACTGTCTTTTAATTTTGTAACTGAGGTTTAAAAAACTGACTATGAACAGAATATTCAGGGGTCAGGAAAATAACTCAAGCTCAGCATACCTTAGAGGTGCAAAACAAATGCTGTACAGTTTAGTGATTACACATCTATCTGCATTTCCAATATACTCATTACCACACGTTGGAGTTGTCAGTCAGGGGGTTGTAAATATGAAGAGGAGAAAATTTTCCATTCAGACATGATGTTTGTTTTTCAGTTGTGCTGGGGAAGTAAAACATTTAGGAATGGGCTCTAAATGAGGCAGAATAAAATGGTTTCTCTCTCGTTTTCTCTAGTCAGTCATAGCTAAAAAAATAAAAACTGCCCATACAAATACACATGTGATAATGTTCCCTCTCCTGCGGTGTCCTTTTGCGTGAAGGCAAAAGGGTCTTATACACTGATCTGGGATGCCTCCCACCAGTTAACTGAAAAACTCTAGGCTTCCCCTTCTAGGCTTCTAAACTCGGACTTCAAGTGTGATGTTAGCACACGTTAGCTAACACTTTAAAAGTCTAGCGTGGGCAAGACTGACTGCTTTAAACATATGTAAAGCTGATCAAACAAAAGCCTAAGCTTTAACTTGAACAGTTTAGCACATGCTAAAGGCAGCTTCCCTTGTCCACACAAGACTTTTAAAACGTGTTAATTAACATCACATCTTACATCCAAGTCTAGACAAGGCCTAAGAGAGCAAGGTACAACTGCTCTCTCCACCAACATATCAAGGCTAGGCTCCTTGACCTCGCAACATCCTTACGTAGGGCCATTTAGTTACTGATGATTTCCATTTCTTAGGGCTGCTATTCTCTCTCTCTTTTCTTCAAGAGACCCAGCCATGTTTTGACCTCTTGACATCAGGGTCAGCGGAGGAGATTAATTGCTTCTCTCTGCTGACCTCCACGCTGGGGTAGCCAAGCCTCTTTCCAACCCAAGATAGGTGGCCCTCTTTCTGGGGGACACAGCTTGAAGATTAAGAAATACAGATCCACAGAGTAAACAAGGAAGTTACAGAGGTGCTTTTTATTCCAGGGAGGCAGGATAGCCAAGGCTCTGTCAACAGAGTTTGCAGGCTAAGTGATAAGAGAAAAATTCTCAAAACTGTAAAAGTACTAGAACTTCAAGGTATGTCAGTTTTTTCCACTGTAAAGAACACATTTTCAAGGGCTGATAGCAATTCTGACACAACTTTCATGAAACATGGCACACATCTTCAGTTTGAAATTTTTTTTTTTAAAAAAACAATTTAAAAAAACATCCACTTGGCTATTTTGGAATTATATTTCTGTAAAACAGACAAAGTAATTATTGGAGAACAGTATTTTCTCAAAGCAAAATACTTAGTTTTTGAAATAAAATTTGATCAGGACCTGGTCAATACTGTGGTTAAATTGCTGCTGCTGTTCTGAACTTTAGAAATTGTTTACCTAACATGGGCAGAACTCATTTTGGTAAAGATATTTTTTGATTGTTCGTGTAACAAAATAGCCAAGTGGATTTAAAAAAAAAAAAAAAAAAAAGTTGTTTCAAACTTCCTCTCCTGTTACTTCTATTCATCTTCCCCACAGAATATTTTCTTATTTCATTGTTCTCCTCATACTGCCCTCATTCCACACAGGCACTCTCATTTATAGGGATTTTCTAAACATCTAATAGCCTGAGGTCTCAACTAAAATGAAGGGCCCTATTGGCTAGTAGCAATGCCCATGTGAGAATCTAAGCTCCTCCCACAGCCTTCCTCTCCCTGCTTGCAGCTGTTGCAAAAGGAGATTTGGGATTTCTACTACAATGTTGTCCCTAGATCTGCTCGAGGGCTCCATTTTTGTAGTATCCAGATAATGTATGCTTGGTAAGTATGAAGTTTCCATTCCCCACTGGCTGTTGGAAGAAAAAAATAGCTCTGTTCCCCCACTTCAGCCTCAGAGCCTACTGGCTGTTGCAAGGCTGGTGCTGTTGCACTTATCCTATCTATGTACCTATATATGGTCTCATCACTTTAAAATCTAAGAACCCCTGTACCAGGCTCTGTTTTTGAATCCATCTTCTGCCTTTGCTCAGAGCTTTCCCAAGCTGCAGCAGAGTAAATTTCATCTGAAACTTGTCCATGTTGGGTCAGTGCTGTCTCAAAGGTCCTCAACAGAACAGTGAAAACTAACAAGCCTGATCAATTTTCACTTTGCTTTGCGAATAAGATATGAGCAGCTGCAGAGGCACTGAAGCTAACAGTCTTCAGACAGCAACACATCAGTTATACCTGGTTCATATCTGGAAGGCTTTCTTTACAACTACTGAGACTAGAATATTTCAAAGAAAACAAATCACACCTAGCAATAAAATCTTAGATCTGCAGAAGTTGATGGCATTCATCTAGAAAAGCTACCTACACACCACACGCAAGTGAATTTTGTAAGCCATGCTGATGAAGGTGCCACCACTGCTCTACAGAAGTCTTATTAAAATGGTCAACTATTTTAGTCTCATTATAATTTATTTTAGGTACATTAAATGCAGGAGTGTATAAGTGGCTTGAATATAGGTATAAAGTATAGTTTTACTTTGAAAAGTGATTGTAAGAAAGGCATTGAAAGAATTCAGGATTTTGTCTCTCAATGATTTCGATAACAAGTGTGTGCAAGTTTACAATTAAAAGATGTTTTTCCTACTGCAAGTCCAGCAACCTCATTTTGAAATTTGTCAAGGTGGGTTCTTTCCACTCTTGAATATCAAAGTTCTGCATGCCAAATTAGACCCACACTCATAATCAAAAATGTTCTGTTGTTGATGCACTGAATCCTGCTCAATCTTTCTAAGTATGTTGGCTCTGCAGTGCTACCAGACATAAGAAGCATCACATACCTGTTTTAATCACTAAAGCAAACAGATATAATTGAATATACAAATGAAGCAGTACTGCTGAGTAAGATAAGACCACTTTTTTTTTTTTTTTTTTTTTAAACAGTCAATTATCAGAAACGACACATGCTTGCAGGGAATATTGAAGTCTAATGATTACATAAGAAGCTCTTAAGTTTCCTCTCTCCACTCAGAGAAGTCCTCTCCACTATTGTGTCTGATGGGCTTTGGAAGAGATTTTCTGTAAATAGGTGGTATTAAATAATGCTCATTATGGCCAAATGTCCAGACACAAGACTTCCACTGTAATAAGACTTATGAAATGAGGTGACAAAGCAAATCAGTCCTCTTTCCTGCATGTCTGCTCCCCCACTGATCTGTAAAATACAGAGGGCCACATCCACATTGAGCCACGTTAACAAACAAATTAAAGATTCAATAGTGTATATTCAATAAGATTGAACATTAGAGTTAGACCATTTAGTTTTGAGAAATTTGCCAAGGCAATGTTTTAATGAGGAAATTAGTAACATATCCGATTGAATACAATCATAGAGCCTGATCCTGCAAAGCACTGACACTCAATTCCTACTGAGTTCTTTGGCTCTACACTGATGGGCCACAATGTAAAATTGATATATTATACTGAAAGGTAGCACTTAGTAGTCATCCAGGCTGTACGCCCAATTCTACGTACACCATTTATACCATTTGTCTTTCTTAGACATCAAAAGAACAACTGTTTCAAGTGTAGCTACTCCGAACGTATCGTGTAGTCTTATACAAAGAAAGAGATCCCTGATATAGCTACATCTTTAGGCTCCAAAAACTGTCATCCTTACAGCTCTGAGGATAATTACTGTTTTGCACAGCTGCACAGATGGCAACTTGTGTCTAAGAGGCAGTCACAAGTTTAAAAAGTTGTGAAGAAGAGCCTTTCACTGATGACAATTCTTCCAATCAATTATTTTTCAGTAGCATTAGCTGAATTCTGAAAGTAACTACATCTAGTCCTATGTATCAGGAAGGACAGCAGGCACAATGCAAGGCTTTAATATTAGGAGAGGGAATGAAATAGAAGATACTCTATTGAGTCTGGAATGTGCACTTATCTCTGGAAGAGAATTGGCATAAAATATAATGTATAAGGATGCTTCCACTGATAAGGCTCTATTCAAATGAATTTGTGTAATGGAGTACGTGCATATTGTCCATTTGAACACTGAAAACAGTTGCAGTGAAAGTAAACAGTATTAACACTGCACATACTTCGCATAACTCTTATGATGCCCATGTCTGGTCAGTAAACGCTACTAACCTCAAATTGAAATTTGCCATTATAAGCACTCAGTATTAAAACCAAACAAATTCATAATGAATAGGCACATTTAGCTGTCTCTTCTGCTTGCAGAATATCCACAAGTGGATTTCTATTTCCTTGAATTTGTTATTCAAATCTGACAATATTTTCCATCATTTGTTTTACTCTGTTGCTTGGATTATAAGCAGCTCTCTGTAAGTATCCAACACACATATTTGAAAAATTGAGCTGTGCTGTTCAATTTTGGGCATCAGAGAAGTTGCATTTTATTGTTTTTGAATTTCCACCCTCTCTACTCTCCCACAGTATTTGTCCAGCTCTACTCAATGTAGAACTTAATTCATTTCATTTCGGAAGGTTCTCTTGCTTCAGTCACCTCAAGTGATGCTGCTGTTGATGGTACTGATCCACAAAACAGACAAAAATGGATGACATGATGCTCTGATATAGATTTCAGTAATGCATGCTAATTTAACAAAAAGCAAAACTTACTGTCCAAAACTTTATGAAGTACTGCAAGACCGTAGCGGCAACAAACAGACAGTACAATAAGGAGTATAATAAAAACAGGAGGAAGAATTTGTAGTTAGAAAATCCCACACAGTTATTCACCCTAAAAGAGAAAGAGAGAGAGAGAGAGAGAGAGATATCACTATGGTATAAAGATTAATCAAACTGTTTTTGTGGGGCACCATTGTATGTGCATGATTTCAGCAGTCTGTCAATTGGGACAACGTTCCATCAATGAAAAAGTTAAGATTTAACATTTTAAAATCCCCTTTTTCAAGAATATTCCCTTAAGTCAGGTGATCTGGGCTCCTCCCATCACTCCTGCCACTGAAATAATTTTGCTGAACAAAGAGCAGCCTGATGACCAGCACCATTTCTGGCCAGATTTCTTATATAAAAATATGAAGTCTTGCCAGACATCAGAGACCTTGAGCCACTGGGGGCCTTTCCATTGACTTCAATGGGTGTCACGTTAGGCCCTAGAACATCTATTAATGTTTACCACAACTAGCAATATCTGCTGGGATGGCACGTCATGTGTAGGGGAATAAAAACTGCATGATATTCAATAGGGTCTACATGTCCAGGTTGCAATTCTACACCCTGAAATGAATCCTGCATGGAAAAAAAATATATATATAGCAATACAGTAACTCCTCGCTTAACGTTGTAGTTATGTTCCTGAAAAAATGTGAGTTTAAGCGAAACGATGTTAAGCGAATCCAATTTCCCCATAAGAATTAATGTAAATAGGGGGGTTAGATTCCAGGGAAATTTTTTTCGCCAGACAAAACACACACACACACACACACACACACACACACACACACACACAGTATATGTTTTAAACAATTTAATACTGTACACAGCAATGATGATTGTGAAGCTTGGTTGAGGTGATGGAGTCAGAGGGTGGGATATTTCCCAGGGAATGCCTTGCTGCTAAATGATGAACTAGCACTCAGCTGACCCCTCAAGTGTTAACACATTGTTGTTAATGTAGCCTCACACTCTACAATGCAGCACGAATAGAGGGAGGAGACACAATAGTCGCATGGCAGTGGCTGCAAACATTCCCTGCGGAAACTGAACATGATGATGAACCCACTCTATACACTAGAGCGCACCACTCCCTCCACTTTCCAAAGTGCCAGAGGGTGCATGCGTGCGAGAGAGACAGACGTGTGTGTGTGTGTGTGTGTGTGTGTGTGTGAGAGAGACGCACATCGCCCCTTTAAGTACACTGACCCCACTCTAAGTACACTGCCTTTTTAAGTAGATCAGCAAACTCCCTTCCTCCTCAGCCATCGTGTCCCCCCTCTGCTCTGTGGAGATGGGGTACAGGAGCAGGGGGCAGGAGAGGGGGACACCCTGACATCAGCACCCCACTTTCCCTCCACAGCAAGCAGGAGGCTCCCGGGAGCAGCTCCAAGGCAGAGGGCAGGAGCAGCACACGGCAGTGGGGGGAGGGACACTTGAACTACCTGATACAGTAACTCCTCACTTAAAAGTCATCCTGGTTAACATTGTTTCGTTGCTGATCAATTAGGGAACATGCTCATTTAAAGTTGTGTAATGCTCCCTTCTGACGTCATTTGGCAGCCGCCTACTTTGTCTACTGCTTGCAGGAAGAGCAGCCCCTTGCAGCTAGCTGGTGGGGGCTTGGAACCAGGGTGGACCGGCAGCCCCCTATCAGCTCCCCACTCCCCTAAGTTCCCTGTGCAGCAGCTGCCTGCAGTTCAGCTGTGTCCCTCCCCCGACTGCCATGTGCTGTTCCTGCCCTCTGCCTTGGAGCTGCTCCCGAGACTCCTGCTTGCTTTGCCGGGGGAGGGGGGGGAGGAAGAGGGAGGCTAATGTCAGGGTGTCCCCCTCCCCCCTGCTCCTGCACCCCGCTTACCCCATCTTCCATAGAGCAGGGCTCAGGACGGAGGGAGCTTGCAACTGTGGTCTCAGCAAGCTGATCTAATTAACAAGGCAGTGTACTTAAGGGAAATGCGCATATCTCCCTCCATTCCTGCTGCCTTGCAGAGTGAGAGAGTTAACCCTTGAGGGCTCAGCTAATTGCTAGTTCATCATTTAGCAGTAAGGGAAATATCCCACCATCTGACTCCTCCACCTCAACCCAGCTTCACAATCATCATCACTGTGTACCAGTATTAAATCGTTTGTTTAAAACTTATAGTGTGTGTGTGTGTGTGTGTGTGTGTGTGTGTGTGTGTGTGTGTGTGTGTGTGTGTGTGTGTCTTTTGTCTGGTGAAAAAAATTCCCCTGGAACCTAACCCCCTCATTTACATTAATTCTTATGGGGAAATTGGATTCGCTTAACATCGTTTCGCTTAAAGTCGCATTTTTCAGGAACATAACTACAACGTTAAGTGAGGAGTTACTGTAGTTGATAATCTGCTGGGCGGCTGCAGCACAGGGTACTTAGGGGAGCTGATAGGGGGCTGCCGGCCCACTCTGGTTCCAAGCCCCCACCAGCTAGCTGCAACAGGCTGCTTTTCCTGCAAGCACTGGACAAAGCAGGTAGCTGCCAAACAACGTTATAAGGGAGCATTGCGCAACTTTAAACGAGCATGTTCTCTAATAGATTAGCGACGTAACAACGAAATAACGTTAACTGGGACAATGTTAAGTGAGGAGTTACTGTACCTGTTAGTGAGCTGATCAACTTGATATCTGGGAGTGAATTCATTTAAGAAGTGGTATTCACCCACGAAAGCTCATGCTCCTATACGTCTGTTAGTCTATAAGGTGCCACAGGACTCGTTGCTGCTTTTACAGATCCAGACTAACACGGCTACCCCTCTGATACTTGACATTCATTTAAGAAGTTGATTTTCCCAATTTAGTAAATTAGATTCTTATCTCTTGGCACATACAGTATTGAATTAAACACAATAAAGCAGCATTTCAGCCTCTCTCATTTCTTTTACCCTGATCAGTTCTGATGTGAATCTATATATAAGTACATATTTAGGTTTCTTAGACCTACAATTCTGGCTTGCAATATACAGTGCAATAAGCATTAGGAAATATGCTGCTCTCATTTATACATGTCTGAATTTGGAGAAATTTCATTAAAAATCAATGGAGTAATTACATGTTTACTTTGGTGTAAGAGAGTGCAGAATTTGATCAATTGTTTCAATATTATTTATATTCATTTAAAAAAAACAAAAACATACCAAGGACAATGATGGTCCATTTTTAGTACACACCTGAAAAAGAAAAAGTCCATTTCCAATTAATTAAAATAAAAATTAAAGTACAAAATACATTTACTTTCTAATTTAAATATTTGGTCTCAAACTTCCTAAAGCTGTGAAACAACTTTTTAATACCCATTACTTCTACTTTTCAACCCCACCCCTTCAGGCAAAGGGCCCATATTATAGCTGTCAGACCTTCTGCCCAGGAGAAGTAGAAGATAGTACTCAAAAAAGCCCATTAATCAGAAAGAGGGGATATTATTGAACTGCACAAGGCACTCTCTGTCTCCATAGACTATAAGGTTCTGTTTTCACTGTACACCAACTCCATCTAACGAAGAGAGGGAAGAGCATCTTCGCAGGCTAACCTAGTGAGGAGGCTGGCTAACCTAGTGAGGAGGGCTTTAAACTAGGTTCGCTGGGGGAAGGAGACCAAAGCCCTGAGGTAAGTGGGAAATGGGATACGGGGAGGAAGCACGAGCAGGAGAGCGTAAGAGGGGAGGACTCCTGTCTCAGACTGAGAAAGCGGGACAATCAGCGTGTTACCTTAAGTGCCTATACACAAATGCAAGAAGCCTGGGAAACAAGCAGGGAGAACTGGAAGTCCTGGCACAGTCAAGGAACTATGATGTGACTGGAATAACAGAGACTTGGTGGGATAAATCACATGACTGGAGTACTGTCATGGATGGATATAAACTGTTCAGGAAGGACAGGCAGGGAAAAAGGTGGGGGAGTTGCATTGTATGTAAAAGAGCAGCATGACTGCTCAGAGCTCCGGTATGAAACTGCAGAAAAACCTGAGAGTCTCTGGATTAAGTTTAGAAGTGTGGCAACAAGGGTGATGTTGTGGTGGGAGTCTGCTATAAACCACCACACCAGGGGGATGAGGTGGACGAGGCTTTCTTCAGGCAACTAACAGAAGTTACTAGATCGCAGGCCCTGGTTCTCATGGGAGACTTTAATCACTCTGATATCTGCTGGGAGACCAATACAGCAGTGCACAGACAATCCAGGAAGTTTTTGGAAAGTGTAGGGGACAATTTCCTGGTGCAAGTGCTGGAGGAACCAACTAGGGGCAGAGCTCTTCTTGACCTGCTGCTCACAACCAGAAAGAATTAGTAGGGGAAGCAAAAGTGGATGGGAACCAGGGAGGTAGTGACCATGAGATGGTCGAGTTCAGGATCCTGACGCAAGGAAGAAAGGAGAGCAGCAGAATACGGACCCTGGACTTCAGAAAAGCAGACTTTGACTCCCTCAGGGTACTGATGGGCAGGATCCTCTGGGAGAATAACATGAGGGGTAAAGGAGTCCAGGAGAGCTGGCTGTATTTTAAAGAATCCTTGTTGAGGTTGCAGGAACAAACCATCCCGATGTGTAGAAAGAATAGTAAATATGGCAGGCGACCAGCTTGGCTTAACAGTGAAATCCTTGCTGATCTTAAACACAAAAAAGAAGCTTACAAGAAGTGGAAGATTAGACAAATGACCAGGGAGGAGTATAAAAATATTGCTCAGGCATGCAGGAGTGAAATCAGGAAGGCCAAATCACATTTGGAGTTGCAGCTAGCAAGAGATGTTAAGAGTAACAAGAAGGGTTTCTTCAGGTATGTTAGCAACAAGAAGAAAGTCAAGGAAAGTGTGGGCCCCTTACTGAATGAGGGAGGCAACCTAGTGACAGAGGATGTGGAAAAAGCTAATGTATTCAATGCTTTTTTTGCCTCTGTCTTCACGAACAAGGTCAGCTCCCAGACTGCTGCACTGGGCAGCAGAGCATGGGGAGAAAGTGACCAGCCCTCTGTGGAGAAAGAAGTGGTTCAGGACTATTTAGAAAAGCTGGACATGCACAAGTCCATGGGGCCGGATGCACTGTATCCTAGGGTGCTAAAGGAGTTGGCGGATGTGATTGCAGAGCCATTGGCCATTATCTTTGAAAACTCATGGGGATCGGGGGAGGTCCCGGATGACTGGAAAAAGGCTAATGTAGTGCCCATCTTTAAAAAAAGGGAAGGAGGAGGATCTGGGGAACTCCAGGCCAGTCAGCCTCACCTCAGTCCCTGGAAAAATCATGGAGCAGGTCCTCAAGGAATCAATTCTGAAGCACTTAGAGAAGAGGAAAGTGATCAGGAACAGTCAGCATGGATTCACCAAGGGCAAGTCATGCCTGACTAACCTAATTGCCTTCTATGAGGAGATAACTGGGTCTGTGGATGAGGGGAAAGCAGTGGATGTGTTATTCCCTGACTTTAGCAAAGCTTTTGATACAGGTCTCCTACAGTATTCTTGCCGGCAAGTTAAAGACGTATGGGCTGGATGAATGGACTATAAGATGGATAGAAAGCTGGCTAGATCGTCGGGCTCAATGAGTAGTGCTCAATGGCTCCATGTCTAGTTGGCTGCCGGTATCAAGCGGAGTGCCCCAAGGGTCAGTTTTGTTCAATATCTTCATTAATGATCTGGAGGATGGCGTGGACTGCATTCTCAGCAAGTTTGCAGACATTAACTGGGAGGAGTGGTAGATACGATGGAGGGTAGGGATAGGATACAGAGGGACCTAGACAAATTAGAGGATTGGGCCAAAAGAAAGCTGGTGAGGTTCAACAAGGACAAGTGCAGAGTCCTGCACTTAGGACGGAAGAATCCCATGCACTGCTACAGACTAGGGACCAAATGGCTAGGCAGCAGTTCTGCAGAAAAGGACCTAGGGGTTACAGTGGACGAGAAGCTGGATATGAGTCAACAGTGTGCCCTTGTTGCCAAGAAGGCTAATGGCATTTTGGGCCGTATAAGTAGGGGCATTGCCAGCAGATTGAGGGACGTGATCGTTCCCCTCTATTCGACATTGGTGAGGCCTCATCTGGAGTACTGTGTCCAGTTTTGGGCCCCACCCTACAAGAAGGATGTGGAAAAATTGGAACGAGTCCAGCGGAGGGCAACAAAAATGATTAGGGGGCTGGAGCACATGACTTATGAGGAGAGGCTGAGGGAACTGGGATTGTTTAGTCTGCAGAAGAGAAGAATGAGGGGGGATTTGATAGCTGCTTTCAACTACCTGAAAGGGGGTTCCAAAGAGGATGGATCTAGACTGTTCTCAGTGGTACCAGATGACAGAACAAGGAGTAATGGTCTCAAGTTGCAGCGGGGGAGATTTAGGTTGGATATTAGGAAAAACTTTTTCACTAGGAGGGTGGTGAAGCTCTGGAATGGGTTACGTAGGGAGGTGGTGGAATCTCCTTCCTTAGAGAGGTTTTTAAGGTCAGGCTTGACACAGCCCTGGCTGGTATGATTTAGCTGGGAATTGGTCCTGCTTTGAGCAGTGGGTTGGACTAGATGACCTCCTGAGGTCCCTTCCAACCCTGATATTCTATGATTCAGCATTATCATTTGAGGAGGAAAAAATTCAACATTCAGAATTGATTTTAATAACCAGCATGCCTTACAGCTGCTGTGGATAGTATGGGAAACATGGTAACCTGGCACTCCACTTAATCAATCTGATCAAAATGCTTGATAGAAAAATAACTTTGGGATAGAGAGGAGGAAGATGGAAAAATATATAAATCGATAGTTCCAATGGTCTATATTCCATTTTCTCCCAACTTTAGTATAGCATGGCCAAAGGGTAGTAATTCCAGACAGACACATGCATTCATCAGATTTCTTAATTAAATAGATCTACCCAAGTTCAGTCACTGAAATCTATTAACAATTTATTTCCCAGTCTTAAGTGGCTTGTAAGAACAGATTTTGCAGGTGGAGCAGAATGTGCTTGGTGGATAACACTAATACCTCTGAAGTTACGAAGACCTGTAATGCTACTGTAGCTCTCCCGAAACAAAGTTGTTACTACCACAGCATGCTTGTGCCTGACAGCTAGGGAAGCAAGGTAGGTTCCATGCACAGAAGTTTCTGTTGGCATATATATCACAGTCCAGACCCACTTCACTCTCCAGTACTGATCCTTCAGACTGAACACATTTTACAAAGCTAGAAGCTCATTTAGGACAAATCCTGCCCCATTCTCCACGGTGCAGAGGGCCCCATATGCAGAAGAACAGTTGCAGTTCCAGCAGAGGGAAAGGCAGAGATTTGCACGTCTTACATGAAGCCCAGGCTCTGTGGGCTGGGAGAGGGACAGAGATAGTAGATCTACCATTATGCAGTTCCACTGGCAAGCAATAAAAATAAGGCACAAGTATTCAAAATGAGAATTTAAACAATAGATCATCACAGCTACTTACAGGTCACATGCAGAACAGTGGTGACAGCGGTCAGGCTTGATTAGTTGGCATCTATCACAATATCTGATTGCTATGTTCAAATTTTAAAAGTCAATCTGTTAAACAGGTCTTTGTAAAATTAAATTACATACACACAGAAGTTTCCTATGTTCAAGAGACTGTTTCAAGGACATCTCCCCTCCCACTTCCATTCTGAATCGCATAAGATTGCTGTGGCAACTACAACAATTGCTTACAGAAAAATGTAACATGAAAGTATTTAGTGTAGCAGTATCTGTTTCTACTGTAATAAATGCTTTTTCAACTCTTCCTCTTCATTTAATCTGTTCCTCAGTCTCCCCTCCCCTGATCCTCCAGCACATGCTTCCCTGCCACTTGGTTTCCTTCTCCTCTGGATATGCTACCCAGACACCAGGTCCTCTTCTCCCCATGTGCCTCTTGACATACTCCCCAAGCCTTAGTCCTCTCCTAGTCCTTGAGGGGGGCTCATAGTTCTCTCCTATTCTGCTGACGTGGTATCTAGCAGATGCAGTTAGGCTGGCTACTACTCCTTCTCAGCAGTTGCTTTTAACAAGCCTCCAGACTCTTCTTGATAAAAAGATGGCACACTTGTAGAGGCAGCTATAAAGAAGGAGAAAAGCCACCACCACCAGGCAGCTCTGTGCTGACAACCAGCAAGTGCCCCACAGACCACCAATGGCCCAGGAACCATAGTTTGGAAATCACTTAAATGCAAAATGAATTTACTCAAGATAACCATTAACAAATCTCATGACTTACTATTAAGTGATAAGAGAGACAAGGTGAGTGAGGTATATTTTTTATTGGACCATACTCCCCAAGCCTTAGTCCTCTCTAAGAACTCTGGCATCTCATGGGGAAATATGAAGTCATGGCCTTTTGCAGAAATTATTTAGCAGACGGTTCACACAGCAACATCAAAATAAATCTCATGAATTGGACTAGGAGCTTTTGGACAACTGGACTTGTCTGCATGCCTCACCCCTTGATGCTGTTGTGGTATAGATAGGTAAGTCTTTAGCAGCTCTTCTCAAAATGTCCTGCTGGGATTCTGGTCTCTCTTCTCTTTCATATTGTTCTTTATCAGATTTTGATAAGCAGAACTGCAAGAGGGGGACAGAAGAATAGTTTTTAACTGCATGACCAATCAAGGTTTATGTTGTTTGAATACTTTACCCCTAAAGAAGCAGCAATATCTGCCTATCATCTTACCAAACAGAGGAGAAAAAGTAGTAAATGATAGGAGGTACAGCAAGAATTGTCCCCCACACATTCTGAAATTACATGATTGATCCTTTGTAACAAAACTTTAAAATGCTAAATTTAAAGGAACTGTCTTTGTCCTAGTTCCCACCACTCGATTTCCCTTTGCGATACAAGATTACAAGATGAAGACTTGTACTCAGTGGCGTTTTATGAAGGTGCAAACTTCCCTTGAAACCATGGGTCTAAACCCTGTCCCAGAGGTGCTTGGGGATCCCAGGAGTTCAGAGGGCTCTGTAATAACAGAGGGGGGAGGAATAGCTCAGTGGTTTGAGCATTGGCCTGCTAAACCCAGGGTTGTGAGTTCAATCCTTGAGGATTTAGGGATCTGGGGCAAAAATCTGTCTGAGCTCCCAGCAGGAATCCCTAAAGGTCCCCTTTTCTTTCTATATGCACTACTCAGTGTCTCCACACCCACTCCAGTGAGGAAAAGATGCAAACCGGATTAAGGGTTTATCATTTTAACCATGTTGTACTTCTTGATTAGTTCATGTGGGTTTTTCTTGGGCCCTGTAACGAACCATGTTGTACTTCTTGATTAGTTCATGTGGGTTTTTCTTGGGCTTCTACTACACTTCACTTCTACTACAGGAAGAGTAGGAGAGATTGCTGTTGCCTCCCCATGTTACTTCTTAAATCCAGAAGGCTGAAGATTCAACCCACATCCCGCAGTAGTCAGGCAAGATTCCACTGCTGTATGCAGGATTGCCAGCTCCAATTTTTTAAAAAAGTCATAAAATGTCAGTTTCCAAAAATTATGAAATTGGCTTCAAATCATGAATTTAAAAAAGAATAAATATATCTTGTATTCTTTTTATTTGCCTTTGGGGGTATCAGGGTGCACTTGGGTCATGTTTTAAAGCTTTTCTCCACAACCACAAGGGCTAGAAACTTACTTTTTAAAAAATAAAGGCAGATTCTCACATAATTATTTGCCTACAGGAGACAGGGCTTTAAGTAAAATATCAAATATTGTGAGAGTTGGCAACACTGTATAAGTACGAGGAGTGCCGTAGTACACTTTTGCTGCTGCCTCTCAGGAGGCCTTGTCAAGCTAGGAGAAGTCTGCTTGGTGTCTTCAACCCCAGGCCAGAGAAGTGGGAAATTCTAATGCACAGAAAAAACCCTAAACCTCTAAAATCGGGTGGTTTTAATTTTTTTTAAAGTTGTCCTGTAACCATAACAAATTGGCTAACAAATGTTCAATTTCCCAAAAAAGTTATGCTTACATTATTATGTCTACTGAATATTAATGGGGTCACAAGTCTACCCTCTCTTTGGGCAACAGATGCAAATGTTCAAAGGGATGAAAGTTACCGATCAACAAAACAATTGTGACAAAATTTTAGCAGCTCTTAATATAAACAGTAACAAAGAGCCCCTTTGTTTCCTTCCTCTCTTTCTGGGATCTCACATAATGTTGATTGTTCTTCCTTACTATAAAATGTGCAGGGATTACACTTGCACAATAACAGGTGTGAAATCTTTTTTTAGTATATTAGTAAAATCACAGGATGCCACTCATTTTACAAGAATGGGTACTTAAAATAATAAGATTACGTGAAAATGTATACATTTATGTTTTAAAACAATTGGAAAAAATTAAGTGGGAACAGTTTAGAGACAATACTATATTCTTCCCTGGTGCCTGAACGGAGATGATAGACAGAGACTGTGGGAGAAGAGTGCTCAAAGGAGGAACATGGCTTTTGGATAAGCTCATATGTAGAAATTTTCCTATTCAGACCTGATTTTATCAACACTTAAAATGGCCGCACTCTTTTTAACTCTCTGCTACTCACTGAAAGTTGAAGCCTTGCTGCAGCTTTTATTAGTTAGTTATAAATAGATGTTGGCAGACAGAAGTATCCAAGCAAGTACCAAAATAATTATAAAATACACTGATGCTTAAGCTAAGTTCATGTGGCTCTACAAATCTTGGAGCAGGTGACCGGTTGAGATAACTGTTGGATCTGCCAAATGTTTTGTCATTATTATACAGAACAGGCACCAATTAAACCAGTCATATGATTTGAAGGCCAGCCTCCGCAGTGAATTTACAACTTAAAAATATTCAGTACTACTTCCTTTGCTCAGCTAACCAGCAGAGCTCTCTCTTCAGCTTCCTCTCCGACTCTACTGTAGATTTCTGTGACATTTTATAGATACATATTATAGAACTACAGTGTCTGATTTTCCATTGCACGTATGTTTTCACCTGTACAAATTTGCTTCGGGCTAAATGCTGGCATTGAGAGTCATCCCTGCCAAAAATAGAATAAAAAAATTTGTGTTTAGCCAGCTTTAAAATTACAGGAAATAGAGGGACAATTTCAATTGTAGTTTTGATATTAAGCCTATAGATCAATTGACTTACAGGAAAAAAATAAAAGCCATCAGGTTATAGGTTAATTCACCTAATAGATTCCTTGGAGAGATGATTATATTACAATTACCTCTGTCAATAAAGCTAGCACTTTTTATGTCAGTGTTTAGAGATTTCTTTCTATATTGATTTAACAGTGCTCGCCACGCCTTGAGCTTCTAAACAGACTTATCACTGAGCATTACAATCCTCTTAATGTTACGAATATTTATTGTAACCTATCCTTATCCAAAGAAACGTCACTGAGAGAGTTCAAATAAGGGTGTATAATGAAAATACATATAGATTGAGTCACTGAGCTTATGTCTTAACTTATATTTAGTTTTGGCAGAATTAATTTTAATTTTTTTATAATTTTGACAGATAATATTGATGTTTATTTTTAAGCATTTTTCAATTTTTATTGATGTAAATTTTCACAGTTGCACAAAATTATTGGTTTTAAGCATTTTTTAAAAATCAATTTACATTTTCACAGTTGTGGGAAACTAGGGGCGGCGTCAGACAGTAATTAATGATACACTGATAGAGAGGTTGGGAGCTTGGTGGGTGGCCTACTGGTTAGTGCATCTGACATACAATCCCTTGTCTCTTTGTTGGGGGAGTGGATGCCTGGTTCCTGACCCCAGGTCAAGAGTGTTGGGGCCTTCCCCCTCTGTCTGGGGCTTTTCTTTTAAGTTGGCCATAGTACGGGGACCTGGCCCCTTCCTCTCCACCGGGTCCCAGCCCAGAGCCCTTTGGGAAGTAACATCGGCAGGTTCTTCCCTGTACAGAGCCCAAGTCTGCTGCCCTGGGCTAGTGCTCCTTCACTTTGGGGCATGACCCCGCTAGTCCAAACAGTCAATAGCTTCACAAAGTCCAAATGAGCTGGGCCTTGCAAAACCTGCTTGTTCTCCAAGTGGGTGGTGGTTGGAGAAGGCACTGCCTGGGGCCTAACCCGCTTTGTGGTCCCCTCTGAAGGCTCCACCTTCTGTCTGGCTTTCCGGAGAAGGATTCTTCTCTCCTGCAACCCATCCACCCTTTGCCTGGGCTTCTGAGCTCCTTTTAACCCACTCCTCCCATTGCACATGCTCAACAGGCCTATAGGGACGGGGTTGCCTGGGCCTAGTATAGCCTTTTAACCCCTTCAGGCCCAGTGTGGGGTTTGTATACCCCAGGGGTAGGCAACCTATGGCACGCGTGCCAAAGGTGGCACGTGAGCTGATTTTCAGTGGCACTCAGACTGCCCGGGTCCTGGCCACCAGTCCAGAGGGCTCTGCATTTTAATTTAATTTTAAATGAAGCTTCTTAAACATTTTAAAAACCTTATTTACTTTACATACAACAATAGTTTAGTTATATATTATAGACTTATAGAAAGAGACCTTCTAAAAACATTAAAATGTATTACTGGCACATGAAACCATTTATTCACTCTAATTTAAGAAGACTCGGCACACCGTTTCTGAAAGGTTGCCGACCCCGGGTATACCGCATTGTACAGGCATTGGGATTCAAAAAGTTAAAGCTTTATAAACAAATTGTCAATGTCACGTGTCAAAATACACAAAGTAAATATCATTCAATCAACCTCACGTTCTCAAGTAGCATTTTTCTTCCTTTTCCTATCTGTACATTTTGATTAATTGATGGAAATATTTTTAGTCAGATTGTGTGTGTATGGTGAAATCAACGTTTACCAACATTTACCCATAAAAACGAATCCTTCCAAGCCTACTTATATTTTATTTATTCTAAACACCAAACTGAAGTTATTGCTTAGCAAAACATTGTAGTGTCATATATACTCGCATACCTTATTACTTGAACATATACACCTGAATGTCAAACTTGTGACCACTTAGAAACAAGCATTCAATCTGAAAAAAATTCATTAGGTTACGATGATTTTCAAAGTAATTTAATTATTTACATTCATGATATGGCAGCATGCTATTTATTTCAGTTAATGGGAACAGAGAAGATGAATTACATTGTACTTTAAATAAGTATCACTGCTGAAAACAGTTCAATGGTATAATAAGTGTTGGCATTTTTCCATCATTAAATTTACCTCATCGGAGGGGGAAGCAGGAGTTGTAAAAATCGTCTTCCAATAGGACCATACAAACATGACAAATGACAGATGAAAAACCACAAGGTAGACAACTGCAATAAAAATAAATACAATAAGATTTCAGTGAGTATAGCTGAAAAGACCTAGAACTAGAACATAAAAATGCAATGGTTTTGGGTGTAGATAAGTTATTTCTCTTCTGCAAGCCAGTAAGATAAATTGCACTGAAACCCACTGGATAATTAGGAATACTAGCACATCTGAGTGGGCTTAGCCCTATAAAGAAGTTGTCTAAATCCACTTGATAGCCCACCAGATATGATGAGTACTACTTCATCCTCAGAATGAATCATTTAATAGGCTACTAAAATAATGATGATCAAAATCTTGGTCATGAAGCAATTTCCCCACTTATACTCCCACTTTTTTACAACTGAATGAGCCTCATCATGACAGCAGCAACCCACAACTTTAGAAACATACCTTCATTCCCACGTACCCACCCTCAGGAAAATTAAAATAAAGTGTCTGATGTCTGGAATAGCAAAATAAAAAAGCTGGAAGTATACATTTAAATTATCTTGACAGGCCACATATATTTCAGTTGGTTCGATTACTAAATTCAGTCCATGTACAGTATAATATATTGTCAGCAAATGAAGTAAATGATACCAGAACAGTGAAAACACTCATGTTAATGTAAAATTTGGGTTATGCAATAGATATACACCTCTACCTCGATATAACGGTGTCCTCGGGAGCCAAAAAAATCTTACCGCGTTATAGGTGAAACCGTGTTATATCGAACTTGCTTTGATCCACCGGAGTGCGCAGTCCCGCCCCCCCGGAGCACTGCTTTACCGCATTATATCCGAATTTGTGTTATATCGGGACGCGTTATATCGAGGTAGAGGTATATCTTATAAAGTTTAAGCATTGCACTAAAAATTTTTTACATGCCAGTATTATAACTATATTTTATTACTACTAGGTGTTGGAAAGGGGTTGTAAATAATATTAAAATGTAAATGTACCTGTACTGTAATTCAAACAAGGTAAACATTAATCACATTTGGATTTTGCTGTAGTATTTAATATACTAGGCTCCCACTCTGATTCCATCTTGGAAAAGCTATTCTTTATACTTATAATAAAGGGTTGGGGACTAGATAATGGGAATTCTTGATGTAACATCTTATTTTTGTATGAACATTTGTGATAGTGAGAACTTCTGCCTTTCTGATTATTTTTTGTCTGTATAACTCTTGGTGCCTTCTCTGCCTCCACCTGCCAAATAAAAAGGAATATTTGTAACTAAACTGTAGACTCAGCACTGTCACAGCCATAGTGGAAAGTAGGAACTACTGGCCTTTAACACAAAATGGACTCCATTTCTTTTAATGGTGCTGATATAAGGAAAAGGTGTAGCTAATTTCAAGATATGTTATGATATGTTTATGATTAGTTAACAGTGTCTGGGAGACTCATGAGAACTGGATGACCCAACTTCTCCTTAGGGTTGCAAAATAAAGTATTTCTAGGCTCTCTTCTGGATTAAAGGGAAGCATCAGCACTGCAGACAACTCGTGGTCAGATTCCTGAAAGAATTGGATATAATTTCATGTGCAAAAGCAGAAGCAGGACCCTTGTGTCAGAAGATGAGAGATTTGTTCTCTGGTGTTAATATACCACAGGGCAATATCAAAATCATTTAATGGGAGCTATCATCTCTAGCATTTTGGGAGGAGGGGAAGGAAACCAAGAAGCAGTTGGCCACTGATCTGTAGCATGAAGCAGACACACATATAGATCACAGCCATTCTTGGTAGGAATTAATTCAGAGATTTATAAATGGATTCGTGGTACTGGAAAAAGAGAATCCATTGGGTGATTTGAAGCCATCACAGGAGATTGAGCAAGTGCTTAAAATGGCATGATGAATATAGCACCACAGTTTATGGTGCTTGGGTTAATGCTGGTGGCCAGGGCTGAACAACGTCATGATATCCAAGACTAGTTTGACCAGTTTCTACTTCTCTGTAACATCTTGTGAAGAACATTTATCTAGATCAGTGGTCATCAACCGGTCGACTGCGATCGACTGGTCGATCCTAGAGGATCTCTCAGTTGATCGCAATCTCCGGCGGTGCAGCGGGGCTGCCGCTAAGATAGGCACCCTGCCTACCCCAGCCCCACGCTGCTCCTGGAAGCGGCCAGCATGCCCCACGGCCAGGGGTCTCCCTCTGTACGCTGCTCCTGCCTGCAAGCACCACCCCCGCAGCTCCCATTGGCCAGGAACGGGGAGCTATGGCCAATGGGAGCTGCAGGGGCGGTGCTTGCAGAGAGGGGCGGCGTCCAGAACCACGTGCTGCTCCCCGCCCCCAGGGGCACGTTGGCCCCTTCCGGGAGCAGCATGGGGCCAGGGTAGGCAGGGAGCCTGCCTCAGCAGCAGCCACGCTACACCACCGACTGGGAGCTGCTGGAGGTTAAGTGCTGCTCGGCGGGAGGCCGCACCCCAACCCCTAGCCCTGAGCCAGCACCCTGAATCCCCTCCTACACCCCAACCCCCTGGCCCAGCCCTGATCCCCCTCCCAGAGCCAGCACCCTATACCCCAACACTCTGCCCCAGCCCAGAGCCCCCTCCTGCACCAAATTCCCTCCCAGGGCTTGCACCCCTCACCCCTCCTGCACCCCAACCTCCTTCCCTAGACTCAGCCCAGAGCCCCCTCCCACACAACGAACTCCTCATCCCCAGCCCAGTGAAAGTGAGTGAGGGTCAGGGAGAGTGAGTGACGGAGAGAGGGGGGAAATGGAGTGAGCGGGGCGGGGCTTTGCGGACGGGGCGGGGCAGAGCCTGGGTTGCCCTTAAATTCAAAGTGATCTTGGGCATAAAAAGGTTGGCGATCACTGCTCTAGATAGATGAAGGCAGAACTCATTGTATGCTGATGTGTGGCATCTTGTGGAAGTTGAAAATAATTGGCCACTGATTAGATGTCAAAATTTAGTACTGTGCTATTTTAAATGCGATACCAATGAATAACACTAAATTAACACAACTAACAGCAGTAAGATAAGAGCATTTGATTAGAGCAGTGGTCCCAAAACTGTGGGGCGGAGGAATATTCGGGAGGAGTGCGCAGCATAGCCAGCCCCCATGGGGGGCAGGGACGAAGCACCACCCAGCCCCACTCTGCCCCCAGCTCTGGCCCCAGCCCCCAGTGGGGCATAGACAGAGTCCATTATGGGTAAGGGGGGGGGCATGACATAAAAACTTTGGAGACCACTTGATCAGAGTAAGGCGATTCCAGGATCTGACCCGAGGTGGGAGCTGAGAATACAAGGAAACAGGAAAAGAGAGGTCTCCCTTTAAACTGCTGACATGTTTATACCATAAGGAGAATGCACTGATACATTCAGCTTCTTGCTAGGCTAACTTTAACAGTTCTTAGGTCTGCATGTCATATGTTTTAAGAATGGAGATCTACACAGGCAACGTCACTGAGGATGTAAGAATACCTGAAGATGAATGTAGAGCTTATACAATGCAAACTGATCAGTCAGACACCCTTACTGGATAATGGAAGAAAAATGACTGGACCTTCCTTCCTGACAAAAACTGTCCCTAGGAATTGAAGAAGCCATTAGAAATCAGGCGAGCAACATACTTGACGTGTGGACCTGGGGACAGTTAGCAATGCTCCAGTGCAGCACATGACCTACGCCTCATACCAGAAGTAAACAGGAACCACTGACTGTTGGTATGATGCAGAAAGACTCCAAAAGGCTTTTACAAACAGGGAGAAAGACCAACCTTAAGGACCTATATGAGCAAAGCAACTAAGCTAACTCAAGACTGTAGCCTAAGTTGTTCCAGCATATCTAGCTAGTCAAAGAAATCAAAGTACTGAATCATCAAGCTGCTGTGACTCAAGCAGCATCAAGGCAAGATATCCTCTAACTGACTTTGAGCACCAAGTACACTCCTTTCTAAGAAGATACACGAACTACTTTAACCCAAATTAAGCTAAGAGACAGAGAAACCAAGGAGTGGTCCAGCTTGTCAGTCTCCCATTGAATTCCCTTCCGCATCAGATGAAATTAGGCTGAAGTAATGTTAACAGCAGCAAAACTGCAGCCATGAGGAAGGAGACAGTTATTTGACTTCATTGCTCTTCACCAGCCTAAATCCTATTCCATTTCCCAAGAGGCACATTTCCAATCTAAACAGCGTTGGAAGATACTGGAACACTAATTAGCAGGCGTGTCAATGCCACCTAAATCCTGAAATTGTCACCCCCCACAGGCATTCCATTTACTATATTCATACCTTACTATGCAAGATTCTTAAAACTAGCCACTATGAACAGCTGCTCCCACCTACTTTTGAGATTAAACAGCTGTGTGGCGTCAGGCAGCAAACTTCTTAAAATGAGGAAGTAACATCAAACATTTATGTCATCTTCCCTTCCAAGAAGGGGGAAGCTTGACCTACTTTGCTATGCTGATATAGAAATAAACATTTAAAGAAGCTATATTTAATGTTTCAAGGATGGCATGAAGTAGACAGTAAGCTTGCGGCACTTCCACCTGCTCCAAACAATGCACACACACACACACACACACACACACACACACTTTGGATAGGGCCACACTTAACTCCCAAAGGGGGAGAGAGGGTATGTTGTTGTGCACAACATGAACCTTAACCTAAGCTTCCTCATGCACTTGGCTGTTCCTCGGGTCTTTCCTAATAGGGCACTTCTGCCCCTGCCCCTATCTCCCTTGCCTTAGGCTTTGTCTACACTGGCAAATGAACGACAAAACTTTTGTCGTTCAGAGGTGTTTAAAAAAACCACACACCCCGAAAGACAAAAGTTTTGTCGAGGAAAAGCGCCGGTGTGAACAGTGCCACTCCTGCTGACAAAGCTACTGCTGATCGTTGGGGGTGGAAGTTTTTTGTCAGCAAGAGAGCTCTCTCCTGCCAACAAACAGCAGCTACACTAAGCGCCTTTTAATGGCACAGCTGTAGCGGCACAGCCGTGTCACTAAAAGCTGTGTAGTGTAGACGTAGCTTTAGAGAGAGATTAGAATGGTTTTAACACTCCTGGACTAGAGCTAGCGGAACTCAAGTGACATAGCAGTCAGCAAAAATAACTTTATATTCGTATGCAGAGTCCTAAAAACTGCCACCATGTGACATGAATGCTTATTTCTTTATGAAATGTCCCAGGGTACTAGCACTATACAGAACAAATAAGGTGGGGTCTTCTCTAAAAAGCTTCATGTTTAAGTTTAGACATAATAGGAGGCATGATAAAAACAGTAAGGTGGGTTGGGGAAGGAGGACAAAAGTAAATTTAAGATTACAATGGAGGTGGCTGGGTAAATCAGTGCAACGGGGTGAGAAGAGTGGAATAGTTAGAACCAGAAAGAGGAAGTGATGGATGCACGAGGGCAGGCACAACTAAACTGTCTTAGCAGTACGGAGTTAACTAAAACATAGAAGAAGTGAGGTTTTTACCCACGAAAGCTGATGCCCAAATAAATCTGTTAGTCTTTAAGGTGCCACCAGACTCCTTGTTGTTTTTGTAAAACATAGAAGATTACACTTAAAATGCAAATTCTTTGAGGGTCGGAGGCCTCTCTAGCACGCACACACACAGGCCCTAAGCCCTTACGGGGGCTAGGTGCTACTGCAATGCAAATAAGCAACCACAGATGGTAGTACAGACAGTAGTTAGTGGCAATAAGGGCATAAATTTGTGGCCGTGCTAGCAATACTTAGCAGAAAGAGAAAGCGGTCTAGACTTCTTGCAAAAGTGATGAAATCAGGAAGACAGAGACCTCTGCAGACGACACCAAGCTGGGAGGGGTTATAAGCATTTTGGAGGACAGGATTAGAATTCAAAACGGTCTTTATAAATCAGAGAACATCTAAAATCAACAAGATGAAATTCAATAAAGACAAGTGCAAAGTAGTACACCTAAAAAGGAAAAAATCAAATTTACAAATACAAAATGGAGAATAACTGGCTAGGCAGCAACGAAGGATCGGAGTGAGAGGGTATAGTGACTCACAAACTGAATATGAGTCATCAGTGCAGTGCTGTTATATAAAAAGGCAAACGTCATTCTGGGCTGTATTAACAGGCGTGTCTTGGGTAAGACATGGGAGGTAACTGTTCCACTCTATTCGGCACTGGTGAGGTCTCAGCTGGAGTAGTGTGTCCAGTTTTTGGCACCACACTTTAAGAAAGATACAGACAAATTGCAGAGTCTCCAGAGGAGAGCAACAAAAAATGATGATTGGTTTAGAAAACCTGATTTATGAGAAAAGGTTGAAAGAACTGGACTAGTTTATTCCAGAGAAGAAGACGGGGGGAGGGAGGAGGGGGAGAGGTTTGGGGAGAGGAAACAGGACCTGATAAGAGTCTTCAAATATGTTAAGGGCTGTTATAAAGAGGACGGTGGTCAATTGTTTTCCATGTCCACTGAAGGTATGACAAGAAGTAATGGCCTTAATCTGCAGCAAGGGAGATTTAGGTTAGATATTAGGAAAAATGTTTTAACTATAAGGATAGGTAAGCACTGGTACAGGTTACCTAGGGAGGTTGTGGAATCCCCATCACTGGGAGGTTTTTAAGAACAGGCTAGACAAGCAGCTGTCAAGGATGGTCTAGGTTTACTTAATCCTTTCTCAGTGCAGGGGGCTGAGCTAGATTACCTCTTGAGGTCCTTGCCAGCCCTACAAGTCTATGATTTCTATGTCATACAGCACTGGAAGCTGAAGGTCAGCCCTCTACAGCTATACTCTTCAAGGGGAACAGGAGTCTTGAGTGTCCTGCCCAGACGGGTCCAGCTGCTACTGTACGCCATGCAGGAGGAAGTCCCTGGGATCAGGGTCCTGTCCTTTGGAGGTTGGCCCAATGCTGAACAGGCCCCTGCCTCTCTATCCTGCCTCACTCATGTGCTGTCGTTACTGCTGCTGTTGGGAAAGGGATTCTGCACGCAGGCGCCTCTTGGGGTAAAGATGGGGTGGGGTGGAAGACACCAGATTCAGCAGCTTCCCTTCTAGACTCCACCCAACCTGCAAAGGCAGTAGCAGCAGGACTCTTTGAGGGAAACCCTTCGAAGATCCTTGTGCTGGCTCCAAGTATAAATATGCATTAGCTGGTTTCCAATTAAGATCTGCTTATTTTCTTATAAGTACAAACCAGAAGAAGGAAAGGAAAGAACAAAAAAAATAAAATAACCCCAGCACCAACTAGCAGGTAAAGTCATTTCACAGTTCTAACATAATCAGAGATCATAACCATAAAGTCTAACTTTGTTTGAAGTGTAAGAAAAATCTGTAAATTTAACAGCATTTTAACTGCAGTCAACTAAAGGGATTGGCAGAGTTACTTCTGCTGTCTTCACTGAACAAATGTAAGTTGGCAGACTAAGTGGTCTAGTGACACTGAACTGACAAGTGGAAGGGGAATGTATTCAGGGCCCCTGCTCAGACTTTGTTCATTAATTAAACATGTGCTGGCAGTACTGCACAGGGAGTAGCTGAGTGCTTAGAAGAAGAGAAGGTCTTGCATCACTCAGTAGTGCTGGGCTTTTGAGGGATCTATATGAAATCTTCTTCAGCTGAAGGAAGGGTTACACTGATGAGAGGTTCAAGACTGACAGAATGAAGTCTACAGAAAACCCTACAGAATTCCCACTGCACCAAACAAAACAAAAATGCACTTACCACTTACATTTAGTATGTTTTCTAACAACCTGGCTTATAGAATCAAAATATGTGGGAGAACAGAGGCCCAATTTGTATCTGATTAATAAAAAACATTTTCTTAAACTCTTGTGATAATCTTCAGATAGAGAAAGCAACTTTGGGAAACTGGATTAGACATGCACACCCAGAGACACTCATGACACCACACCACTCTAGATTTCCTCGTGTGGTTATCATTAGAGTCTTGCATGTGTATAGGCTTAGGGTCTACTGGTTTTTATGTGGTTGTATATCAGATTCAAAACAATTCACGTGTTTAAAAATAAGCCAAATTAGGGGAGAAAATACACATATCAAACAAGAGATAGATCAGTCACATAGTTCTATGTACCTATTGTTAAATTAAATAGAAAATTATAATTAAGCACTGCTGTAATAGGATTTAAACATAATACACTTGAAATGTGAGGCAGAAATTAAACTGCAAGGATATGGGCTCTTCGTTTAAAAATCACAGGAATCTATTGATGCCACCTTGGCTGCTAGAGGGCTCATTTTTCTACTGATGCAACAACCAACCACCACCACCTGACTACAAGAGCTATAAAATTCAAATAAAGGAGATTTCCTATTTCATATCAACACCTAAATGTGAATGTTTTCCTGCAAGTCAGACTCGTTTTGTATTTCTTCAAAAAAAGAGTAGGAATATTAAAAACAAGTAAGGTTTCTCCTCTACTGGTGCTTTTTTTTTGAGTATAACCTGTAAAAATATGTTGAACTATAGGAAAAGGAGGGGCTGCTCAGTGATCTGAGGATCAAGTCTTAAATATCTAGATTTCCTGGGCCTATAGGTACAAACTACACTAGATTCTATTCAGCTCTTCATTCTTCAGACTTATTAGTTTCCTCCTGGGCTTTTCTATTATGCTAATCACTACAGCATCAGAGTGCTTCACAAAGGTATTTGCGCAATGGCCCTGTGAGGTGAGGAGGTATTATTATCCCCATTTTACAGATGGTAAACCAAGGCACAGAAGGACTAGAGGTAAAAAGGATTCATTAATTTTGTATGTCCAATTGAAATGCCTAGAACCTGATATTTTACAGTGCTTGGCATTATACAGCATTTTATATGTTCAAAGCACAGCCCCTATTGACCTTAGTAGCAGCTGAGTGCGCTCAGCTCCTCTGCATATCAGATTGCAGGGTCTCAAGTTAGGCTCCCAGAAAATGAGGACCACACGATTAGTGACCACCTGTGAAAAGTTTGGTTGAAGTGTCTTGTCCAACATCTCATAGGAACTCTGTGGCAGAAGCAGGGATAAAATCTAATTACCCAAGGCAGCATTCAGCTGCTTTAACCATGAGACCATACTCCCCTACCTCATTCACTACCCACTTTTTAATTTCTGCAACAAATGAGGCAGGAGTCCTACAAACAAGTCTGCTTCCCTACCCAACCCTGATTGAGCCCCAGAGTAGCTCAATCCTGTGAAGTGAATGAGACAGGGGTCTCATAGAAAAAATAGCATGTAATCATGTAACTAAAGACTGTATTGTAATGTATGCACATAAGGGGGCTGAATTAAGGCTGCATGGGCAAGTTTAATTCTGGCATCTCCTAACTTTGCAACCTTAATAATGTTTTCTCAACATAGTTTTTTCTAGTTATTTCAGTGTAATACAAAACATATACACAACAAATGTGGTCAGAACCATCACTATGATAACTCCAGAATTTCAATAACCATATGACTGATTTTATTCTGCAATGGACATAGCCATAGCAGATATCAATAGTATGGTTACCACAACAATTAATGCACTTTAAAAACAAGGGGGAAAACCAGAGAGATAAAAGAGACCCACATAACACACATTAAGTGGTATACAGAAAACGTGATGTGGGTCTGATTTCCCCTCCCCCCCCCAACCACTTGTTTTGAAAGATCTGCATAATTAAGTCATGATTCCATGGCTCACAGGTAATATGATCATCCCAAGCTTGTGGCACTAAAAGCTTGATAGATCCAGCCTCCCTATGTTTTCCCTCTATGTACCCATCTGCTCACTCTCTCTAGAGAGAGTTACATAAAATCATACAAAATTGCATTGGTAAGTAGGTGTAAATTATACATCAGAAACACACTGTACATTTATATTAAGGAGACAAGAAGTAGGCAACTTTCCTATTTATAAAACTTTCAATTTATTTATTGAGGATGAGTAATACATGTTTCCTACCTTTTTCTCCAGTTGAGGTAATCGTAACTAGGAAAAAAGAAAGACAGAAAAGGTTAAATATATCTATATTGTGTTTTAAAGATCAAAGCATGTTACAAATGTTAACGGAGCCTCCATAACTCTGTGAGGTAAACACTCATTAAACTTCTCCTCTAGATTCCCACAGTCTCAAAAGTCAGTGACAGGGCTACAAACAGCCAGGAGCCCCAGCTCCCTGCTCTAGCCAAATAAGCATGCTGCTCTTCACAAGCATTAATCCATATATTTAATTAGATCATAATTTAACAATTAAACATGTTGCCATGAACACCTACTATACTTTCCGAACTTTCTTAGGTCGTACACACACCCAGCTTATTTACTGCCTACAGAGATTTCAGAAAAGCTTAAATGAATAAAACCCTTCAATTGGCAGATACAGAGGGAAGTTTAAATAATTGCAGAGCTCTTTACAGAAGTCCCTATACAATTTTTTGTATTAGTCACATCCAATCTACTTTCTAGAGCTCCACACTTCTCTATCACTTTCAACACCACCATCATCCTCCCCATCACACAGACATGTAATTTACAAGCTATTTTTGACTTCCTCTCCCCTGCCTGACACATTCAGCTCATATCTAAAAGTCTCATCACTTCTTCCTCCTTAATATCTCTAAGATCTCTCCATTTATTTCTATCCCTACAGCTAAATCTCTTGTTCAGGCCCTCATTATATCTTGTCTTAACTAATGCAACAGCCTCTTCTCTGGCTTCCCTAAACCAACTCTTTCAGTCCAGACAAAATACTGCACTGGAAATTTTCCTTGCTTCTGATTTTGATCATGTCACGCCCCTCTCTGAATCCCTTCCTTGGCTCGCCACTTGCTACTACATCAAATTCAAGTTTGTCATCACCATCTCCAAAGCTCTGCATAACTCTGCCCCTACCTACCTACCTGAGCAGGTCTCATTTTGCATTGTCTCCTCCCTCCCTACTCTGCCAACTTTCCTAATTTCCACTGTCTGTCAGCTTTGCACAGACACAGCCATGCGTTTTCCTCTTGCACAGGCGGGGCATTCCTGTGCTCGTTTGCAAGGTCTTCATCCTCTCCACATTAAATCCCCCTTTAAGACCCACTTCAGTCATGCAGTCTACAGTGAACTTTATTGCCATGTGTAAGTAAAATGTATGTTTCCCCACTCCTCCTAATCTCTGTCTACTTGTCTGTCTGCCCTTCCATTGTCCTTAGGACTGGCACCACCCTCTTTTTTGATTGTCTAGATGCCTCCAAATAGTTAGTAATTCTTAGCAGTAATAAGACCTAACCAAAGAAAGAAAAAGCAAAACAAGTAAAATAAAATGTTCTGGCTTCTCTCACAAGGCTCAGATGCTTCCTTTCCGCTTATGCTGGTGGTTCTTTCCTTTAATTCACCTGCTCAGCACCCTCTCCATTCCCCTATGCAGTTTTATTGGCAACTTTTTAATTCCTTCCCTCTAAGGGAAGAAACTTTATCTACCATCCAAAATACAGCAAGTTTGGTTTTAAACTGAATTAGGAAGAACTATTGGGTATGATTTAAAAATCAAGTTTCTGTTTTAAGTGCCCTTTTTTTTTTTTTTAGGGCATTTTCCCTCCCCCGAAGAACATGAACTAATAACTTAGTAAAATAGTCCCGAAGCAAGTCAATGTGTACAAAGACAAGTTACAACTGCTAAGAACAGGCTCACATGCTATAGGACAGTACAGTCAGTATTAACCTCTTGTGAGTTAGAATTTGTCTACGCTTACAGTGGTGCAAGCTGCACCACTGTAGTGCTATGTATGACGACAGGAGAGTTTCTCCCACTGGAATAAGTACTCCACCTCCCCGAGAGGGGTAGCTATGTTCATAGAGAAGCACTATCTACACCAGGAGTTCAGTCTGTATAGCTGCATTGCTCGTGGTTATACCGACATAAGATAGTAGCGTAGACAGGCGCTTCAAGGTTTCAAGTAGGGCTGTCGATTAATCGTAGTTAACTCACATGATTAACTCAAAAAAATTAATCGCAATTAATTGCAGTTTTAATCACACTTTTAAACAATAGAATACCAATTGAAATTTATTAAATATTTTGGATGTTTTTCTACATTTTCATATATATTGTATTCTGTGTTGTAACTGAAATCAAAGTGTATATTATTTTTGATTACAAATATTTGCACTGTAAAAATGATAAACAAAAGAAATACGTATATACGCGTTCATAAGCTGAATTTTTTTTAGTAAAAAAGGGAAGCGCCAGAGAAGGGGGTCGGCTTATCAACGGGTATAGAGAGGGAGAGGTGGGACACAGCCCCTCCCGCCAACAGAGGGAGCAAGGAGAGGCAGCACAGCCAGCAGAGCCAGAAGGGAAGAGGCGGGGCCAGAGTCTCTCCGCTTCTGGCCACGCTGCTCTCCCCCCAGCCTCCGAAGCAGCTGCAGCTCCGGCCCCACCCCCCAGAGCACGCTGTGGCCGTGCCGCCCGGCCCAGCTCGCTGGAACGCGCTGCAGCCACGCTGCCCGATCTGGCCCGTGGAGCAGGCTGCAGCCGCACTGCCCAGCCTGCCAGAGCAGCTCCAGCCAGGCCAGAGACATCCTCCCCTGGCCCTCCCCAGATAAGGTAGGAAGGGATGCGATGGGGAGAGTGTGGGGGTCCCAGGCTAGGGGTGGGGTCATGTGGGGGGTGGTCACAGGGGTTACTCCCCTGACTCCCAGCTTCTCCCCCCCAAAAAAATTTCCCCACCAGTTGCTGTCCCGGCCCATCAGGGTAAGCAGCTGGCGCGCCAGGACACTTTGTTTACTTAGGTTTACCTCCGTGCCTGCAGATGCTCGAGGTAAACAAATCATCTTGGCCTGCCAGCGGCTTATCCTGATGGCCCAGGAGCCAAAGTTTGCTGACCCCTGAATTATAGGGTCGGCTTATGAACAGGTCATAAAAATGTTCCATTTTTACTTATCCATCTTGGGGGGGGTCGGCTTATAAACGAATCACCTCATGCAAGTATCCTAGTGCCATCTCTTTGTCGTGAAAGTGCAATTTACAAATTTAGATTTTTTTGTGTTACATAACTGCACTCAAAAACAAAAAACAATGTAAAACTTCAGAGCCTACAAGTCCACTCAGTCCTACTTCTTGTTCAGCCAATCGCTAAGACAAACAAGTTTGTTTACATTTACAGGAAATAATGCTGCTCTCTTTTTATTTACAATGTCACCAGAAAGTGAGAACAGGCATTTGCATGGCACTTTTGTAGCTGGCATTGCAAGGAATTTACATGCCAGATATGCTAAACATTCATATGCCCCTTCATGCTTTGGCCACCATTCCAGAGGAGATGCTTCCATGCTGATGACGCTCGTAAAAAAAAAAAAAGCATTAATTAAATTTGTGACTGAACATCTTGGGGGAGATTTGTATGTCCCCTGCTCTGTTTTACCCACATTCTGCCATATATTTCATGTTATAGCAGTCTCAGATGATGACCAGGCACATGTTTGTTTTAAGAACACTTTCACTGCAGATTTGACAAAACGCAAAGAAGGTACCAATATGAGATTTCTAAAGATAGGTATAGCACTCGACCCAAGGTTTAAGAATCTGAAGTGCCTTCCAAAATCTGAAAAGGATGAGGTGTGGAGCATGCTTTCAGAAGTCTTATAAGAGCAGCACTCCGACGAGGAAAATACAGAATCCGAACCACCAAAAAAGAAAATCAACCTTCTGCTGTGGCATCTGACTCAGATGATGAAAATGAACATGCGTTGGTCCACACTGCTTTGGATTGTTATCGAGCAGAACCCATCATCAGCATGGGCACGTGTCCCCTGGAATGGTGGTTGAAGCATGAAGGGACATATGAATCTTTGCCGCATCTGGCACGCAAATATCTTGCGATGCCGGCTACAACAGTGCCATGCAAACACCTGTTCTCACTTTCAGGTGACAAGAAGTGGGCAGCATTATCTCCTGCAAAGACTTGTTTGTCTGAGCGACTGGCTGAACAAGAAGTAGGACTGAGTGGACTTGCAATCAAAAATAGAACAATGTAAAACTTTAGAGACTGCAGTAATTTTCTCTACATAATTCTACATTTGTAGGTTCAACTTTCATGATAAAGAGATTGCACTACAGTACCTGTATTAGGTGAATTGAAAAATACTACTTTTGTTTTTTTACAGTGCAAATATTTGTAATCAAAAATAAATATAAAGTGAACACTGTACACTTTGTATTCTGTGTTGTAATTGAAATGAATATATTTGAAAATGTAGAAAACATCCAAAAATATTTAAATAAATGGTATTCTATTATTGTTTAAAAGTGCAATTAATTTTACGATTAATCATGATTAATTTTTTTAATCACTTGACAGCCTTAGTTTCAAGTTATTTTCTATTTTTTTTTTTTTTAAACTCTGGATATATTTGTAGTTTATTAAAACAAAATAGTTCTAATTTACTGTATTATATTTCTCTTTTCTTGTTCATATTAAATTGCTTACTTAATAATTTCAATTTTTTCCCCCAACATAAAAAGGTGAACATTACAGACAGTGGAAGGTAAACATTAAAAGTGGTTTTTCTTGCAAGATTGAGTTCCTAAACAATTAACTTCAAAATGACAACATGTATTTTCAGACTGAATTTTGCTTCTAGCTACAGCTCTATCCTGGGTGAACACCTTTGCATGGAGTTGGAAAAACATGCATTCTCTGGGACAAGATAAATTCAAAATTCCACTTGTCTTCTGAAAGGAAAGAAACTAAGCATCCAACTTAGAAAAAATATATATAAAAAGGTTCACATCATAGTTCCAGTCAAAAAGCGCTGTAATATGTGGCCTATACAAGTACTATATCAAGCAAATTCAACTCAATTATATTTTATGAGAATATTCAGAATGATGCTTCAAAAATCATATATTTTCCCTCTTCAACATAATCAGCTTAAGCCTAGATAACATCATATTACTTTGCACTTACAGAGATTTCATCCAAGGATCTGGATGCCAGGCCCGCTGACCGGAGGATGAGGGGGGACGCAAAGGGGGCAATTTACCAGGGGCCCAGGCAATTTAAAAGTGCCCGGTGGCCCCCAGCCGCTGCTGCTGCCATGGTAGTGGTGGCTGCCGGGAGCCACAGGCCCTTTTAAATTGCCTGGGCGGGCCGCAGGGCCCTGCACTTTGGGGGGGCCCCGTGGACCGGAATTTCTGTCGGCGAGCCTGCTGGATGCACTTTGCAAACACTAAATACACCTCATAACCCTGGAAGGAAGCTAATTCTCTCTCCCTTTCCTAGCCAGCTCCCTCAGGTCAACATGCATACCCTAAAATTGCTCTGCATGGTCTGATGGCTAACAAAATATTGTAGTCTGAAGTATGTCCTAATAGTGAAATCCTTCTGGTTTCTCATACTGTTTTCATTTCAAGATTATGTCTGGTCACCACCAAATTAAAAAAAAAAAAAAAGCCCTTTGGGCAGAGAAGTGCACATAAGGTATGAGGACAATTTGTTGGGGTCTAGCCAATTTAGGGGAAGGGTAAAAAAATCTGGTCTTAAAATGTAAAGCTGGTTACCATTTTAGCTAAAGAGAGATTACTCTCACTCCACGGATGGATAAACTGAAGCACAGTCCTGAGGCACCAAGGTTTATGACTTGACTAAAGTCACACAGCAAGCAAGAGGCGAGTCAACTGTTTTCCAGGATGGATCTACATTACATCATGAAGTCCTATTTCAAATTAATAGTAATATTTACTATTTTAAGCAACAGAGAGTCCTGTGGCACCTTTAAGACTAACAGATGTATTGGAGCATAAGCTTTCGTGGGTGAATACCCACTTCGTCAGACACATGCGTGCTCATAAAGTGCCTGAGCACTACAGAAACCTTGAAGTTTCAACAAAGACTGATAAACCCAAAGGTCTCTAAGGTTTTAGTTGAACGCATTGTATAAATTTGTCTCTAACTTTTACCTTCTCTCAACATGAAGCACAAACAACAAAATAAAACAAAGGAGTAAAAAGAAAACCCTCATTCTTCAAACATGACTTAATCCTACTTACGCACCAAAAGCAACACATACTAACGTACAAAGTGAACCTATTTTCTATTCAAGTCAGATCTATTATACTGTCAGAGTCCTGTTCATGTTGCACTCAATTCTCTGAAAATAGTGTATTTTGCAATGTGAAACTAGGTGCTCTATTAGGCTGGCTTCTTATTTAACTTTCTGCTTAGCTGAGTTAGAAAACAAAAACACATTCCAACTTTGGCTTCTAACAGGGGAAAAAGCTTGAGTGTTTTGTCTCAGATGTCCCAATGCCACTCATTTTCCTCCTAATTCCTTCCTATTGCTTATACCTCTCCTAAGCACCTCTCTCTCCCCATTTTTGTCTTTGCACCTTGACCATGCCACTCTTTAGGCTTGCACCTTCAAGACCTGGACCACAGGCATGGGCGGTGGGTATAATAGGCGCTGCCACAGCCGGCGGACCCCTGGTTGCAGGGTTTTGTGGCAAAGTTTTTGATTTATTATGCCTGTAGTGTGAGAAACTGCTATCTGTAGGAATCTGCTACCTGCAGCAGTTATGCATATGTAAGGGATTGTAAAAAATTGCTACTCTAAAAAACTGCTATCCGATGTAGCAAATTCCTACAGATAGTAATTTCTTGCACTACACACTCCTCCGGCCGTGGGAGGGGATGGGATGGATGTCAGTGGGAGGAAGGGGCAGAGCCGGGACTAGCCTCCCCAAACGGGGGCTCCACCCACCACCCATGACCACAGGAAACAATGCTGCAGTGGTAGGGAGATTGGTGGATGATCTAATGAATCCGACGTAAAAGAGGTCGAATTTTTCAGCAGTGACTAGTGATTTTGGATACTTCTATATTTGGATGTCCAAACTGAGACACCTTAGAGGAACCCTATTTTCAGGAAGTGTCAAGCATTCGCCCTCTGAAAATACATGCACCACTTTAAGGGACTTCAGAATGTATATCACTTATTTGTAGTGTAAATGCTGGATTCTCTGTAACACAAATTCTTTAAATCATGATTTGAAGACTTCAGTAACTCAACCAGAAGTTAGGGTCTGTTACAGGAGTGAGTTGGTGAGGTTCTGTGACCTGCAATGTGCAGGAGGTCAGACTAGATGATCATGATGATTCCTTCTGGCCTTAAAGTCCATGAGTCTATTTATAGGCTTTTCTATGGTTACTACAGTAGTATCGGAGCACCTCCAACATCCCTGCAAGGTAGGGAAGTATCTCCATAGTGAGGCACAGAGAGATTGAGTGATTTGCCCAAGGTATCAAAGGAAATCTGCTAAAAAGCCAGAAATAGAACCTGTATCTCAGTGCAATAACTTTAACCACAAAACCATCCTTCAGGTATTGGGTGTGTATTCTTCCAATTGTAGAGTACTGATTGCAGATAAAACTCAAATAAAAATAAAGACATGGAAATAACTGGATCTGTTTCTTATGGAACATTTATTTGCAGCCCCATCATGAATTCTGACTGAAGTCATATACTTTGAATATTACAGTCTTTCCAGGCATCCAAAGAGTGAACTTTTACATTCTTCTTGGTGCTCCATGTAGGTGGGGAAATACTAACGTGCAGATGCAAGTACATTCCTTCACCATATCTGAAGCCCTAACTCTCCCCAGCTTCCACTCCATTAAATTGTTCACAAATGAAGATCAAAACAATTTAAAAAAAACCACACCCACCACCCATCAGCTCTGGAACTCAGTTGAAACACATCTCAACAGTGGCCCTGACTGACTACAAGAGCAAGTTCTCCACCCTAGCTCTCTCCAAAAAGTAAATTAGCTCAACTCAACTGAGACCCCCACTCCCTTTAAGATCCATGTAGACAGGACCACTAGCAAGGTAACACAAGGCAGAGCTTGAGTGTTCCCGACCCCATCCACATACAAAATCTCAATCACTCACGTGTGGTGGTGATATAACAAAAGCTGGCGGACATAACTGGGGGTGTAGGAAAGATTTCCAGTGAGATTCCCTCAACAGTTGCTAGTGTGTCTTATCTGTAGCCTGGATACAGGGTAATGCCACGACACAAGCAAAAATCGCTAGTCCTCAATGCCTTCCAACAATCCCCCAACACCTCCCACCCCATGCCCTTTTCTTGCCATCTACCTCTCTCTGTTTTCTGATCAGAAACCACCTACCACTGCACATCGGCCTTCTCAGCCTTCTTTCCCCCACTTGCACAGTTTCCAGTATCGGCAACTTTACTCATCTATCTGCAGCACAGAGCTCTGTTTGTTAAGAATGACCCCAAGAGGACCGCCTCAGTATGCTGCCAGCTGGCCAAAGGCGGACATGAAGGTACTGGTGGATCTTTGGTGTGACGCTAGCAGGGCCCACAAGTTGGATACATGCTTTGCCACCCATAGGAATGTTTCTCCAGAGAGAAATCTGGAGCGAGCCCAGATGGAACTGGTTTACTTCACTGAGTTACTAGGTTCATACCACTTCCAACCAGAATCCCCAGAAGGGGCAGACATGTTCTCCCTCATTACACTGCAAAAGCATTCAGGGAGCATTGCAGTTTAATGTAGCACTACAGTGAGATGGGTCCCCAAAAGCCTTGGCATCACACACAAGTAAACAGAATGCTCGCATGGATGCAGGAGCTAACTCCCATAGCTAACACAAGGGAAGAATCTCAAGGGTGGATCACTTGAGTTAATACTGTTATGTGGAATCACTCCTGGTTGTGCGGTAGCTTCAAACTATCTCAAAAGATGTTAAACTGTCTGCACAGGAGTTAAGGGAGGGGAGCGGGTTCCAATCGAGTTGAGCTATGTGGTTGGAAAAATTAAAAAGCAAGGCATATTTTTTACCTGCATAGACAGGGCCATGCCACATACTGCTATATTTATTAGTTTATTGAGAGAATTAACACTCACAGGAACTGACATTATAAATTGCATTATATTCCAAATATGGTAAAAGTGAGGTTATAGTTGCATAATATGGGTCATAATGACTTGTTTTTTAGTTGTTACTAACCATGGTCACAGTTTGTGTTATATGGTTAAAGCAACATTAACAGAGTTATTTGACCGCAACAGATAATTTAGAGTGCCTGAGAGGCACACTGCCCAGAAAATACTCTCTTATTACAAAAGCAAGGTAGATATTTATTTATGGCGAGGCCACTCTAGCTTTAACACAGTATGTGTACCAACACGGAAACAAGGGAGATCTGTAAGTATATGTTTGTTTGTTTTTAAAAACAGCATAAGCTGCAGAAACAAAAACATTCTAATTACCGTGTACAAGCCTTCTATGCATCTAAGCGTTTTCTATAGTATGTATACTGCAACAGAGTCACTGAACAGGTACAGGAGATCTCCGTGACAACAACCACAGTGGATGCCAAGAGGATTCTGCTCCTCACCCCTCAGTTCAAAATAAAGAGATCTAGTCAGAGCTGGCTTTTGGGCCCCCCAAAGCTGCAGATGACCCTCCATCACTGACTCCATTCCTGGTTTTGAACGGCAATTTCAACTTTCATATTTAGAAAGTAAGTTTCTAGTCCTCTTCCTTGCAAAGATAGTCTTGAAAGTGTAAAGGTACCCTGGGGCTGAAAGGCTGTCACTGATTTTTCTTAGGGTTGTCTACAAAAAACTGAACTGTTAGATCAGTTAAGAAACCACACATTTATCAAAATAAGCTATTCTGATATAAGCACCTTTACGTTGTGTCCACACTAGGGAGTTGCTTGCACTGATTTAATTATATCTGTTTCAAAAATAGATATAATTAAATAGTTACCAAAACTGTGTGAGATTTAGAAAATCTCTAAAAAGTCATGAATTATTCTGTATCATTCTTATAGCTAGTCAGATCTGACCTGTGGGACTGGGAAAGCCACTAGCACAGGGCTGGGCAAACTACAGCCCATGGGCTGCATCCAGCCCGCCAGCCGTTTTAATCCGACCCTCGAGCTCCCACTGGGGAGCGAGGTCTGGTACTTGCACTGCTCCGGTGCTCGGCTTCCGGAAACAGCGGCATGTCCCCCCTCCGGCTCCTACGCGTAGAAGCAGCCAGGGGGCTCCACTCTGCACACTGTCCCTGCCCCAACTGCCGCCTCTGCAGCTCCCATTGGCTGGGAACCACGGCCAATGGGAGCTGCAGGGGCGGCACCTGCAGACGGGGCAGCGCGCAGCATAGCCGCCTGGCTGCGCCTCTGCATAGGAGCTAGAGGAGGGACATGCCACTGATTCCGGGAGCCACTTAGGTAAACGCCACCCCAAGCCTGCACCCCTGAGCTATCCCCTGCACCCCAACCCCGTCCCAGCACTGATCCCCTTCCCGCCCTCTGACCCCTCAGTCCCGGCCCAGGGGCCCCCTCCTACAGCCCAAACCTCTCATCCCCAGCCCCACCCCAGAGCCTGCAGCCCCAGCCGGAGCCCTCACCCCCCCCCAGCCCGGAGCCTCCTCCTGCACCCCGAACTACTCATTTCTGGCCCCACCATTGAGCCCGCACCCCCAGCCAGAGCCCTCAGCCCCCTCCCGCACCCCAACCCCAATTTCATGAGCATTCATGGCCCACCATACAATTTCTATACCCAGATGTGGTCCTCAGGCCACAAAGTTTGTCCACCCCTGCACTAGCACATATGGATCCTTTGATTTTTTGAGGAAAGCTCAATCAAATTTGCAGTTGTTGGGGATGGAGACGGTCTCTGACAGTGTTATGACTGCTTCAGGTTTTTACTTCCCAGCTTGGCTGCTCAGCTGCAAGTAGCAATGTGACCAATGACCACAAGGAAGGTCACTTTAATACCACGAGACATGGCCTGGTTTGTGGACACAGGACAGAGTAGAGGATCCATTACATTCCCTGCTCTTATTACACCAACTCAAAGTCAAACTTTTCTGCCTACGTTTTTCTATTAACTACTTCACAGGTGAAGGTTATGATGATTCATTAATGTTCATATATTATTGCTGTAGAGGGGACTATAATGCACCAGAATGCACACAAAAGTTTCCAGAGATTCTAGCAGCATACTGACCACTGGGTTATCTGCAGAATTGTGCCTTGAAACATTTTTAGATGTTGGTAATTTACATGGACCCTTTCCACTTTCCCTGATGCAAGAAAGCAGACAAAGAATTAAGGGGAGATTTTCAAAGGCACAAATGGCAGTTTGGTACCCAACTCCCATTGACTTTGAACCAGAATTAGGCACCAAACTGACACCTGTGCTTTTGAAAATCTCCCCCCTTCAGGAAGCTAAATACAAGGTTGCTCTGAAAAGAAGTCACCTAGCTAATCAATCCTGAAGCTAGTCATATGCATAGCCGGGTAAAATGGTGAGGTATTGGCTATATTTGGAAAGAGAGGTTGGCTTAAAAAGTGTTTTGTACATTCATCCAAAAATGCTAAGGCTGGCTCTGTAATCAGCACATTCAGCTACTCAAACTACTGCACTGCAGCAGAAACTCTTCACCAAATTTGTTATCCTTGAAAAGCACCATTCACTGTAATGAAGCACAACTGCACACAATCAAGACACCTAAATTAGCTCATTATTCAGTCTTCCTTCCTTTTTCTTAATCACCAGTACACTGAAGGAACACAATCTGTTAATTTTACTAGCAATTTGGCCTGTTCCTAGTTCTAGTGTCACTTGATTATACCTTCCTCATCTGGTTGGTAAAGCCACTACACACTCCTCATTCAATCCCTCCTGAATACTCGGCTCTGTCACAACACCTTCAAGTAACTTCAATGGCTTGACTGCAGGGTAGTTTTTTAATGCTACATATAAGTGATTTGTTTCCAATACTGCCCACAATGTGCTAAGTGCTATACAAACACAAAAGAAGGCACACTCTCTTTTAAAATCAAAACAGAGAGTATGTCTACACTACAGAGTCAACTCAACTTATGTACACTTGAGTTACTCCTCTCTGAGGATATATCTACACTGCAATAAAAGACCCATGGTCCAGGTCAGCTAACTCAGGTTCGCAGGGCCTTGGGTTGTGGGGCTAAAAATTGCAGTGTAGACATTTGGGTTCAGGCTGGAGTCTGGGCTCTGAAACCCTGCAGGGGGCGGGGGAAACGTGCCTCAGAGCTTGGGCTCCCGAGCGCCAAGACAAAACGGTTACTTACCTTCTGTAACTGTTGTTCTTCGAGATGTGTTGTTCACGTCCATTACACATTAGGTGTGCGCGCGCTGCGTGCACCAACGTCGGAAACTTTTTCCCTCAGCGGCTCCCGTCGGGCCTGCAGGGTCCCCCCTCCCGCCAGAGCGGCGCCCCACTCTAGCGTATATATATCCCTGCCGGCCCGACCCTCCCTCGGTTCCTTCTTGCCGGTGACTCCGACAGAGGGGAAGGAGAGTGGGAAGTGTAATGGACGTGAACAACACATCTCGAAGAACAACAGTTACAGAAGGTAAGTAACCGTTTTTTCTTCTTCGAGTGATTGTTCACGTCCATTACACATTAGGTGACTCACAAGCTTACCACTGGAGGAGGGTAGGAGTCAAGGAATAATCGAATGAAGCACAGCTCTACCGACCGCCGCGTCCTCTCTGGTTTGATGATGGATCGCGTAGTGGGCTTGAACGTATGCACTGACGACCAGGTGGCCGCTTTACAGATTTCCTGGAGTGGAACCTGCGCCAGGAACGCCGCCGAGGACGCTTGGGCCCTAGTAGAGTGAGCCCTGATCTCCGGGGCTGGTACGTTAGCGAGTTCATAGCACGTGCATATGCAAAGCACAATCCATGCTGACAAGCGTTGCGTCGAGATAGGTTGGCCTCTCATTCGCTCCGCAACGGCAACGAACAGTTGAGTCAACTTGCGGAATGGCCTGGTCCGTTCTAGATAAAAAGCCAAGGCCCTACGGACATCGAGGGTATGCAAGCTGCGGTGGCTTGGGTCCGAATGGGGCTTAGGGAAGAACACCGGTAAACAAATGTCCTGTCCCATATGAAAATGCGTGACCACCTTTGGAAGGAATCTTGGGTGCGGCCTCAGTTGCACCTTATCTTTATAAAAAACTGTATAGGGAGGTTCCGAAGTGAGGGCCCTCAATCCCGATACCCTCCTAGCCGATGTGATGGCCACGAGAAACGCTACCTTCCATGAGAGATGCATGAGGGAGCAAGAGGCCAGGGGTTCAAAAGGCGGCCCCATGAGCTTAGTCAGGACCAGGTTGAGATTCCACGCAGGGACCGGCGGGCGCGAGTAGGGAAACACCCTCTCCAGCCCCTTGAGGAATCGAGCCACTGTGGGGTTGGAGAACACCGAAGCCCCCAACTCCCCAGGGTGGAACGCCGATATGGCAGCCAGATGCACCTTAATTGAGGCGGGGGCGAGCCCCTGATGCTTGAGGTGCAGCAAGTAGTCCAGAATCGATGGGACTGAGGCCTGCAGAGGCTGTATGTGATGAGGCTCACACCAGTGGGAGAACCGTTTCCATTTGGTGAGGTAGGTCGCTCTTGTGGAGGGCTTCCTACTACCAAGGAGAACCTGCTGGACCTGATGGGAGCACCTGTGCTCCGTATCGTTTAGCCAGAGAGAAACCACGCCGTGAGATGTAGCGACGGTAGGTTCGGGTGGAGTAGGCGACCCCGGTCTTGCGTGATGAGGTCGCGATGGAGGGGGAGGGCGATCGGAGTGGTCATGGACAGTTCCAGCAGGGTCGTGAACCAGTGTTGGCGTGGCCACGCCGGGGCGATGAGGATGACTGTCGCCTTGTCCCTGCAGGTCTTGAGGAGGACCCTGTGGATGAGCGGGAATGGGGGGAAGGCATACCTCAGGCTCCCGCCCCAAGGAATCGCGAAGGCATCTGCCAACGAGCCCGGGCTGAGGTTCTGGAATGAACAAAACTGAGGGCATTGGCTGTTGCCCTTGGTGGCAAAGAGATCCACCTGGGGAAACCTCCACCTCCGGAAGATTACATGCAGGACGTCCTGTCTCAACGTCCACTCGTGCATGTGGTAGGACCGGCTGAGGCGGTCCGCTAACCCGTTTTGGGCCCCCGGGAGATATGTTGCTAGTAGGTGGACTGAATGGGCTATGCAGAAGTCCCAGAGGAGGAGCGCCTCGTGACAGAGGGGAGAGGACCGGGACCCGCCCTGCTTGTTTATGTAGAACATGGCGGTAGTGTTGTCCGTCAGACCTGACACGCTGTGGCCTTCTATGGTGGCGTGAAAGGTCTGACAGGCGAGGCGAACCGCCCTTAACTCCTTCAGGTTGATGTGAAGCAACTTTTCTTCCCTGGACCATAAGCCCCGAGTCCGCAGGTCCCCCAGGTGCGCCCCCCAACCCAGGTCCGACGCGTCTGTTACTAACGTCAGAGTGGGTTGCGGGGTGGCGAAAGGGACCCCTGCGCAAACCTGCTGCCGATCGAGCCACCAGCGGAGGGAGTTCGACACCCGATCTGGGATCGTCACCACCAGGTCCAAGGGGTCTCTGTTGGAGCGATATGTTTGGGCCAGCCACAACTGCAATGGCCTGAGTCTTAGGCGGGCGTGTCTGACTACATGTGTGCAGGCCGCCATGTGTCCCAAGAGTTGCAAGCAACATCTGGCCGTGGTCGTGGGGAATTGCTGGATGGAGCTCACGACCTTTTGAATGGCCAAGAACCACGATACGGGAAGACTTGCCCGTGCCGCTACTGAGTCCAGGACTGCCCCATGAAGTCCAGTCTCCGCGTGGGGATCAGCGATGACTTGGGCACATTGACCAGTAGACCGAGCTTGCGGAACACCTGTAGTACCAACGCCACATGGGAGCGGACCTCGGCCCGCAAGGAGCCAGTCGTCCAAGTACGGGTAGACGCGCATCCTTCTTTTTCAAAGAAAAGCTGCCACCACGGACATGCATTTTGTGAATACTCGCGGGGCCGCTGCCAGGCCGAAAGGCAAGACCGTAAATTGAAAGTGGCGCTGGTTGATGGTGAAGCGCAGGAACCGCCGGTGGGCCGGGCAGATGGCGATGTGAAAGTACGCATCTTTCATATCGAGGGCAGCGTACCAATCTCCCGGATCCAGGGATGGGATAATAGCACCAAGGGAGACCATACGGAAACGTGTTTTGACCAAGAATTTGTTTAGTTTGCGTAGGTCCAAAATGGGACGGAGGCCCCCTTTTGCTTTGGGAATGAGGAAGTATCTGGAGTAGAACCCTTTCCCCCTGAGGTCCGGAGGAACGTCTTCCACCGCTCCTACTGTGAGGAGGGTCCGCACCTCCTGCATGAGGAGTTGCTCGTGAGAGGGGTCCCTGAAGAGGGACGGGGATGGGGGGTGGGAGGGAGGGGGCGAGGAGAATTGAAGGGTGTAGCCCGCCTCCACCGTGCGCAGGACCCAGCGGTCCGATGTTATATTTGACCAAGCACGGTAAAAATGGGACAGGCGGTCCCTGAAACACAGAGGGGGATCCGGAATAGAGGTTGGTACTCTGTCCTCGATCGCAGCTTCAAAACCCTTGCTTGTTTCCCGGCTGCGGCTTGCCTTGGCCATGATTCTGGCCCTGGTTAGGCGTGTTATTGCGTCTACGCCTGTTATCCCTGCCCCTCCTGCGGTACGGTTCCTGTCTAGGACGAGGGTGGTACTGTCTCTGCGGAGGTTGGGGCTTAAAGGGTTTCCTCTGCGTCACTGGGGTATGCATCCCCAATGACTTGAGGGCAGCTCGAGAGTCCTTGAGGCTATGCAGTCTGGCGTCCGTCTGGTCCGAGAACAAGCCTGACCCCTCGAACGGAAGGTCTTGGAGGGTGTTTTGCACCTCTGGGGGAAGGCCGGAAGCCTGTAGCCACGCCGAGCGTCTCATTACCACTCCTGATGCGATTGTCCCAGCAGCTGCGTCCGCGGAGTCAAGGGAGGCCTTGGCTACTGCCTTCCCTTCGTCTACTATAGCCGCAAATTCGGGTTGCGAGCCCTGAGGCAAGGATTCCTTAAACTTGGAGACTGATGCCCAGGAATTGAAGTTGTGTCTGTTCAGGATCGCTTGTTGGTTTGCGATCCTCAACTGGAGGCCTCCGGACGAGTAGACCTTTCTCCCAAATAAGTCCAAGCGTTTTGCCTCCTTGGCCTTGGGGGCCGGGGCTTGCTGGCCATGTCGCTCCCGTTCGTTGACCGCAGAGACGACCAGCGAACATGGTGTTGGGTGAGAGAAGAGGAAATCAAACCCTTTGGATGGGGCGAAGTATTTCCTCTCCACGCCTTTTGCAGTAGGCGCACTGGAGGCCGGTGTTTGCCATACTGTTTTGTAATTGGACTGGACCGTTTTTATGAGCGGGAGCGCGATCCTGGAGGGGCCCTCCGGGCTTAGGATGTCGACCATGGGGTCCTCCTGCTCAACCGTCTCCTCTGCCTGTAACCCCAAATTGAGGGCTACTCGGCGGAGCAGGTCCTGGTGCGCCCGATGGTCAATCGGGGGAGGGCTGGACACGGTTGTGTCCGCCACGGCTTCGTCTGGCGAGGAGGAGGAGGTCAGGGCCTTTTGCGCGTCTTCCTCCTCCTGCAACTCCTCATCGGCTGGGCGCTCCTCTGGAGTGCGTTCCCTGACGTGGGTCTGGGACGGTGCCGGGCTCGGTGCCGAGTCAGCCCTTTCTCTCTCTGGCGGCCTGGAGACCGTGGCCTCTTTGCGAGAGGGTGGGCGCCACTGTGGAGAGCGGGACCGGTGTCCCGAGGGGCCAGATCTTGAGGTCCTGGACGGGGGGCCTTGCTGGTGGTAGGCCCAAGGGGTCCAGAATGGCCATTGTCCTGGATGGCCCCACTGTGGGTGCCAAGTTGCTTCGTGCTCCCTACTGGCCTGTGCTCTGTGGGCATATCTGCTGGAAGGGCCCGAGTCTACATCTGAAACTACGGACGGTGATCTGGAAGGCCACGGCGGTGCCGTGGAATGGTGCCGGTCCGGGGTCGGAGAGTAGTGCTTCCGTGATCGGGACCGGGAGTAGCGTCTTGCTGACCTGGATCGGTACCGGTGACCCCGGGACCGACTGCGGGAGTTCAGTCTTGGGGATCGCGCAACTGACACGTCCCGGTGCCTACTCGAGCAGGGCTGCTGGGTCGGTGCAGTGCGCTTATTGGGGCCCGACGGTTGTGCGGCTCTCTGCACGGAGGGAAGCCGGGAGTCCACCGAGGCGGAGCTCGACCGGGACCGGCGCCGTGAACGGTGCCGAGATGGCGACCGCGATGGGCGCACCATTGCCGGCTTGCCTCTGTATGGCAGTCTCGGCAGATTGTCCTTAGCGCGGAGGGTGCCCTCAGCGGACAATTCAATGAGGTCCTTTGCTGCCTCAAATGTGTCCGGGGTGGAGGGCTGTTCCAAAAGCTCCTCCAGCCCTTCCTCCTCACTCGACGCGCCCATCCCGGGGCTCGACGGGCCTTTCGGCACCGGAGCCACTGGCACCGGGATCTGTGCTGGGGCCGCAGAGGCCTTGGGTGCACTTGTGGTCTTCGCAGGCGCTACCCTCTTATGCGGGGAACGTCCTCGGGCCTTGGGTTGGCCCTTCGATTTAGCCGGCGACGACGATCGGTGCCGGAGGTGTTCACGCTGATTCGGTGCCGTGGGCTTCGGTTGCCCCGCCGGCGTCAGATCACGGACCGATGCCGGGGCGCTCCGCACCGAGGTTGACGGTGCCGTCGAAGTGGAGGGCTGTAACGCCGTCTCCATGAGCAGCTGCCTAAGGCGAAAGTCTCTCTCTTTCTTAGTCCTGGGCTTGAAAGCCTTACAGATCTTGCAGCGCTCCTTTTGATGTGCTTCCCCCAGGCAACGGAGACACGAGTCGTGTGGATCGCTTACTGGCATAGGCTTGCGGCACGTGGCACAAGCCTTGAAGCCTTGGGCGTGCGGCATGCCCCGCCGCCCAGGACCGGTGCCGGGGTTGGCCAAACACCCGACACAAAGAAGTTTAAGTCTTTCTAAATAGCCAGGGGTTGCAGCTTAACACTAACTACTAAAGAACAAATAACTGTAAGATAACACTAAGTACTATGCTAAGGGACACTCTCAGACGAGAGATAGAGTTGTTCCAACGTCGACACGGACGGTAAGAAGGAACTGAGGGAGGGTCGGGCCGGCAGGGACATATATACGCTAGAGCGGGGCGCTGCTCTGGCGGGAGGGGGGACCCTGCAGGCCCGACGGGAGCCGCTGAGGGAAAAAGTTTCCGACGTTCGTGCACGCGGCGCGCGCACACCTAATGTGTAATGGACGTGAACAATCACTCGAAGAAGAACCTCTGTCTCTTGTGGAGTTTTGGAGCCTGGGCTCCACCCCAAGTGTCTATGTGCAATTTTTAGCCCCACAGTGCAAGCCAGAGTCAGCTGACCCAAGCTCTGAAACGTCGTGCCACAGGTTTTTTATTGCAGTATAGATATATCCTGAGTTAACCTAGCTTGAGTGAAAGCAGCCACACTGAGGCTATGTCTACACTGCACTTTCATCATTAAAAGTTTTGTCGCTCAGGGTTGTGAAAAAAACCTCCGAACAACAAACGTTTTAACAACGAAAAACACCGGTATGGACAGCGCTTCGTCGGCGGGAGACACTCTCCTAGTGACGAAACCACCCTCCCATGTTGGGGGTGGTTTTATTTTGTCATCAGGAGAGCTCTCTCACAGTGCCAAAGAGCAGCTACACTGCATACCTTACAACGGCACAGCTGTAGCAGCACAGCTGTGCCATTGTAAGGTGCGCAGTGTAGATATAGCCTGAGAAACAATATGAGCTTCTGTGTCCATACTGGTGCTGCACTCACTTGGGTGTGGCATTAAAACCTCTGGGAGCACATGCCATGTTTCTTAGTACTGTAGTAAGCTGAGCTGCTCTAGTAATTCTTTCCCAGTGAGTTGTGAGAGAACTTCTCTGTCCTTCCTGGACACATGGGGAGAATTATAGGAAGACACTGGAAGAATAGCAGTACTTGAGTGGCACTAGCCTTCGTCCACACTACAGAGTGATCGTGTTAGCAGCTGACGAGCTGTGTTTCGCTGAGCTTTAGCCTATACTCCTCTCAGGCCTACCAACTTTAACTCAAATGCAGTGATGCTTTTATCTCAAGGTTTGTGTGTGGGGATGGGACTACAGTTAGGGGCAACACTCGAGTTATAAACTTGAGTTAACTGTGCAGTGAAAACAAGCACTGAAGGAATTAGAAAGGGGAGTCAGAAACAAGCAAAGTGGCCAGGTGATAGTAAAATTTTAGCAATACATGGGTTTTATATAGCGAACACCTAACACATTGTGGGCAACACTGGAAACAATAAATCTAAAAAAATAAAAACAAGCTATAGAGACATGCTTCTCATCTTCAAATTTCTCTGATCAGAATTACTGTTTTCTGAAAAGAATAAAATGTACTCTTCACCAGCTAAAGTGTATATTTTTTAGTCAATACCTGTGTTGATAATCAAGCACCTATCCCTAAAGAGCACTTGGGTCACTGGGCAAAAAATTCAGTACCTTAATTATATGTGCCCAATGGCCTAACTTCAGATCCTACTAACAAACCCATTCACCCTTCAAATCCAGGTAGATAAAGACAAGGAAATATGAACAGTCTTGATTTAACTAAGCCAAAACAGAGAGTACTTATGAGTGCTGAAATATTGGTAAAGTTATGCAGTTAAATAGAGGGGAATAAAAATGCTGGAAATTACCACCCGTATATACTCGATCATAAGCCGGTTTGTTTATAAGCTGACCCCCCCAAAATGGATAAGTAAAAATGGAATTTTTTTTATGACCCATTCATAAGCCGACCCTATAATTCAGGGGTCGGCAAACTTTGGCTCCCAGGCCATCAGGATAAGCCACTGGCGGGTGGAGATGGTTTGTTTACCTCGAGCGTCCACAGGCACGGAGGTAAACCTAAGTTAACAAAGTGTCCTGGCCCATCAGCGGCTTACCCTGACGGGCTGGGACAGCAACTGGTGGGGAAATTTTGGGTGGGGGAGAAAGCTGGGGGGTCAGGGGAGTAACCCGTGACCACCTCCCCACATGACCCCACCCCTAGCCCGGGACCCCCACACTCTCCCCATCCCATCCCTTCCCACCTTAGCTGGGGAGGGCCAGGGGAGGATGTCTCTGTCCTGGCTGGAGCTGCTCTGGCAGGCCGGGTGGCGCAGCCGCAGCCTGCCAGTCCCGGAGCTGCAGCTGCTTCGGAGACTGGGGGGAGAGCAGCGCGGCCAGAAGCGGAGAGACTCTGGCCCCTCTTCCCTTCTGTCTCTGCTGGCTGTGCTGCCTCTCCTTGCCCCCTCTGTTGGCGGGAGGGGCTGTGTCCCACCTCTCCCTCTCTGTACCCGTTCATAAGCCGACCCCTTCTCTGATGTTTCTCTTTTTTACTAAAAAAAATAGGCTTATGAACGAGTATATATGGTTTTAACTACACCTGCCTTGTAGAGTCATCATTACACTACAGTTTTATAAAGATGTTTCACTTTCCAGTTGTTTGCACAGATTTCAGGGATTAGAAAATTCAGGGTGGTTTGATTTTCTTAAATTAACTTTACCATTTTGAAGATATTAGTTTTTAAGTTACCTTACTATTACTGTGGTTGCATTGTTTGTATTACATTTTACTTAAAGCATTATTACCTACCTCCCGCGGGAGATTTGACATGCTAAAATAGCTTTTATTTTGTGAGTTGGATGCATATACATTTTAAATAACTGTCAAAGGAAGGCCCGCGAACACACATTCCACAGTTAAGTAATGGCCTGTCTTTGAGAATACATATTTTCCTTTAGTCTCTTAAAAATCCATTTTTTCCCACGCCCTTAGACCCGATATGAAGCATATGGAGGAGTGGATGAGATTCCATTCTAATCCAATCGCAGAACACAAGTCACTCTCTCTTTCTTGGGGCCAAGTGTTTGCTGCTGTGGAACTTCTCTGACGACCTGAGAAATGAGGCCCAATCCAGCTAGCAAAATGGGGGTCTCCCATCAACCACTAGATTTTTGGGAAGGATGATCTCTGATTTTAAAAAAATTAAATGTCAGTGAGGGATGAGTTTCTTCGCTCTAAGCAAACTGCATGCAACAAGCATAAATTATTTTTGGTAAGTTCATTGACTACATAGAGTCAGCACTACTCTGATGTTAAAGCAAACAATACAGTTATTTACATTAACTGCTGAAAGATATTACTTAGTTGTGCAAAGCTTATGAACAGAGCCATTTAAAGAAGTTTTATTTCAAAAGCACACCGTAGTCTGTCTATTAGCTGTGGACAAGCTGAAAGAATGAGTTCCAGCCTATTAGGCACACTACACTTAAGTATCCATGTGCTGTCAATCACCAGAGTATCTAGGCGAACAGCATGGAATTATTGCCTTTGGTATATTATCTGTATAATTAGGAATTGGTAAACAATGTCTTTCTGCAAATTGCATATGACATGAAGAAGAGGGAAATCTGGACAATCTCTGAATAATTAATTGTAAGGCATTCTAGTTCTCTATTATACTTCACACAAACAAAAACTATTTAATTCTATCCTAATGTGGAACAACCTTTAAACTCCCTCTCTAACCACATTCCCTATCCAAAAACAAACAGACAAAAAACCAAAACCAGTAGTTAAATATGTTTAAGCTCTGAAGCATTAAGAAAAATCATAGTTTTAAAACCCACCTGCTGGCTTTATTCCAGTACATGGACCCCTGCAACACTGCTAGTGTGCCAAGAATTATAATGATGTGTATACTTACTAGACTGACCTCTCCAAGTTTCTGCAATGACTTCAAATTTCCATAGTTCAAACTAATCTTTAATACAAAAGGAAGAAACGGTAGTTCCTCCCCATAACAACACTTTATTTTATTTGTCACAAACACCTCTCCTTTTTCAGCTTCCATTCTCCAGCAGATTTCTGCGTTAGATACATGGAACAATTTTCCAAGGAAAAAACCCAAAGGCCGCTTTATTTTCATTCTAGACAGGTGTACCATTTGTGACGGGTTAGATCACAGACACCCCCTTGCGAACTGCAAAGTGATGTGCCAAGACTACTTCTGCTCCTGCTTTCCCTGCCAGCTTGGGACCCCAGCACCCTGTTTTGCTGAGCCAGACACGCCTGTCTGCTCCAACACAGACCCAGGGTCTGAATTACTTGCCCCAAAGCTGCAGACTTAACTGAAAGCAGCTTACAGAAGTCTTCTTGTCTTTAACACTCAGATGCCCAACTCCCAATGGGGTTTAAACCCAAATAAATCTGTTTGACCTTGTATAAAGCTTTTACAGGGTAAACTCAAATTGTTCACCCTCTGTAACACTGATAGAGAGATATGCACAGCTGTTTGTCCCCCCCCCCCCAGGTATTAACACATACTCTGAGTTATAATTAATAAGTAAAAAGTGATATTAAATACAGAAAGTAGGAGTTAAGTGGTTTCAAGTAGTAGCAGACAGAACAAAGTGAATTACCAAGCAAAATAAAATAAAACACGCAAATCTAAGCCTAATACAATAATACAACTGAAAACAGATAAAATCTCACCCAGAAAGATGTTTCAATAAGTCTCTTTCACAGACTGGACGCCTTCCTAGTCTGGGCACAATCCTTTCCCCTGGTACAGCCCTTGTTCCAGCTCAGGTGGTAGCAAGGGGATTCCTCATGATGGCTCTCATTTGTGGGTTTTTGGGGAAGTGGAGCCAGCAGCTAAAGGGTTTTGTCTCTTCAACTCCATAACAGCCAGTTCATGCTTTTGGGCCTCAATCTGGGCCTCCATAGCTCTCTCATGAGCAGCCTATTCTGCCTCCATTGCTCTTTTGTGGGCAGCCACCTCCCTGGCTGTTTCTGCCTCCATAGCTCTCTTGTGGGCAGCCTCTTCTGCCTCCACTGCTCTTTCGTGGGCAGCCACCTCCCTGGCTTCCTCTGCCTCTTTGAGTTTCAATTGAAACTCCCGATCCTTTTCCTTCGCTTCTGCTTCCAATCTAGCTAGCTCTAGTATAGAAGCTGCTTCACTGGTAGTCATTTTCCTGCTTTCTTGTGCTGGCCACACCATTCTTATAGTACAAATCCACAGCTCTGAAAAGCCTTTGGTTATATTTATCCTAATAAAATATAGTCTATTCTCATATTTATAAAATATTGGTGGACAAAACACAAGTCTCAAGCTTCAAAATCTTCTTAGTTATCCAAAAATTATGGATAATTTAGCCAAACCCTTCAAAAAATAAGTCACTGTTAGAGGTTTTGTCTCAAGAATTACATAATACTACACATTTTCCATAACTGAGACAAGTATCCATTGAATCATTAATGTCAAGTTCTAATCTATAATAGAAAACTGCAAGTTGTGCTTCAAACTGTCTTATAAAAAAACCTTCTCCTTTTATAAATTAAAAAACAAAGCAAGTCTGTTGTTCCCAAGAGTACATGTGATTAGCTTGAACTTGGGCTTCTGGAATGAGACAAACAGCCAATGTGGGGACAGAATATTTTAAGTGTTATAGATTTCTAAATCTAACAGAATTTAGGATTAAGTATTGTTAATTGTATACATACCAGTGCTAGATGCTTCACAGAGACGCCCAAGACAAGTTACTGCTCTCAAGAGCCCCAAAACTAAGGGGGTAGACATGACAAACAAGAGAAGGCAGAACATACACCAGGAAGCGCTGGTAGAGACATGGATTACAGAGATAGTGAGTTTACATATACATGTAACATACATCATAATGGTTCAGAAGGTATTGGTATTTATTGTAGGATTTTTTTTTATTTTTTTTTAAGTGAGTGATCTGAATGAGATCAAGGACTCGAGGAAAAGGACAAGAAGTCTAAATTTGATGCACAATGTAACACAGGGGCAGCAAAATGACTCAAAAAGGGAGTGGGAGGTGACATGGTAAAAGTTCTTGGTGAGAATGACGACTTTGGTAGAGCAGCATTTTGGATAGAGTGGGGGCTGTCTATTACCACAGTCATAGGCGTTGACTCCGTGGGTGCTCCAGGGCTGGAGCACCCATGGAAAAAAATTAGTAGGTGCTTAGCACCCACCAGCAGCCAGCTCTCCCCTTCCCCTCCCACCCACCGGCAGCCCCGCCACTTAATTCCTTCCCCTCCCTCCCAGTGCCTCCCGCCTGCCACGACCAGCTGTTCCGCGGTGTACAGGAGGTGCTGGGGGGAGAGGGGGAGGAGTTGGGATGGGGCGTGCTCAGGGGAGGCGGCGGCGGAACGGGGCAGGAGGGGGCGGTGGGGGCAGGGCCTGGGGCAGAGCAGGGGTGGGAAGAGGCAGGCAAGGGTGGGGACTTGGGAGAAGGGGTGAGATGGAGGCAGGGCCTGGGGCAGAGTAGGGGCAGGGGCTTGGGGGAAGGGGTCAAGGCCTGGGGCAGAGTGGGGGGTAGAGCACCCCCAGAGCCTGAAGGAAGCCAGCGCCTGTGGCCACAGTGATCAAATTATTAACCAAGACTGTTACACAGAGGAGAAGATTCTAGTAGTCATGATGGAATATGAGTAGGGTGTGGATGAGCAATTTGGCTGAAATGTTGTGGAGGAAGTGACAGGACTTAATTTTGGCTTAAAGTTGAGAGAAGAAGACAGGAGTCAAATATTATGCTCTCACAGACAGCAAGGAATCATTCCTGCTGGATTGTTTTCTTAAGACATTTCTCACTCTTATTGTTCTGGGGTGCCAGGGCCGTAGCAACAAAGAACGTGGCCCCCTCCGAACGTGGCCCCCTCCGAACATATGTCCGGGCGGGGCCCCTTACAATGCAGAAACTGGAATGCGGTATTTATTTTGCCACTTTTAGGGGCCCCCTTCCTTGCGGGGCCCCCTCCGGTCGGAGGGTACGGAGGGCGCTCGCTACGCCTCTGTGGGGTGCAGGACACGGTTAAGGTGTATCCCTCAAAGTTCAAAGGCAGCAGAAATGGGGAAGTGTGGGGGAGGTGGCTACAGGATTTAGTGTGTCTGCTGCTGCCTCTCCTACCCTCTCACACCATGTTAGGGAGTCTGCCCAGGGAGCAAGAAGGTCTGATAATTGATTAGCACTTCTGTTAAACACCACTAAGGGAAAATTGGATGTTTTTGCCTCCAAAGTTGGAAAAAAAAAATACGACTCTGTTGGCACTTTTGAAGAGAAATTATGAGCAGTTTCTAAGAATGAAATCAATACGACTTTGATGCTAGCAGACCAGGTGGCAGCTCATGCCAAGGCTCCAGGCCCCACTGAACATTGACAAATGCACAGCTGGAAACCAGTCTGGCTTACCTGTGTGTTAGTATCGTTAAGATAAATATTAGAGTTGTAAGAATGTGTTTGGTGCTTAGACCTTATGAACAATGTAGGAAGCTGCATGTACTGATCTCACTTGTAACTTCTGTAGCTCATGGTATAAAGTTATATTGAGTGTCTGTATTGTAAACCTCTGTAATTGTGTAACTCACCAAACAGGACAAGCAGCATTAATTCAGGTAAAGTGGTCCTGCAACCAGATGGCCCATTGAAGGCAAATGAGGCAATGCATAGCATCAAAGGATAGAGACCATGTTGACTGCATCCCTCACTCCCTCTAAGACCTGAGCATGATCTCATCCCATCAATTTGGATTCCCGTGTGATACGGGATAAAAAACCCAGACAAAGAGAAACTGGGATCTTTATGCTGTCTGGATTCTGAGGGGCAAAGATTCCTAAACATAAGAAAGAGATCCCCATGCTGTATGGTATGGGTGAGCCCTAAAAGCCATATAAAGCTGCTTATTATAGATGCTTATATTACCTTTGTGTGTGTATGTTTCCTGTTTTAGCCTTGTAAATAAGATTTATTAACTGAGATAGGAGTTTAGTTAGTTTATTACAGGATTGGCTACAGGCTGTGTCTTGGGCTTGAGATCTGAGTATAACTGACCTGTGGTAAGTGACTGGTTCTTTGGAACTGGGAGTAACCTGAATATTGTTGGGATTTTTGTTGTAAAGTGACCATCTATAGTCCAGCTTGCCTGGGTGGCAAGATAGACTGGAATGTCCAAGGGGATTGTCCGTAACTCTGTGGTAAGACTGTTATAGTGCTTTAGAACTTCACACCTGTTACTGGGTTGGTGAAATCTAATTATTGAACATACAACCAGTTTTGGGTTTCTGTCCTGCTTTTTGACAGTCTGCCCTGAGGCTGGCACTCACGGTCATTAGCCACTCCAGACTGTGTGACACTGACAACTGAACTGGAGAGTCTGAAAAACTGTAGGAAGATGTAATTAATTGATTAATAGATTAATAGATTCTAGGACTGGAAGGGACCTCGAGAGGTCATCGAGTCCAATCCCCTGCCCTCATGGCAGGACCAAATACTGTCTAGACCATCCCTGACAGACATTTATCTAACCTACTCTTAAATATCTCCAGAGATGGAGATTCCACAACCTCCCTAGGCAATTTATTCCAGTGTTTAACCACCCTGACAGTTAGAAACTTTTTCCTAATGTCCAACCTAAACCTCCCTTGCTGCAGTTTAAGCCCATTGCTTCTTGTTCTATCCTTAGAGGCTAATAGTTTATTGCAGTGGTCTCCCAACTTTTTTGATCGCACACCCCTATCAGTAAAAAATTTTTGAGCATGCACCTCCTGCCGCGCCGGCTCTACCATTTTTGCCGAAGCAACAAAAAAAACCAAACCAAAACAAAACAAAAAAAGCCGCTCGGACTCCCGCCTGACGAAGAAGAAGAAGAAAAAAAAAAAAAAGCGCTCCTCCTGCTGCGCAGCCCCAAGGATCCTCTTGCGCACCCCACTTTGAGACCACTGGTTTATTGCATGGAAGGATGAAACATAAGAAAATGTCACAAATTCATACTGGTTGTATATGAGGAAATGGTGGGTTTGGTTAAAGGGATCTCAGGATTATTAGAAAAAAGTTGCGTAAGCATTGATATACCAAGTGAGATAAACACAGAATTCCAAAACCCAAGTTTATACAAGATACAACTGGGATTTGTCTTTAAAAAAAAAAAAAAAAGGTGTTAAAAATAACCATATACAGATTACTCTTGTGTACTAAGCCAGATATATAGAGAAGTTTCACAAATTATAGAAGCAAAGAAAGAGATAGATACAAGACAGTCTAAATATACTATGTTGCAAGGACAACTCAGTTCAGAAGATGCATTTCTGAACTACCCTAGTAAGAGTCTTTGAATACGGACAAGGCTATCTATATATTTTAACCATAAAATTAAGGGCAGATAGTGAACTTTTTTGCTCTATATGGTTTTGTTTGTTTAAACTTGGATGAAGTTCAATTTTGAAGAGGGTAAAAGGTGATCTACAAAAGCAAACATAAGTTTATGCCTTTGTTTCTTTATACGTATAAGGAAGACCTGAAATATTATTTTGTTTTCAAAAACTAAAATAACTTTTTTCTTTTTTAAGCAGAGTAGAACTTCAGGTCTTGTCTATCTTGATTTCCCTACAAGACTCTATGGATGACTGAAGAATTGGTATGATTTGGATAAAGAAATGTAAACCCCGATTAACTGAAAAATGAAGTGATTATTATTCAGACTATTTCAAACTTTTTTTTTTAATCTGCACATTTAAATTCAATGTCTGAGAAATATTTAGAAGACATTAGTCCAAGCCTTTCAATTAAGGGATGAGAAAGTTAATAATCTATATCTAAACACAGCCAACGAGACCTAGAGCACAATCAAGGAAGACAAAACTTGATATACCTGTTAACTCCAGAGTAACAAACCAAGCAGAATTTTTAAAAAGAACATGCATGCCATTTCAAACAGGGCTTTGGAACTGTGCTCCTGCTCCGCTCCAGCTCCCGGCAAAAACCTGCAGCTCCACTGCTCCGGAGCTGCTCCACGCTCCAGCTCCGGGCTCCGCTCCAAAGCCCTGATTTCAAACCTTATATACCATAAAAGGGCACTAACCCCATTCTTCCCCTTCCTTTTTGTGAGTCATATCAGTTAATTTAGCATACCTTATAAAAAGTTTGATCATCTTTCTTTAAGTGTTCTCAAACGGGATCAGATCTGTCAATCCCACTGCATCAGGCTGAAGCGCTTGATAGGAAGTATATATAAAATGGTAGCCTCCAAAGAGACAGACACCATTCCCAACTCCCATCACTGAATTGAGATAGTGAAACAGTAACAGATATATCCAAAACCTTTTTGTTCTTTTTTATAATATATATTTAAGATAGCTAAAATATTTAGCTTACTGTAACTAATCACTCCAGCTTTCCATTCTCCTTGAAATGTGGGCCTCTTCATCCCATTAGCAAGATATGTTGAGCTCATATAAAAGCACCATATGCAAGTCTTGTAATATATTGCTGATACTCATGCAAATACAGAAACAGAAGACCTTTCCAAAAAGTTACTGAAACACTGTAGAACTGTTGTTAAGTGCAACCTTGTCATTGTTTGTTAGCTATTGTGTTAACATTTTGATACAGAGTAAAGACTTGTTGAGGGAAAACAGATGAAATTACAGTCCCTTTGTTTATCAGAACACAGCACTAAAACAGATCAACCCAAGCCTCTTAGTACTGACTGTGCGTCAGAGAAATTATAAAGGACTGTTTGTATTTACTTTTACAGTAACCCTTGTGGGCTTGGTGGTACAGATAGAGGGAACTGAAGTTACATATTTATTTATTTATTTGTATTATTGTCGCACCTAGGAGCCTGAGCCATGGATCAGGACTCCACTGTGCTGGGGGCTATACAAACACAGAACAATAAGACAGTCCATGGTACAGACTAACTGTATAAGTGAGTTCAGGATACTAAACAAACCAAAGACAGAGACTATCACATTTTCCTAGGACAAGGTAGTAATGATTTTTCACAACATAGAGGTGCAGCCACACTAAGAAAAAAGCTAACATGAGGTAACAGCACACCTAACGTATGTTAAACTCCTAGTGAAGATAACACTGTCTGTAATATAACACATATGGAAACTACAAACTGCCTTGCATTCACTAGGATTTTAACATGTGTTGGCTAGCACCATTTTTTCCCTAGTGACAAGGCCATAAGGAAGAGTGGGTGTGAGGGGAAAAAATGTCTTAGCTATTAAAGTATACAAACGCTGTTTCTAGTCTGAAGATTAAAGGAGCTCAACAGACTGCTCCTCCATAGCAGCAAAGGAAGCTAAATTCTACCTTTGAAAGCATATGCTGTTCCATCGGTGAGGGGGGCTGGGCTATGGAGAAAGAAAGTGAGAGACCATCATTCCCAGTCCACTGTTATAAAAACCAGACAAACTTGCCTCTACTGTAATGGTTCATTGCTGATTCCAGAGACAGTAGAAGTTTTCCATGTTCGTTGTGAAAACAATGGTCTGGAGATCAGTTCCTTTAGCTAGCTACGCTTTTGGTCCCATTCCCCACTCCACCACCAATTTTGTGATTTAATTTAAGGCTTATCTATCCTAGGGAAGTTTTGCATAAGTTTTCCACTGATGATGTTGGTGGAGCTGAACCAGTGTTAATAACATTGGGAGCCATAGCATAGATGACCACTGGCATTTTTCACCAAAATCATACTGCTTCAATGTTCAGGGGCAGGCGAGGGAGAAAAGAGCCAGGTCAATCACAAGGGGAAGTCATTTTCTTCCACAGAGGAAACACATTTTTAGGTGTGGGGCGCTGCAGAAGGGATTTGCAGCTAGAAAAAGTGAGATGGAGGATGGTGAAACTGGAGGATCTAAGAGCTGTGTGAATGGGGGAAGGAGCAAATACAAGGTTTGGTGGCTGGAAAATGACATCCCCTCTCTAACAATTCTTATCTACTTAGCAATAAACTCTGGCCAGCTACATCTGTTGGCTGGGCCCTGGCATAAGCAACTAATTGAATTTTACCCAAAATGAGATTGGGGCTTTTCAAATTCCTCTCTCAAAGAAGTTGACACACCCCAGGTTTCATTATCTGTGAGAGCATGCAGAACTCAGTGGAGGCACAACTAAGGCCAGCAGAAACAGACCAGGGCTTCAAGTTTCTTTAAGGTGTAGCGGTTAGTAGCTAGACAACTAGATTGAAACAAGTCCCAGTTTTAACATATTTAGGCAGGATGTCCCACAAGACAAGAGTTTTCCTGCATAATGGATCCTGGTTCAGCCCAGGGCAAGATCCACAGTTAATCCACCAATTGTAGCAACTGGGAGCTCCAGTCACAGACCAGGATCCAGTTATGCTAGGCACTATACAAACACAGAACAAAAAGAGTCCCTGACCCAAAGAGCTCTTACAATCTAAGCATAAGACAAGAAACAACAATCTTGGTCAGCTGTTTGTCCTGAATCAGCCCTGGGCTGGATCCACAGTTAATACACCATTGGTGGGATGAGCACAAACTACTCTGGTTGCCTATAGTCACAATTATATAACTCACTTATTTCTAAGGGCTTTGGAATATCTTCACAAGGAAGATGTGTATAGGCTTATATAAATAAAAGGTGCAATATACAGCAAGATTTTTTCCTTAAAAATGTAACTCAAGTAAAAGGTGCTTTTGAAAACTGACCCGCTCTCAATAGGGAAAGCAAAGTACTGACAGCACTACCAGTTTCCAGCTACACCTCTACCTCGATATAACGCTGTCCTCAGGAACTAAAAAATCTTACCGCGTTATAAGTGAAACCGCGTTATATCGAACTTGCTTTGATCCACCGGAGTGCACAGCCCCGCCCCCCCCGGAGCACTGCTTTACCGCGTTATATCCGAATTCGTGTTATATCGGGTGGCGTTATATAGGGGTAGCGGTGTATAACTTCCAACCAATGCACCTTAGCTATGTTCTACAAGCAGCACACCCAAAGATAAGTTAGTTCAGTCACAATACTGAGATTGCATCAATGGTACCAAGTAGTGTGAACTGCAATATCTAAATATTTAGTGTGTTCATAACCATGGTACATAATGGATTCTTGTCTAGTATGGAACAGACCAAGATCACTCCCCAGCTCATTTTATATAGGTCACAACAATGTCTTTTGGTCACTACCAAGCCAGCACAGATTCAAGACAGTGGCGTAGATATGGAAGGCTTTGCATCTTATCAACCACCCCAGGAGTCATCCAGACTATATGCACAAACAATTTCTACACTGAATAATTTCTGCCAGGGATAAATGTTCATTTTGAAGATCCACATGGATCAGCTGATTGAGCATCTATTTTTATGCATAATCCAAAATTTAAAATAACCCAAAAGTGACCATCATACTTAATTGTTGGTTTCCGATTTCTACTTAAATCTTCTCCCTCCCCAAAATATTAACATAGCAGAACCAGACATTCTTTGTCTCACACGACCACCTCCATCATTCTTCCTGATCTCCATCCAAGGCAATGAACTACTAAGAAATCAGTGCCACCAGCAGCACCAAATTCAGTGGCTTTGCACTGGAGCCAGGTGCAGAATGAAATTCATTTGGATCACAACACAAACCCAGTCAATCATTTTCACTCTGCAATTCAATGTGTGTGTAAAGCATTTCTCAGATGTCAAGAATTCCCACACCTAGAGCACACTGGGCTACAGTGCCCTGTGTTTCAACCGTTATTACCCAGCAGGTCCGACTGAGTTCAAGTACTTGTCTTTCTTTCCTTCGGGAGTCTGTGAGCAGGGTGTACAGTGATCAGACAGCCTTCTTAAAACCAAAGTATTGCTTAGTTCAGCAGTAGAAACAGAGCATTTAGAGAAAATGGATTTTAAAACAACCTACATGCATGTCTACCTTGCCTAAAAGCTTTCCACCCAAAATAATAACCTAAGCAAGCTTAACCTCTTCAGACACCTGCGGGCCATCTGTCTCAGTCTGGTTTCCTCAAACAACTACACCGCCTCTTAAGAGACCATTCCTTTCTAAACCTTCCAGTTCTTCTATCTCCTACATTCACAGGCCTTTTCCTGTCCTCGTAGCCTCTTAACAACTACTCAAGTGTTTACTGAGAAATGTCTTATTTTGAGCCATTCTTTCCTGATTGCTATTCCTGACAGCTCCCTATTAAGCTAAATATAGCCATACAGTAAACATCCAAATAACCAGGTCAACATACAGTTTTTAACAGAAATGTAGGGCTAGAGGGGGCCTCGAGAGGTCATCAAGTCCAGTCCCCTGTACTCAGGCAGGCCCAAGTTTATGAATTTATAAATTATTACAAAGCTGCCCCAGTTCCATCACAGGGGTAAGAGAAAAATGCAGAAACATGAAACTCAAATACATAATTAAACAGAGAAAGAACAGTGGGAATAAAACAAGTATGGGAAGAGGAAGATAAACAGAATGGGGACAGAGACAACAGTGAGGATCCCAATATTGGGATCCTCTCTAATTTTGTTTTCAAGAATCTTTTGCAAAGCTTGCAAACAAGATACTAAAAGTGCATCCTGGTAGCCCACTAAATTACTCAGTGAATACATTTGTTCACCTTTATTAATTTAGTAAGGAGGGGCTACAAGAAAGGAACTATCTTTTTGTTCTGTGTTTGTACAGTGCCTAGCACAACTGAGTCCCAGTCATGGGCCAGGACCCCAAGGAACTGTGATAATACAATAAAAAGTTATGGTTGAGGGAATAGACAAAGAATGCTCCCAAACTCTCCGGATGTCTCCTCATGCAGTTAGTACTCAGACAATCCTTTACATACATCCTTTCTTAACATCCTGGGGAAGACACTGACATTTATGGCCCTGCCTGCCTTCCACTTCTCTCTCATTCATGCTCGCTTCCTTTCAGTTTCCTGTCTGTATTTTCTTTTCTAGCCTTTCCTTCCATCTGCCTCTTAATGATCTTTCTGTGTCTTTTTCCACAAGAGCAATCATATCATCTGCACTATGTGTATTTCACTGAGGAATGAGAGAAGTGAAACTGACAGCTCCATTTCTGCCCTTGCAGAGATCACATCACTTTCACATATTAGTGGTATATTAAAAGGGTTGTCATTGCTCTTCACAATAATATACAGTGCAGTAGTTCCCAATCAAAAAGAAAACACACATGTCATAAAAAACAAATAAATAATGTTACCCCTTTAAGTAGGGATATCTACTTGCCAAAAGAAGGTGAGCATCCAGTAATTTTGCATTCTGAGCCATGACTAAGGTCTGTGTGTTTTTTAAATGAACTGATGTGTAAAAGAAAAGCATCACAAATCTACATTCTCCACCCCTTGGTTTGTCTACTACCGGTAAGTATTCACATCAACCAACCTTTTCCCAAGACTTCTACATAACACAAAATAAAAAAAATTAAAGTATCAACTATTTTTTCAGTCATAGAAAATAGAACACGAGACATACCAAACACAGTGATTTTTGACTGGTAACATGTCAAGAATCCACTTAAAACAGCAATACAATAATGATCTAGATTTCCTATTATTAAAGATTGAATTTGCAAGCACAGCCTGCACAGTTGCACCTGCAAACATTAAGAATGAAAAAATTGCACTGAGAGTGCAAAATGGCTAGATGATTTATGCATACAACTGAGGGTTTTAATACCAACAAAAGCCCCAGTTCTGCAAGGATCTCCACGTGGATGGACCCCGGTTTCTCTGCAGAGCTCCACTGAATTCAATGGGGCACTGTGCAGGTTTAGGAATCCATCCCTAGAGCTCCTTCCAGGATCAGGGCCAACATTTTCAAGGTACAGGTACAATTATTAGTCAGCCTCTAACACTGGATGGCCTTGAGGTCAAGACACTGAACTGAGGCTTGGAAGAACTAGTTCAATTCCTGACTCAACCAAAGACTTCCTGTATAACCTTGGGCAAATCATTTAGTCTCCAGATGTTTCAATTCCTTGCCTGTAAACAAGGAACACTCTGAGGGCTTGTCTATATATAAAACGACACCAATGGGAGGGGTTCTCCTGTCAGCATCCACTTCCCCGAGAGGCAGTAGCTAGGTTAACGGAAGAATTGTTCGGTCAACCTAGCATTGTCTACACAAGGACTTAGGTCATCTTAACAACGATGCTCAGGGGTGTGGATTTTTTCACACCCCTGACTGATGTAAATAAACTGACCTAATTTTTTAGTGTAGACTAGGTCTTAGATCGTCTTGTCCAATTGGACCGTAAACTCTTCAGGGCAGGGACAGTCTCTCACTGTGCATACATACAAAATGTGGCTACAATTTCATTTGAGGCTTCTAGGAGCTACTGTAATATAAATAATTGTGCCCGGAAACCACAGGTCATCCAATGTTAGAGGCTGGCTAAAAATTTGGTTGCAAGTGCTTGGACAGTTTTAAAATAGACCTTCACAAAATAAGAAAGGTCCAATCTTACAAACATTTATGCATAGGAGTAACTTTATTCATGTGAATAGTCCCATCAATGTGTCCACAAATCAGAACCTTTGACACAAATTTTGGTATAGTATCAAGCCTGTCTACATAAACCTCTTACATGAAACTTAAAGATCACTCATAGTTTAATAGGTTTCATTTTAACCCTAACTAAAAAGGGTAAAAATGTATAACCAAGCTAAATAATTTGATGCCTAAAGTCTATAGTATTCACACTTCTTCCTCCAGACTACTCTTATTTAAAAAAAAAATGAAATATGATTAACAGCTGCAAAAATACAAGTGATCCAAATACTTCTCCCTATACCTAAATACAGTGGAAAATCTTATCTGTAAGGGACTTATACATACAGATTTTTACAAGCTTGTCCAAATATCAGATATGCCCTGTAACTAGAAATAGAAGGCTTGCACAATATAACAGAAAAAACAAAAGCATTTCACACATTCTATATAAATAATTAAAGTATTTCCATATTCCAGGGCCCCACAAACAGAAATATATATATTAGGGCTGTCAAGCAATTAAAAAAATTAATCGTGATTAATCGTGCCATTAAACAATAATATAATACAATTTATTTAAATATTTTTGATGTTTTCTACATTTTCAAATATATTGATTTCAATTACAGCACAGAATACAAAGTGTACAGTGCTCACTTTATTTTTTATTACAAATATTTGCACTGTAAAAAACAAAAGAAATAGTATTTTTCAATTCACCTAATAGAAGTACTGTAATGCAATCTCTTTATCATGGAAGTTGAACTTACAAATGTAGAATTTGTAAACCTGCATTCAAAAATAAAACAATGTAAAACTTTAGAGCCTACAAGTCCAATCAGTCCTACTTCTTGTTCAGAGCAGACAAACAAGTTTGTTTACATTTGCAGAAAATAATGCTGCCTGCTTCTTGTTTACAATGTCACCTGAAAGTGAGAACAGGCACTGTTGTAGCCGGCGTCACAAGATATTTACATGCCAGATGTGCTAAAGATTCACATGCCCCTTGATGCTTCAACCACCATTCCAGAGGACATGCATCCATGCGGATGACGAGTTCTGCTCGATAACGATCCAAAGCAGTGCGGACTGATGCATGTTCATTTTCATCGTCTGAGTCAGATGTCACCAGCAGAAGGTTGATATTCTTTTTTGGTGGTTTGGGTTCTCTGTTTCCACGTCAGAGTGTTGCTCTTTTAAGACTTCTGAAAGCATACTTCACACCTCTCAGATTTTGGAAGGCACTTCAGATTCTTAAATCTTGGGTCGAGTGCTGTAGCTATCTTTAGAAATTTCATATTGGTATCTTCTTTGCATTTTGTCAAATTTGCAGTGAAAGTGTTCTTAAAACAAACAACATGTGCTGAGTCATCATCCGAGACTGCTATAACATGAAATATATGGCAGAATGTGGGTAAAACAGAGCAGTAGACATACAATTCTCCCCCAAGGAGTTCAGTCACTAATTTAATTAACGCATTATTTTTTTAACCAGCGTCATCAGCATGGAAGCATGTCCTCCAGAATGATGGTCAAAGCATGAAGAGGCATAGGAATCTTTAGCGCATCTGGCACGTAAATAACTTGCAACACCAGCTACAACAGTGCCATGCGAACGCCTGTTCTTAATTACAGTGTCACCTGAAAGTGAGAAGTGGGCAGCATTATCTCCCGTAAACATAAACAAACTCGCAATTCACTGAACGAGAAGTAGGACTGAGTGGACTTGTACATTTTTTTGTTTTTGAGTGGAGTTATGTAACAAAACAAACTCATTTGAAGTTACACTTTCATGATAAAGAGATTGCACAACAGTACTTGTATGCGGTGTATTGAAAAATACTACTTTTTATCATTTTTAAGTGCAAATATTTGTAAGCAAAAATAATATAAAGTGAGCACTGTGTTATATTCTGTTATAACTGAAATCAATATATTTGAAAATGTAGAAAAACATCAAAAATATTTAATAAATTTCAGTTGGTATTCGTTTAACAGTGCGATTAATCATGATTAATTTTTTTGAGTTAATCACGTGATTAATTGGCAGTCCTTATATTATAGTAGTTGTGCACTCTTCTGTCTTCCCATCTATTATTTTTATGCATTTCAACTCTTTTACATAGACTACCTAGAGATTTTAAACACTACATGTCTTTATTATGTTTTTACATGCTTTGAAGTTCTGGTGAATTATGTAAGTGCAATGTATTATTATTATTAAATGAACAAATAATCTGAACCGAACAATGCCGTAAGACTTCAGTTTAAATTGAGATCTAGATATAAGAAAAGGATAAATATCATCCTGAATGACACGGTCTTCAAATAAGATTTACATAACACTGAACTACACTACCAATAGCCTGACAGTATGAAACATCTAAGCTCTAAATCCTTTTTCCCTACTGTCTAAGTCAAAAGATTTCACTCTAATCACATTTCAGTGACACTAGGTTTTAGGATTCATTATCAGAAGAGGGGCAGAACACTAAAGAACTCAAAAAGTTTTACTTTCTAAAACATGAACTTCTAGCCCAGTTTATTTTTAAAAGAAAACAAACAACAGTGGTTCAGTTAAAAAATTCCCCACATCATGGGGGGGGAGGGGGAAGGGGATGAAAGAACAGTGTCAAAACAAAACAAAAGCTAACAAAAAAGTGGCAACACACATAAATAACGTTACCCCTTTAAGTAGGGAAGAAACCATGGATGGTGAAGGAATTAACCAAAGGCTGGCGCAAGTTACAATGATCCTAAAGGCAGATTTCTGAGAGGCCCTGAGCCACTTTTATGGACTTCAAGTGGCAGGGAGTTCAGTCCTTCTCCAGACCATCCCAGGCCTTTTACGTCCCTCTCTCACATCTCTTCCCCACAGCCCATTCCTTCCTCACTTTTAACTCTTCTAGGTTCTTTGGCACCCTGGTCTTTCCCCCCAAGAAGCCTTCGTTTATGAGACTCTAGGCCTATCACCACCACCACTTCGGCACTCTGCTGGATGCTCTCCTACAGGCAGTCAGCAAGGACGGGTGCAGCACCTCTCAAGCTTGCAGAAACCAAGGAACTGCCGCTACCTCCCCTCTCAAATGCTACCAAGTTAAAGGGACATTTTTTAAAAAACACATCTGTGGGACACCCTTGGGCACAAGGGCCAGTTGACACAATTTAAACAGGAGCTACACCACCACCCCTGCGGCTCTCAGCCTGCTACTTCCCAAGTGTGAGGCAAAGCTCCAAAATGAGGGACACAAAACAAGCAACCCAGCAGCCTCACACAGGGCAACATCCAAGTGCTGTAACATCCCCCAAGCAGCTCGGTACCCGGCTAGCTGAAGTGACAGGCGGCAGCCACGGACACCGCGGGGACGGACACCCCGTACCTACACCAGAGAGGGGACAGGCGACAGGCACCCCCAAGCGAGCGGGGGACCCCCTGGGAGGGCCCCGCATGACACACGGGTCTCAGCCCCGCGACCAGCAGGCGGAGGAGAGACAGGATTTGGGGCCGAGATCGGGGAGCCGGGGCACAGCGGAGGTAACCGGGGGGGACTCCCCGCTCTCACAGCCGCTGCCCCCCCGGGCTGCTGGGGGAAGTGGGAGCGCCACCTCCGGCCGCCCTTCCCTGGCCGGGGCAGCCGCCCGCTCGCGGACACTCACACGCACACAGCTCCACCACGTAGGCGTAGTAGGACCAGGCCACCACCAGGGCGATGAAGACCACGGGCACCCAGGCCAGCACCCTCTGGCAGCACTTGAGGACGTGGGACGGCGCCATCTTCCCTGGCGAGCCGCTGCAGGGGAGGCATCGGGGTTCGGCGGCGCCGGCGCTGCTGCTGGGGCTGCAGCCGCTGCGGAGCCTCCCGCCGCCGTACCGTCCCCGCCCCGCCCCGCACGCCGAGGGGGCTGGGCTTGTGCAGCGGCCGCCCCCCCGGAACTCGCTGCGGGGTGGGGCTCGCTGCACTCCAGGCCCCAGCCACTGTGTGGTCTGCCCAGAAACCTTCCCCCTCCCAATCTCCTTCCGCAAAGCCCCTCAGGGTCCCCCCATACTTAGCCCCTCGCTCTGGCGCCGCCTCCCCCGAGCTCTCTCAGCCGCCTGCAGCCTCTCCCCAAACTGTCCCCAGCTTCTCCCCAGTGCCCTCAGCCTCTGCTCACAGCCCCCAAATGCTCTCAGCCTCCTGCAGTGCTGCCCGTTTATCTGCATCAGCAAATAGCCTATACCCCAATACCACCCCACTTCGCGTCCTAACCCCAGTCCCCTCACGCTAGCTCCCCCTGCACTATCTATCCACTACCCTAACATCCAACAGCCCCCCTCCAATTGTCCCCAACCCGTCTCATGGGCAAACTAGGGAGACGTGGTCTAGGTGCGATTACTATAAATTGGCTGCAAAACTGGATGAAAAACCTGACTCAAAGAGTGGTTATCAATGGTTCACTGTCAAACCGGGGGGACATATCTAGTGGGGGTCTGCAGGGGCCAGTCATGGGTATGGGGCTATTCAATATTCTCATTAATGAGTTGGATAAAGGAATGGCGCGTATGCGTCTAAAGTCTGTGGCTAACACCAAGCTAGGAGGGGTTACAAGCATTCAAAACAACCTTGTTAAATCAGAGAATTGGTTTGAAATCAATAACATTGAATTCAGTAAAGACAAGTGCAAATTACTGCACAGAAGAAGGACAAATCAGCTGCAAGTGGTTAGGCAGTATTACTGCTGAAAAGGAGCTGGGCGTTAGAGTGGATCATAAGCTGAACATGAATGAACAATGTGGTGCAGTTGCAAAAAAAGGCTAACATTCTGGGGTGTATGTAAAACACAGGAGACAATTGTTCAGCACTACTCAGCACTGGTGAGGCCTTAGCTGGAGTATTGTGTCCAGTTCTGGGTGCCACACTTTAAGAAAGATGTGGACAAATTGGAGAGAGCCCAGAGGGGAGTAACAAAAATTTTAAAAGGTTTAGAAAACCTGATCTATTTTGAATGGTTAAAAAAAACTGGTCATGTTTAGTCTTGAGAAAAAAAGACTGAGTGGGGACCTGATAGCAGCCTTCAAATATGTTAAGAGCTGTTATAAAGACAACAGTGATCAGTTATTCTCCATGTCCCACTAAAGGTTAGACAAGAAGTAATGGGCTTAATCTACAGCAAGGGAGATGTATAGTTAAGCATTGGAATGTACTTCCAAAGGAGCTTGTGAAATCTCATCACTGGAGATTTTAAAACCAGACTGGACAACACCTATCAGGGATGGTCTAGGTATACTCGATCCTGCCTCAGCTCAGGATGCTGGAGTAGATAACCTCTTGAGGTCCCTTCTAGCCCTACAATTCTATGAACTCCCTACAAATCCCTTAACCTTTTGTAATCCACCCCTAAGCATTTATCCTCCTAATGATACACATCTCCCAAACCTGTCTTCCAATACTCCCCTTCTAATCACCTGTTAGTTGGTATCTAATATATATAGAAATTGCACCTAGAATTAGCTTTTGGAACTGATTCAGAATAGTCACCAGTTTTTTTCCCATTACATCTTTAACCGATTCTTAACCATCCTGAACAGCACAGTCAGAGCAGCCTTATTTCATGTTTCCTCAGTGCTGGCTACTTCAAGGCAATGTGATCTAGTTCTAGGTTTAAATGGAAACTAGTCAAATGGATGTTTGTTTGATTTGCTTTCAAAGAATCAGTTTTAGATTCATTTGGAATTTAACTCTACGTACAGTGTAAATATGAGTCAACAGTGTAACACTGTTGCAAAAAAAGCAAACATCATTCTGGGATGTATTAATAGGAGTGTTGTAAGCAAGACACGAGAAGTAATTCTGCTCTACTCCGCGCTGATTAGGCCTCAAGTGGAGTATTGTGTCCAGTTCTGGGAGCCGCATTTCAGGAAAGATGTGGACAAATTGAAGAAAGACCAGAGAAGAGCAACAAAAATTATTAACTGTCTAGAAAACATGACCTATGAGGGAAGATTGAAAAAAATTGGGTTTGTTTAGTCTGGAAAAGAGAAGACTGAGAGGGGACATGATAACAGTTTTCAAGTACATAAAAGGTTGTTACAAGGAAGAGGGAGAAAAATTGTTCCTCTTAACCTCTGAGGATAAGACAAGAAGCAATGGGCTTAAATTGCAGCAAGGGAGGTTTAGGTTGAACATTAGGAAAAACTTCCTAACTGTCAGGGTGTTTAAGCACTGGAATAAAATTGCCTACAAAGGTTGTGGAATCTCCATCCTTGGAGATTTTTAAGAGCAGGTTAGACAAACACCTGTCAGGAATGGTCTAGATAATACTTAGTCCTGCCATGAGTGCAGGGCACTGGACTAGATGACCTCTTGAGGTCGCTTCCAGTCTTATGATTCTATGATTATGCATGATTGTTAGAGATAGGCAAACTGATTAGGAAAAATAAGAACTGGACCAAACCAGTTCTCAAATAGTTTTTTCCCCCAGAACTGGATTGAATGGACACCAAAGTCTTCTCTATCCCTCAACTTAGAACACTGTTGACTTTTTAGAATAATGAACTTTTTCTTATAATTCTCTTGTACTGGTGGGATAATACAATACAAGCACCCTCTGGTGGTCAAAGAGCCTACCTTCAATTATATTCTGTTCAAATTTAGTGATTATATTTTTTATTAGATACTCTTCATATATTATTTTCACTCTGTTGAATAGATTACTATATATTCAAAATATAATCATTTTATCATTCTAAAATGTTCTTCATTTAACAAACTTTTTGACAATTTAAAACTTTTGAAAATAAAAGCCACAAGAATTCACTTTTTGGGTTACAAGTGTAGAATCAACAGCAGAACAAGGGTCACAATAATATAGTACTATATATTACTATGGGAATATATACTTTGCACTTAAATACATTTAAGTCTGAGAATCTCAATACATTTAAATTGTTAATGAATTATACATCACTGGAGTTATACAGTTGACACTGAAAGCACAATCTGAAGACACATCTGAAGATTCTTAATTACAAGTGATAACAGAGGATAAGGAAAGAACCTACCTTGATTCCCAAATTGGCTGGGAGAAAGAACTTAATCAGAAAAATGTGAATGATAATTGGGAATCATTTCTAGATGACCAAAAAGCCACAATCGAGGAAGAAGGCTATGCTGATTTTAAAAAATTACCTGGTTTAGAGGGGAAGTCAAGGCAGCTCTTATATATATATATTAGAGCTCCATATATATAAATGGAAGAAAGGGGAAGTTGATAGTAATGAATATAAATTGGATGTTAGGAATTGTAGAAAATTGATAAGAGAAGCAAGGGACACAAGCAGAAATCTGTGGCCAGCAGAGTAAAGGAAAATAAGAAGGAGTTTAAAAAAATATATTGGGGGGGGGAAAAGAATCTTGAGAATAGTATTGGTCCATTGGTAAAATTATCAGTAATAACATAGAAAAGGCAGAAGTGTTAAATTAATACTTCTGGTCTGTATTTGGAGAATAAACAGATGATACATTGTGATGATAACACTCTTTCCATTCCACTAGTATCTCAGAAGACGTTAAGTGGAAGCTATTAAATCAGACATTTTTAAATCAGCAGGTCCAGATAATTTGCATCCAAGAGTTTTAAATCAGCTGACTGAGGATCTCAAAGTTGATGTTAATTTTCAATAAGTCTTGGATTACTGGAGAATTTCAAGAAGACTGGAAAAACATGAATGTGCCCATTTTTAAAAAAGGTAAATGGGATGACCCAGGTAATTAGAAGCCTGTCAGCCTGACATCAATCTCTAGCAAGATAATGGAGTGGCTGATATGGGAGTTGATGAATGAAGAATTAAAGGAAGTTAACGTAATTAATGCACATCAACATGGGTTTATGGAAAATAGATGCTGTCAAACTAACGATATTTTTTGATGAGCTTACAAATTTGGTTGATACATAGTGTTAAATAGTGATATACTTAGACTTCTGTAATGTGTTTGAGTTGGTACCACACATTTTCATTAGAAAACTAGGATGATATAAAATTAACATAGCACATGTTAAATGGATTAAAAACTTGCTAATTGATAGGTCTCAAAATGTAAACTGTGACTCATCATTGATTGAGTGTGTTTTCCAGTGGGGTCCCGCAGGTTTCAGTTCTTGGCCCTACACTATTTAACATTTTTGTTAACAAACTGGAAGAAAACAAAGTCATCACTGATAACATTTGCAGATGATACAAAAATTGGGGGAGTGGTAAATAATGAAGAGGACAGGGTACTGATTCAGAGTGATTTGGATCGCTTGGTAAACTGTGCAAGCAAACAATATGCATTTTAATATGGTTCAATGTAAAAGTATACATCTCAGAAGAAAGAATGTAGGTCATATTAACAAGATGTGGGATTATCCTGGGAAGTGACTTTGAAAAAGATATGGGGGTCATGGTGAATAATCAGCTGAACATGAGCTTCCAGTGCGACACTGTGGCCAAAAGAGCTAAAGTGATCCTGGGATGCATAAACAGGGGAATCTCAAGTAGGAGTAGAGAGATTATTTTACCCCTGTATTTGGCACTGGTGTGATTGCTGCTGGAATACTGTGTCCAGTTCTGGTGTCCACGGTTCAAGGAGAATATTGCTAAATTGGAGAGGGATCAGTGAAGAGCCAAGGGAATGATTAAAGGATTAGAAAACATGACTTGCGTAACAAAGAGAAGGTTAAGGGATGACTTGATTACAGTCTATAAATATCTACATGGAGAAAAAATATTTAATAATAGTCTCTTGAATCTAGCAGAGAAAGGTATAATACAATCCAATGGCTGGAAGTTGAAGCTAGACAAATTCAGACTGAAAAGAAGGCATATATTTTTATTTTAACAGTGAGAGTAATTAACCATTGGAACAATTTACGAAGGGTTGTCGTGCATTCTCCATCACTGACAATTTTTAAATCAAGATTGGATGTTTTCTAAAAGATATGCTCTAGGAATTATTTTGGGGAAGTTTTATGGAATTGGGAAAACAAATATTTGGAAAAGCAAGGGAGCCACCTTGTGGAAATTGTGTTCACCTAGCTAAAACAAAGAGCTTACAATACAGCTTAAACCAGCCACATAAATCAAATGATAAAAAGGAACCATATTGCAACAAATTATGCTCTATTTTGGTATAATTTATACTTTGTGTGTCTGTTTTACCTCAGAAAAATATACTGCTGTAAATCAGAAATTAAAGAAGGAAAAGACCAATTAGCTTATCGATTTCATTTCTCTGCTCATGCAGGCATGTTCTCATCTGTACATTTTCTTTGCTTGCATTTTGCCCATCTAGTTTTATATCCTTCAAGTGAATGGGATTTCTATCACTTTCCCCAGGAGATTTTTCCATAGTGCAGTGAACCTCAATGATAGGAAATTATACCTGATATTCAAACATGTTGTTCCCTTTCTTGGTTTCATTTAACCACTCCTAGTCATACCGCTGCATACTGTACCACACTAAATAATTCATCCCTCTCCAAGGTGCTTTACAGCTTCATAATTTGTAAACTGTTGTTACCTCTTTTGTCATCTCTTAGTTAAATTATATATGTAATCTTTTCTCATAAATTAATCCCTCAAACCTCTAATCATTTTTATTGCTCTTCTCTGAACTCATTCCACTTTGTCAATATCTTTCTGGTAAGGTGGCCAGAACTGAATGTAATATTTCAGGTTCAGTAGCACCAGAGTCGTATAAAATAAACTTAGTACTTCTATGCCCCTTGAGGTAATGTTTGTGCATGTGTAGCCCAAATACTGTATTAGTCTTTTTGCTGCTATGTCACATTGTGAACACATTTCACTTGCTGTCCACTATCATCTCTAGGTCTCTTTCAGCATTACTACTTTCCAGGGGGCTCCCTTCAATTGAATATATGTATTTAAGTCAGGATAATACAAGCTTTATCTTTTGCTTTCATGAAAGGCTATATTCATCCCCAGTGCAATTCTCTGCCCCCCTGAGAATTGCCTCAGTCGAAATTGACACACCACTAACCTAGTAGTCCTCGCTCTGGGGAATGCCATTCCCTTCTCAAAAGGAGTAACGAGCCAATACTGTAGTGAAGTGTCTCACTTGTGTGATGCCCTTAGTTCCTGCAGTGCAAGAGAGAAACTATTTAAAATTATATTTATTCAGTATAGGGGGACATGCTGTGGATTGATTATAATCTCTTTGGGGCAGGGACTGTCTCTTTATGTATTTGTACAGTGTCTACCACTGAGAATTCCTAGTCCATGATGGGCTCCTAGGCACTACCATACTACAAACTAATACATAAATAATAATGGATTGTGAGTTTTGGACCATACTTACGAGGTTTAAAAGGTGAGGTTGCCACTACTAGTTTGCTGCTTCTGCCACCATAGGAAATGTGGTAGCGGGAGAAGCATAGAGTCTTGCTCTATGTTGGAGAGGAAGGATGGTTTTGTGTTTTAAAGCAAAAGATCTATTCTGGGATCTATTCCCATATAATTTCCTTTGTGATCTTTAATCTGCTTTGCACCTTGGATAGTCCTTTGCAGCTGTGAACTGTGGGTGTAAAGCGCTGACTTTGTGTATATGTGTGGGGAATTGCAATCTGATAGCATTTATGCTCACTTTGCACAGGCATAGATGACCAAAGAAAGTGCACAACAGGGGCAAATCAGGCCCTTGGTGGCTGTTCTCTTTTCTCTAAAAGAGATATTATTTACCCAACTCACAAGGGAGTTTTGAGAGTTAATTAATAAATTGTAAAGTATTTTGACATCTTCTAATGGAACAAATGATAGAAGAGCAAGAGATTATTATACTATTATGTTGCGAATTAGTTATTGTCAGACAAGTAGGTCATGCTGTGTAATCAACATAATCCTGATCGACACATAGGTCAAGGGGAATAGCTAACTGAAAGTTGTTTGTGTAAAAGCTTCTTCTGCCCTGAATTACTTGACCCAATAAACTGAAGATAAGCCTTTTCTGGCAGGCTTTTAAGGATGTGAATAGACTATATATGCCAAATGTTTTGATTTCTTGGGCCCAATTCATTCCTGAATGGTTGATCCTTAGTTTTGAACATTAAGCTTCCATAGGTGCACACTGGTGCCCTCTCTTATATTCACCTGTCTGCTAAACATTCTAAGGGATTCTGTCCTGGCGCATAGGCTGCAAAAATCCCAGACCAAAAATAACCAGCAACTGATCAACCAACCCTTAGCAGAGTGGTTAAACTACAAATGTTGAATGTAGGGCACGGCAACTAAAGTTTCTTCATAATATGATACATTTTATTTATTAGGGAAGCTGAAGGTGGAGGAATGGGACAGGTATAAGATGAATCTTGGGTTTTTTCCCCTGTAAAATAAGTATTTACCTTTCAGCAATGCCCAGTTCTGGTATTTCAATAACTGCTCCTTTACTTCCTGCTTGGTGGCAGATACACTGTCCCCTGCTGATACAAGAGAGGGAGCTCCCTTTAGGACCTAAAATCCACCAGGAACAGAAATCAGGAACATTTTAAAAAGGATTTTCGTTTAAATTTTTTTAAAGCAGAGTTCAAAATTTTTTTGCAAACATTTGTACTGAAAATTTTTGTATTTGCTCTTTCCTCCCTTTCCCCATTTTGCCACTGCCAAATGAGAAAAAGAAAAATGGGGAAGAAAGGGGAAAAATCAGGACCCCATTCTTGCTTACCATTCTCAATAAAGCTCTTCAGCACATTTGTACCAATATGGAACTTGCGGATTCATCCATTAAACTGGGCAAATGAGAACTAGGACCTCGTGTTTCCTGGTGGTGCCACAAATGGTCCTTCGAGAACTGTTATCTTTAGGGCTATGTACCCTATATAGGGAAGAGTTTGATCTCCAGCTCTTTCAATCTGTAGTTTATCACCAAGGCTCTGTTTAAGGTTTAAGCCAATCTCTAATTATTAGAGACCAGGATGGGACCTATTTGGGGGCAGATTATCCCACATCTGCATACTGTGAGGCTCTTAAACTTTCCTCTGAAGCATCTGGCCCTGGCCACTGTCAGAGACATGATGTTGTGTGAAAAAGTATTTCCTTTTATCAGTTTTGAATTTCCCACCTTTTAATTTCATTGAGCGTCCTTGTTCTTATGTTATGAGACAGGAGGCCAGAAATTCCCAGTCTACATTCACTACACCATTCATTATTTTAAATTACTTATATCATCTCTCCACTTATTCATCTCCTTTTTAAGGTAAACAGTCCCAATCTTTTCAATCTCTCTTCACATGAGTTTTTACATGTCCTTTCTCATTCTCATTTCTCTTCTCTGAACCCCCATGTAGTTCTGAAATATCCTTTTTCATATGGGGTGACCAGTACTGCACTCCAGATGAAGCCACACCATTGACGTACATTTATTGTAATATTTTCTGTGTTTTTCTCCATCCATTCCTTACACATACTAACATCTTATCTTTTTTTTCGCCACAGCTGTGTATTGAGCAGAGGTTTTCATTCAGCCAGGGACCCTTTTGTGAACTGTTATCATTAACTTAGAACCCAATAGAGCATATGAGTAGTTTAAGTGTTTCCTTCCAATGGGAATTATTTTACATTTGTTGACATTTAATTTCATTTGCCATTAAATTGCTCATTCACCTAGCTTGATTAGATATCTGCGAAGTTCTTCACAGTCGTCTCTGGTCCTAAGTAACCAAAATAGCTGTGTCATCTGCAGATTTTGCTCACTACTGACCATCCCCTTTCCAGATCAATATATTAAACACGGATTCTAGTATAGAACCTTTTGCTATTAACCTTTTACCGTGATGAAAATGACCATTTTATCCTGCTCTTTGCTCTCTTTTTTGATCCATGACAATACCTTGCTTCTTATCCCAGGACTATTTAGCTTCATTAGTAGCCTCTTGTGTGGGATCTTGTTGAAGGCCTTTTGGAAGTCTAATAAATTGTCACATGCTTCTCTTTTACAAATTCTATAATTACACATTCAAAGAATTCTAAGAGATTAGTGAAACATGATTTTCCTTTAGAAAATCTGTTCTAGTTAGACCCCATCATATGATGGTTTTCCAGGTATTGTGTTATTCTGTCTTTAGTTATCAATTCATCCAATTTGCCATATACAGGCTTACTGGTTTGTAATTCTCCAGATCACCTCTACAGTCTTTATAAAATCTGGGTACAACACTTGCTGCTCTCTAGTACAGTATCTGTTTTTAATGAGAGATTGCAAATTTCTAACAGCAGCTCAGGCACTTAATATCTGAGTTCCTTCAGAACTCCTGGATGTATATATCCTCTGGCCCTAGTGAGGTATTGCAATTTAATTTATCAATTTGCTCCAGCACCTCTTCTTCGGACACCTCAGTCTCCAAGAACCAAATTTTTATCATCAGAGAAGAGCAGGTCTGGGGTAGGTGTGGTGAAAACTGATGCAAAGAAATCATTTAATTTTTCAGGAGTACTTGTGGCACCTTAGAGACTAACATATTTATTTGAGCATAAGCTAAGGTGCCACAAGTACTCTTGTTCTTTTTGTGGATACAGACTAACATGGCTGCTACTCTGAAACTTAACTTTTCAGCAACCTTCCTTAATTACTCCCTTTAGCCCTTGGTTATGCACCAGACCCACCGATTTTTTTGCAGGCTTCCTTCCTCTGATATACTTACAAATATTAAAACGAAGGCATTCTGTAACTATTTGGGGCTAGAATTACAAAGAGACTAAGGTGCCTAACTGCCACATTAGGGGCCTAAATCCCAGAATCAGACCCCACCGATATTTACAAAACCACTGCTCAGTTCTGCCGAATCATAAAACACCTAAACTCACTAGGTGTCTAAACTTTTGCAGTAAAATTTTCCTAGGTACCTATGTCTCTGCCTCTGAGCATGCACATGCTGTAGGTATCCAGACACTTAAGCACCAGAGTGATGCAGGAACTGGGATAAGATAGGCATTCCTCTGCCTAACTCGCCTGCAGGGTCCGAGCCAGTAAGCATGCTCAGAGCCCCAGGTGAGCTAACACAGAACAGCTGGGAGGTAGGAAGAGGAACTCCCTCATAACTTTTAGCCTAGTGGTTAGGGTACTCACATCGGCTGTGGGGACCCCCCCCCCCCATGTCAAGCCCACCTCCACCTGAGAAGCTACTTCTGAGGTGAGTGCCAAACAGCAGTCTGTCACTTCTGAGGTGAATGCCCTAACTCCTGGGCTATGAGATGGGGAAGAGGGACTCTCTAAGAATATGTCTACACTGCTTCCCCTCCTCCCCACCTTTATGGCAGCAAGTCTCAGAGCCTGGGTCAGGTGACTCAGGCTCATGTGAAGGGGCTAAATATAGCGGCGTAGACATTCCCACTCAGGCTGGAGCCTGGGCTCTGAGACCTGTTTCAGAGCCCAGGCAGGAATGTCTACACTGCTATTTTTAGCCCTGGGAGCCCAAGTCAGTTGACCTGGACTCTGAGACGCACTGCTGTTGGGGTTTTCCCCAGCGTAGATGTACCCTTAGTCTCTCCTGTTGAACTGTGGCTATATAATTAAAGTGTCTGGTGCAGGGGGAGCAGCTAAGGTGAGTGCTCTAACCACCGGGCTATAGAGTCATTCTCAGAGTTATCTCATCTCTCTCTGGCCTAGTGACTCTGTAATTATTTAATCCACAATAGAACAGCTTCAACAGGAGAGACTGAGACATCCCCCTCCCCCATCAGCATAGCCCATAGCCCAGGGGTTAGGGCACTCAGTGAGAAGTGTCAGATCCCTGTTCAAAATCCTTTTCCCCCTCAGGTGGAGGGGGGATTTGAACTGGGGGGGCGGGGAGGGTGTCTCTGATATCTCAGGTGAGTACCCTAACTACTGGGCTAAAAGTTTTGAGGGAGGTCCTCCCTCTGGCAGGCCTCTTGCAAAAATGGTGTAGGTGCCTCACCCCCAGAGAGGGCTTGCAGCGGAGAATCCTGAGAAGAGGGAGGAACCTCTCTCCAGACAAGATTTACACATGTAACTCCCTCAGAGGAGTTGGGGCTTAGGACAGTGGTTTTCAAACTTTTTTTCTGGGGACCCAGTTGAAGAAAATTGTTGATGCCCGTGACCCAACGGAGCTGGGGATGAGGGGTTCAGGGTGTGGGAGGGGGCTCTGGGCTGGGGCAGGGGGTTGGAGTGCAGGAGGAGGTCAGGGCTCTAGGCTGGGGATGCAGGTTCTGGAGTGGGGCTGGGGATGAGAGATTTGGGGTGCAGGAGGGGCTCCGGGTTTGGAGACAGAATAACAGAATACCTGGAAAACCATCATATGATGGGGTCGAACTAGAACAGATTTTCTAAAGGAAAATCATGTTTCACTAACCTGTTAGAATTCTTTGAATGTGTAATTATAGAATTTGTAAAAGAGAAGCATGTGACAATTTATTAGACTTCCAAAAGGCCTTCAACAAGATCCCACACAAGAGGCTACTAATGAAGCTAAATAGTCCTGGGATAAGAAGCAAGGTATTGTCATGGATCAAAAACTTTGTTTCAGCACAGAGATGTTTTTGTGTCCATAGGCAAAACATGGACTTCATGGGCAAAAATGTTAAACACTTCCTTTCTAAGACTTCTTACCCTTCACTGGAGGAGTGCTGTAATTTAATAGAAAGTGCATGATTACTAATAGGCTCTTCCTTAGAGTTAAAGATCATAGACAAAGTTTTCAAACCTGGGTCAGCTCCCACTAACTTCAAAGTTATTTATGGGTTCTCAGCAATTCAAAAAATGAGGGCACTATCATTAAGGGATCTAAATATGGCGTTAGCAGTTTGACTTTGGTGCCCAGGTTTGAAAATTCTGGATTCTGTGGCCTTTTAAAAAACAGGACATTATGTATAATACCCATTCAGGTGGGCACTCTGCTCACAAGACCCAGGCTTCTGGACGCCAGATTGCATGAACAGCAGAGTAGTTACTAATGAGGACGAGGAGAGTTCTGCACTACTGCACTATTGTTACTAAACTGAACACACCATCAACTAAGCCAGTACTAGCCTAATGGGGAATCTTTCTCCAAGTATGCCACACTAATTCTTACATTACTGGACCAACCAGGAATTGTTTAATCAACAAGGACAGTAGCAAACATTCCAATAGCAGGAGAGTGAAGAAAGGTGCCCTTGTTTGCAGATTAATTTTGTACATGCCATGGTCTCTCAGGTTTCCTGTTGTGAATGGGCCTTTTCACCTCTTATTGGGTGACATCTTCAGTTTCTCTAGGAGGAATTTATTTGGTTGGCTGGATGCTAACAGTGTATGTCTATGTTTGCCATCATCTGCATGTTGCTCTTGCGATCAGTTATATATCAGGAGCTGTAGCTAGGTCAGCTTCCTAATGACTTATAATGGCCATGCCATCATTTCACAACATATTTTCTATGCAAAGAGGCTGCAGGAGCTTGCTTTCTGCATTGGAGTCTTTTGCTGACCAAACTTTACTTTGTTTCATTACAGAAAAGATTAAATGTGAGGGTACAAGACATGTTTGCAGACCCCTCCCCCCCAAACTGTGGGATAAGAAACAGTTTTTTCTGAAACTTGATGTGAATCTGTTGACACATTTCTGGTTCAGAATCATTCAAAGTGTGGCCAAAACATCTAATATAAAAATACACATTGAAGATGTAAAATGATATAGAAGAAGTAAATAATGTAACTTTGGCTTCGCTATCTCACTTTCCCCCCTTCAGACGTACAGAGGAGTCTAGACAGTGATACAGAGCCTAAATGCTGACCAGGGTCGGCTCTATGTTTTTTGCCACCCTAAGCACGGCAGTTAGGCGGCTTTCGGCGGCGCGCCTGCAGGCGGTCCGCTGGTAACGCGGATTCAGTGGCATGCCTGCGGGAGGTCAGCCAGTCCTGTGCCTTCAGCGTACCCGCCGCCGAATTGCTGCCGAAACCGTGGGACCGGTGGACCTCCCACAGGCATGCCGCTGAAGGCCGCCTGACTGCCACCCTCACGGCGACTGGCAGGCTGCCCCCGCGGCTTGCCGCCCGAGGCACGCGCTTGGTGCGCTGGTGTCTGGAGCCGCCCCTGGTGGTGACATTAATAGGTGAATTAATGAGGCATTAATGAACATATTGTTTCCCCTTGTTAAAATAATTTGTTCAATACACATATCAATAGGGAGAGCAGAGAAGTCCTTATGATAAATGATTATTGGTCAAATCCTACATGTACTACTAAGTGCAGCTAGTAGAATCCTGTATATGCTGCTAGAGTTACTGTCGGTTTGTGAACATGAGTAAATCAACTAATTTGCTTTTAGAACAGGAGTACTTGTAGCACCTCAGAGCCTAACAAATTTATTTGAGCATAAGCTTTCGTGGGCTACAGCCCACTTCATCAGATGCATATAATGGAACATATAGTAAGAAGATGTATATACATACAGAAAACAGAAAAGGTGGAAGTTGCCATACCAACTCTAAGAGGCTAATTAATTAAGATGAGCTATTATCAGCAGGAGAAAAAGAACTTTTGTAATGATAATCAAGATGGCCCATTCCAGACTGTTGACAAGAAGGTGTGAGGATACTTAACATGGGGAAATAGATTCAATTTGTGTAATGACCCAGCCACTCCCAGCCTCTCTTCAAGCCCAAGTTAATGGTATCTAGTCTGCAAATTAATTCTAGTTCAGCAGTTTCTCGTTGGAGTCTGTTTTTGAAGCTTTTCTGTTGCAAAATTGCCACCTTTAAGTCTGTTACTGAGTGACCAGAGAGGTTGAAGTGTTCTCCTACTGGTTTTTTAATGTTATGATTCCTGATGTCAGATTTGTGTCCATTTATTCTTTTGTGTAGAGACTGTCCAGTTTGGCCAATGTACATGGCAGAGGGGCATTGCTGGCACATGATGGCATATATCACATTGGTAGATGTACAGGTGAATGAGCCCCTGATGGCATGGCAAATACTCACCAGCAACCACACACCACACAACAAAAACTAACCCAGGAACCTATCCTTGCAACAAAGCCCAATGCCAACTCTGTCCACATATCTATTCAAGTGACACCATCATAGGACCTAATCACATCAGCTATGCCATCAGGGAAAATGGGGAATGTTAGAGCTCATTAAAAAAATTACTAGATTTGGTCTACATGGGTATCATCCAATTTATTAGAAGGCTTCAGGCGTTTCACTTTTGGGAATTGGTTTGTATACACCCTCACAGCAAAAATGAACCTCCAAACAAAACCTAGGTTTGTTCACTACTGCATTGCATTCGTTTTGTTCAGCTCTATTGCATTAGCTATGTATTGGTGAAGTCTCAGAAGAGTTAGGATTCACTCAAAATTTTATTACCAAACTAAAATGAAACTGTAGAACTCCATGTTTGTTCCTTTTCAGCGATAGCAGAAAATTTTGCTGCAAGGTTCAAAACTGGTTCAAGCTAAACAGTCTCGTGTGTTTGGATTCATACTAAAACTGAGTTTCACATGGTTTTGTGTTTCTACACCAAACACTTGCTGTGCCTAGCAAACAGAGGTGTATCATAACTGGTAACAGTAAATAGATGCACATAAAATTATAATATAAAGAACACTTAACTAATCTTTGTGCTTTTTGCAAAGGTGTGAAGCCAGCCTTTGGCACCACAGTAACAAAATGTACGTACCTTAGCATTTTTCGATACCACCTCTCACCATAGTATATAACCAATATTTTGAAGGATATTTTTCAAATTCTATTACATTGTATTAAGTTTTCTATAAATTGCTGTTCATAGCCAGGAGATTATAAAAGTAAGAACTGATTAAAGAAGTAATTCTCATGTTTAACTAATACAGTGGCTTCATGCATAAAGATTTATATAAATTGTATTTGGTTAGAAATTATATGTTGAGTTATGCTGACATACAGTTTTAAAACAGACTATACAGTTACTGCAGCTGTGTTAGTTCCCTTGAGAGCTAAATTAAGTTTTAAAAAACCAACTGTGGATTGCTTAATAAGGAAAGGATGACGTAACTGTTCACGTGAATAACACTTTCAATTTATGATGTTAATTCAAGATTGTTTAAAAACCTATTAATGAAGGAAAATTAAAAATAGATTTAAAAACAATTAAACACCAAGCCCAATCCTTCAAGCCCTCATGCATGGGCCTCCTTTGACTTCAATGGGAGTTCTCAGTGGGTATATCTACACAGCATTTTGGAGCAAGCCTTGCAGCCCGAGTTGACAGACTCACATGAGCAGGGTTCATGCTCGCGCTCTAAAAATAGCTGCATAGACAGCACTTGGAAGTTGCAGCTCAAGCTCCAGAGCCTGACCTCCATCCCAAACTGCAATTTCAAACTACTGTGCATATAGCTATTTTTAGAGCGCTAGCATGAGCCCTACTAACCTGAGTCTGTCAACACGGGCTGGGAGATTCGCTCCAAAATGCTGTGCAGACATACCCATCGGGTACTTGCAGGGTCAGGTCTATGAAAACATTTTCATCAGATGGATTTTTATTCCTGGTCGATTATCCCATTTCTTATTAAAAATTTCACTATTCATCTGTAGGAAATAAAGATGCTACAGCTCTCATTTTCCTTTACCTTTATATGTAACTTCTTAGAAACTCTGCTAAAAATGACTCAAATTTGAAATCTCACTTTTTACTAACTTGCTGCCAAGACCTGACATTGCTGATTGCATACACCCAGATACAAAAAAGGCACTAAACTTCTAGAGATGACAGAGCTGAACCAATTTATTTTTCATAAAGTAGTCATAAAAATAACACGTTTAGTAAACAAAAGAAGCCACACAACCAAAAAATTAAAATAGAATATTGAAAAATTTGTTAATAAGTCACAGGATAAAAATGAAAGCGAGTAACCTTTATCCCCCAAACTGCAACTTTTATGGGCTAAAATTATAAATAAATATAGCAAATCCAAAGGCTTCCTGCATTAAAGCCAGAACCTGAACGCTTCTCCTTTGTAATATGGGAGAAAGTATCTTGGGGAAACATGGGGCTGTTTGGTTATGTCCTGTTTTTCCTGGCTCTGTTTTCAATGTCCTAGGAGGGATGCTTTGGGAGCATGGTGGGCTGGAACTTCCTGTGGCTATAAGGAGAAACCTTCATATGGTTTATTTATTTTGTTTTTTTTGGCTGCTGTCAAAACAGTGCCCTAGCTTTGCCCCGTTAGCTATCTTCCACTTAGGTAGTTATGGCCTCCCATCATCACAATATCTGAGCATCTCCCAAATATTTAAAAACAGAAATCTTCTTGTTGTCCATAACAACTCTGTGGGTTCAGTTTCTGAGAAAGGAACTGAGACATTTCCGAGTGTTTCATATCAGCCCTGTAGCTTCCTGGAGGCAGAACAGGAGTCGTCATTGGTATCTGATTCTTAAGAAAGACCATGCAGGAAGGGTATGATGCTGCTCTGCTGGATGACCTCTTCATGTCCATAGACAACAGGAGTACAAGTGTTCTCTCTTTAACCATGCCATAGTCAGAAGTATGACAGAGTGATGCAGGATACTGCTAGCTGACAGGTGGCATTGCTGTTTTCTCCCTGGCGTCTCAGTTAGCATGCTTAGGAAATAACACTGTTTGGGAGGCTCTTACCTCTTCTATGGTGAGTAGTGATGATCTTGATGATCTCATATTAGGGGTCCTTGGTGTTCTCCATCTCAGGGTGGTCCTGTTAGCTAACTCCTCTGTAAGGCCCAGGGAAGGAAAGGAGCTTCCAAGCCAATGCAGTGAAGAGAAAACTATCTAGAGACTGGTGGACAGTCATGTTTAAAACTAGGGCAGGTATTTGCTCACAGCCTGCCTTTTCTGAGACATGCTCACAAGACAGGCTGAGAAGTGTTAGTACAACAAAGGCAGCCATTTTGGAAGGCTAAACTTTCTACTCTGGTTGGGACAAGCTAGGAAATGGGGTGAGAAGCCTGGAGCCTTTATAAACAGGACTAGTTTCCAGCCTTCAGTGGATTAGGCAGGAAGGCTAATCTTGTCTCAGAGCCAAAGGAAACATCCGAAAATATATTACACATACACATTAACCTGTTCCTTCTGTCACTATTTAAGGGCTTGTATCTCATTATATGTTGTTTGTATTCTGGGGTAATAAATACTTTACTTTTTATTTATCTCTGTACTTATATGACGCTGCCTTGGTAACCTTGGGCTCCTGAGATAATCTAGGCTCACTATGACACCTTTGTTCAGATTAAAAAAAACAGTTAAAAATAATTGTAGGACAAAGATGGACAAAGGGAGTGTTCGGTTTGTTAAACACTGAACCACCAAGTTATGACTAAAGCAAGATGATTAAGACGACTGCAAGCAATACTGAGTACAATCTTAAAAAATGACAAAGGCCTTTACTTCAATTTTCTAATTTATTCTGTTTGTTGAGGAGGTCTTAAGGAGCCTATTCACTTTCACAAAGAGTTTACAATTTTCAAAGCCTCTGTAAACAGTCTTAAATTTCCAGTTTTGATTGAGATATGTTAATCCTATTACCAAGACAGCAAACAAAAGTACATTCATATGGATTACGGGCAGTTCATAATAGTGATGACACACAAAACAATACAGTCAAGCTTTCCTTTTTGATACCAAAATCTTGCATCTCTTAGGGATTGTGCAGGTAGTCTGTGCCTTTGTAACCCCCATTCCCTATAAAGGAAAAGTGGTAGGTACATTTTGGGTTGGACTATATTGCTGTATTACTGGTCTTCCATTCTCAGGTTATAAATGCTATTTCTGCAGCACACTCAGCAAGTGACCAGTACTAAAATTCAGGTATCCCACATGCTAGAGAGCAGGGCCAGTCCCCACACAAGAATTCTGCTGATGTCCATTTTTGTAAACTTTAGCATTTCCTGGAATGAGTATACTTTTGTATGGAAGCTAGATGTCATAACAGTTCCACAGGCAAACCTGATTACACTGATAAATACTGTAAAATTATTGTATCAGAAATTGGATTCATTAAATATTTAAGTTGCATAAAAATTTACACATGATTTAGCCAGCATATAAACAAAAATACATGAAAACCCCAACCTCTGACATTTATAGTAATAAAAGAACAAGTAACTTATTTAGAAAGGGCTTTTCCCAGTTTGCTTCCAGACTTCTTTTGCTCCTTTAATGCTTTCTCTTTTCACACATTTCCAGTATCCTTGTACCCCTTGCTGTTGTGGTACCTGTTATCAACAATAACAACAAAGTTACATAGTTTTGTTCCATCTTTACATATAAAATACCTTCCCCATATTATGGCTGTTCAACACACAAAAGCATAGCAGCACCATAATGCTACCCTTCCACAGTTTGTATGGATAATACTGAGTATCAGAATTAGCACAACATTACATCCACACCAGCCAATCAGCATTCAGGATTCCTCAATATCCTGAAATCCTCTTATTTTGCTGCACAGCCTGTGTTTCTCAGACAGGTGGACAGCTAATCTTGATTGGCTGGTGAAGGTCTTTTTTCTCCTGGTGGAAAATTTCATTATAATTAGCATTAGGCCCAAACTGCAGTTCCAGTCTGGATTCAAACTTTTCCATTGATCAGGGAGTTCAGATCTGGCATACTGGTTCATGTTTAGCTTTAACTATAACAATTACATAATAATAAAGAATTAAAATAAATGCTGAACAAGTTTACATTCCCCCAAATAAAACAAAAATATCATTGAGAGGCCAGTTTACCAAATATCTGCTCTTCCTCACATTATGGATGTTAGAAATTCCCAGTTTCTCTTATATACCACCAATGAGCTAATACTTATCCTATAAGAGATACTCCAATTAGAATGATAAATTCAGATTATAGACTCTAATAAGAGAAATCAATTTGCTGCATAAAATGCCGATGTATCCCAGGATGTTAACCTGGGGGGAGTGATACGAAAGGGGATGCATACTCAGCATGACTGGTGTGCAGGTACACTTATTACAAACTCAGTGGGAGTTTCTTCTCTGAGATGCCTGCTTCAGAGAGTTCCTCAGTTCATGTCAGAAAGACATTCTCAGGATCTCCATATCCTTCAGAAGCATCTGAATGTTTAGGAGCAATGTGCATGCAAGGTAATAGGGTAGTTTTTCTTCAGTAATTATTAGTAGTAGGAATCATCAGTTTTTAATGTTTTTTCTCTATCAACTAGTTTTGCCTTCACTTCTACAAATGTTAACACAGTAGAATTAAAAATTCCCAATGTTAATATTTTTTGTGTAATTTAAAGGCTGTTAAATACTTTCATTGCAGATTTTAGACAACTCTAGTTTTGTTACCCTTAAGCCTCGATACATCCTGTTCTTTAATACTCCCAGAAACTCTCCATGGCTGAGGCAATTATCTCCATCTAAATCAAAGATCTTGAAGACTGTGTCCAAAACATTGTCTGAGAGCTCCTGTCCTGTTGCCACTTTCACAGCTCTCTTGAACTCAGCTAGTAAAAACATAATGTTAATGTTAATTACACAATGTGTAATAACACATTACAGAGACATGAAGAAAAACTAAACATACATAAATAGTGGGATTCTGTACCAATTTATGATGTCTTCTGGGTATCCTAACCTATGGTATTTGGGATGTGTGAACTAGTAAATTATATTAGAAGACCTCAAACCACATGCTCTTGAGCTTGCTTTGTATTTCAATGCAATCTTTGCTGCTTGTATTATGAGTTTTTAAAATAAATGATTTCTTCTGAAGCAACAAGAACAAATGGTAATCATTAATATTTGCTGAAAATAGCTGCACATTAAAAGAATTAACTACTTTTGGCTTACACCTGTGTATGTAGATTGCAAGGACTTAACCCACAAAGGTCTTATAAAAATACTAACATTTTATTTGGAATCAGTCTAATGCTAAATAATTCCATATTAAAATCTTTGTCTATAAGGCATTTTTTTCAAAGACACACTTCACTTCAATTGACAACCCCCTCAGCTTTTTTTTTTAACAGCCAGTAACTATCAGCCACTAAAAAGTGCGTTTACAGCACACAGGTTTATATGCTTTTTGGTTGGTTTTTGAAGGAGGCTTTAGGAACTGGTCTGCCCTTTCTTGAATGAGTGGAAGAGAGGAAGGTTTAATGGAATTCATGGAAGAAGCAGCCACTATACCATTCTGGGCCTCCATTTTCCCCTCTCTCTTTTGCCATCCTCTTTTCACATTTTTATTGTTATTTATGTGTATTGTGGTACTGCCTAGAGATCCCGGCCAGGGCCCAGGGTCCTGCTGTGCTTCAGGCTGTATACACATGTAATAAAAAAAGCAGATCCTGCCCCAAAGAACTTATAGTCTTAGCACATAAGAAACAACACACAGCTACAAAAAATATCTGGGGGTGGGGGAGGAAGTGAGGAGGAATGTGGAGGACTGGATAACACAGAAATGATTATGCTTAATACAATAAGCAGCAATCACAGCACACAAACTGCCTAGCCTAGGCCAAACGTTTTATAGGCATCATGGACGAGAGGTGTTTTAAGGAGGTATTTGGAGAAGAATAATGAAGAAATAGTAGTTTTATGTATTTTTATGGGGTGCTCCTTCCATTTATAGCACACTGCTCCTACTAGGAGGTCCACATACTAAAACTGAGCCCCATCTTCACAAATGAATGCTGTTGGTAACCCAAGATAAATCCAGCTAGTTCTAAAGCACATTAGAGGAAGGGCTACTCATGACTTAATTCTCAGTGACACAAACTAGTTGGTTTAAGCAGTAACTTAAGTTCAGCCACTAAGGGTTTGTCAACACAAACAGTTAGTTTAGGGCAAGCTGGGGTGTTAATCTACCCTGTACTAGCATGCCGCTGAGTAACTGTCCGTGTGCACCCTGCTGAGGTGAATTAACAGTTCATTAATGCACTTTGATTACTCCTATTTCAAAGAGGACTGAATCAAAGCACCTTAACAAACTGCTAATGCACATCAGCAGAGTCCACACAGTCAGTCCATGGCAGGCTAGCACAGATGAATAGTGAAATTTTTAATAAGAAATGGGATAATCGACCAGGAATAAAAAAGTATCCTGCAGGATAAATGACCCAAATTCAACCTTTAGGGACATATTGGTAGATAATGTTTGTGTGTGTTTACATCAGGGCTGGATTAAGGCAGGGGCTTTAGGGGCTGCAACCCAGGGCCCCGGCTCAAGGGGGACCCCACAAAAATAAATCACAGGCAGATATCTCCAACTCTGGGCCGCTAAAAGTCCCGCAGTGCAGCGGGGCGGTCAGGCAGGCTGCCTGCATGCTCTGGGCCCACGCTGCCTGGCTGGAGCTTGCACCTCGCACCCTCTCCTCCACTCCAACCCCTGGCCCAGATGAGAATCCCCCTCCTGCACTCAAACTCCCTCCCAGACCCCGCACCCCCCCTGCATCTCAATACCCTGCCCCAGCCCCATTCCAGGAAAAAGACTTGTATACAGGGGCCCCAAAAATCTAATAGCCCCAGGCCCGCAGGAGAGTTAATTCGGCTCTGGTTTACATATATATTGTCAGAGGTTAACAATGTAATTTAACAGTTTGTGTCTATGCTGTATTCTGTTAATTCAGAGATCAAAAGGAGATCTTACCATTTAAATGAACTATAAATATAGTGATATCACTGTATTGATTTCTCTTTGAAGTATATAGCAAATCACCTGCAAATGGTGGAAAACAGGCAACTGCCTTATGTTAATCTGGTGATGCTTAGGAAATAGGTCTACTTCAGAGTCTGGATGATTGCCTATTGTTCACCTAAGGACTCCAAGCTGTCAAGAGAAGGCCTGGAACTGTATAAAAAAAACCTTTGGGTCCTGATCCTTTTTATCTCAGATCTGCTTGATGCTTTATGCAGGGGAAGCTTAAGTCCTAAGACTGAGATCTTCTGTCCCACCTGGATCACCCTGGATATGAACACTGGACTGAATCTACGGACTAATTCTAAGAACTCTTGTAACTCCAAAGCTCACCATTTCTACTACGAAACTGATCTCAGAACTGTACTCATGTCTGTATGTATACTGATCTTTTAACCAATACTCACTCTTTTCTTTTTAATAAATTTTAATTAAGTTAATAAGAATTGGCTGTAGCGTGTATTTGGGTAAGATCTGGAATATTCATTAACTTGGGAGGTAATGTGTCCGATCCTTTGGGATTGGTAGAACTTTCATATTTAACTTGGCTGTCTGGGAGGGAGCCCAAAGGCTGCGTTACTTTTAAGGGAACTTTGTTTTGGCTTCTGGGTAACCAATAAGATATAGAAGCTGTTTTGTGCTATCTTGGCAAATCTAAGTATTGGAATATCCACCAGCTTTGGGGATTGTCTGCCCCATTCTTTGCACTTTGCCCTAACTGAGTAACCCCAGTGTGCCCCCCCCCCCGCCCCACAACCCCGGTCACAGATACACTAAGGTATCACTAAATAAGTTCAAACTCTTGTGGGTGATTCTGTGTATACTGTATTACAACACACATCAGAATTTAGAAATCCGAACAACTTGTGGTTATAAATGCTACTATTCTTTGTGCAAGTTAACTTAATTTGTAATACAATTTTAATACTATAATTGTTGGAGTCGACAATGCTAATGTTTGAGATAACTTATTCACACAATCTCTATGCAGTATACTTTCTACTACTTACCCAATTTAACAGGACGATTAGCTACAGTAAACATTTGCATGGCAATAGAAAAGTCTTCTAAGCGATTTGTAAACTGGCAAAATGTCTTGAATTCATCCAAGCTGATATTCTAGAGTACCAAATAATTCAAATTAGGTTTGTTAGATAATAAATCCAGAAACAAGTAGGTCTATTTCCTTAGAGTTCTAGTATTTAGATATTACTGTGGTTATCACCTTTAATATTTCTATTTTCTAGTTATCGAATGATCATCATGTTTATGGATAGCAAAATTAAATCTGAAAGGTTGCAAGAACTCCTCTATTTGAAAATAACCACATTTTTGGTATATACTTATCTAATTAGAAACTTGCACTTGAACTTAAAATAAGAAAGGAAAACAAAAATAATATATTCTATGTACCAACCTCTCCTGCTTGGATTCTCTCTTTCACATTTTGCCAGTAAATTTCATTGTTTTCCTCATCAGTGAAATACAATAACCATTCTGCAAAGTCCTCTTTTCTCATGAAGTTCAGACCCCTTGAAAACTGTATGAATTCCATTTCTTGCACCTCTGTTTGTAAATTTTCCATAAATCTAAATGTAAAGAAATACAGTGAAATACATAAAATAACCACAAGTTAGTACTATTAATACTAAACTAGTTACTCAACTCAGTAGAAGAAATAGTAACATTTTAAAATCTATAACTACCCACCTATAAATATTACAATCATGTTAACTGTTTAATATGTCAAAGATACAGTTTTACCTGTGCATGTAAATGTTTCAATGCTGGGTTTCAGTAATTATACCACTAGGGTGCTCTCTAAGTCTATGTACATTCATGGATGTTGCAGTCAGTGTTACACTAGTGAACAACAATTACCCAGAGAAGAGAATATGCAGCAAAGTGTGTATGCATATATAAAGATTATGTGATGGCCAGCCAGTAACAAGATAATTTAATGTAAAGGGACTGACCTGGTAAATATAGGTTATGGACTAATATGTGGTTTATGCAATTTAATGTTAAAAATTGAGGAATGAGAGAATTGGACAATGGCTAAAGATATTATACCCTAACAGTCAAGCCACAAGATTCCTGATCATGAAAAGGTGATAGAAAAAAGAATCTTAAAACCATCAATACAGGGCAGCACAGTGGAATGGTAATTAAAGGCCTCAGAGGTTATGAGAGGCTTGGTAAATCAGGTAAATATTTATTAGAAAATGGATTAAGAGGGAATATGATTGGCATGAAAACAGTGCTGAAAGTTACAGAAAATATGATGTCACAGTTATTTGGGAAGGTGACAAGACAAAAAACAAGAGCACAATCTGATGTAGGAAGGCATAAACATTAAGGGATTTAGGAGATTATTTCCCCCATAAAAGATCCATGAAACAGGCTACAATTGGCAGCAATAGAAACTACAACTGTAAATATAAATGTGGCTTTGAGTTTCCTTATTTTGGACGAGATAATCACAGGAGGGGGCGTGGGGGAGGGTTCATTTCTGGCCTTAAAATCTAGGAATCTGGGGAGCTGTCACACACTTAACAGAATTTCCAAATATCTTTTCTTTCCTAGTTTGTTAATTGTCATTTTATTTCTGTTGCCCACATCCCTAAGTAGTTACATTTTTATTGGAAATATAAGATAAAAGGGCACTTATTCCCAATAATTTGTCTCTCCCTGTGCTTTCTTCTCAATGTCCACAGGTTCTAACAAGAACTTGGTTTTATTGAGTTGCAATAACTATAGAGAGGCTGAAATAAAGTACATTTATACTAGGACAAAGTAATTACTTGGAGAATAGAGTAGCAAGGAAAGTGACTGTGCAGCAAATACTGGTAGAGGCTCCTTTGCTTATCAGTGTTTGCATGGCCTCATTGTATTTGAATTCTTTCTTGAATCTAAGGCATTTTAGTCAGTAGAGCTATCTTTAGTTCTTTAATGAGATCACTTGGACAATTAGCAGCTTGGAGCTCTGTGTTGTCTGTAGGGGGATATGTCAAGATTGCCTTTGCAACATAAGCTCTCTCTTGTATTTTCCTCCACATAATTAGTGCTGCATAAGCAAGAGGGTGCATGAATAATGCTTCATTGCTCAGGACATGCCGGTGAAAGAAAGACAGACACTGGAATGGATTTTAAGCAGTAGGCTACAACTTCATCAACTCAACACTGGGTGGGGTGGTATATACTCAGCCCATCTCACATATCATTTAACTGGCTCCAGTGTGGAGTTAGAGGTCTCCCACCATATAAGCAATAACCTGGGGTAGACCCCAGGACTCAGCTCGTTCTCAGTCCTCTAGCTCTCCCACCCTTGAGGGGGAATAGAGAGTATTCAAGTGGGGACCTCAGTCTGCGAAGACTTCAGGTCTCCCTTCTCCCCAGAGGCACAAGATTCACCAGCAAAAATCCTGGGTCTCATTTATCTCTGGGAGCTGGCCCTTTTAGCTCTTATCTGCACTAGATACAGGCTGCAAGTTGTGACAAACTACACATTCCTATAATAGCTTTTAAAATTAGACCTCCAAATCCTATTCTTCTTTACCTCAGCTGTGCTTCCACAATTTGCTGTGAGGAGGGCAAAACATCCACCAGACCTCTATCAATTTTGCCCAACGGGAAAAAATTCTTTTCTTATCCCAAAACACAGGCAACCAGTCAGATCCACAGTATCCTGGAAATACAGCTTGCTATCTACAACTAAAGAGAGGAGGGCAGGGTAGACAAAGAGGCAAGGGGCTCCTGCAGCCCAGGGAAAAGTTTAAATTGTTGGGGGAGCACAGGGGCCAATCAGCTCCCACTCTACCCTCAGCCAGCCAACAGGACGCCGTGAATCTGAGGAGAAGGGGGAGCCTGGCATTTTCAGGCATGTGCTCCCCTCCTTCTCGCAGTGGCAGCATCCCTCCTGACCCACGGAGCTGGAGATGTGGTTGTGATACTTGGGTGTACAAATTTACTTTAATTGCAAGCTGAATTGGTTAAAAGAGAGTAAAGGTCTATGAATTGTTACAATAATTTATTATATAAAACTTTCTCTCAGGCATGGGCTCTCTCCCCTCCACCTCCCTTTGAGGACAGAGCATTCTTCCTGCAGCGGGGCCAACCATTCCCTCCCCCCCTTGACGTGCTGGAGTGGGAAGATTTCATGCAGTACCAAATATTTCTCAGAGCAGCAGCTGAACAATGCAATTTAAAATTCAGATGTGATATTTCCCCATATTTTGAGTTACCAGTGTATGACTCATCACATCAGGGCATTTTTATTACCAGATGTGAGAGCTAAAAATCATTTATTTTTTAGTAACACTTTTTGAGAAGTATCTAGCTAGGAAGTGGTTTGAGCATTGGCCTGCTAAACCCAAGGTTGTGAGTTCAATCCTTGAGGGGGCCACTTAGGAGTCTAGGGCAAACATCAGTACTTGGTCCTGCTAGTGAAGGCAGGGGGCTGGACTTGATGACCTTTCAAGGTCCCTTCCAGTTCTAGGAGTTAGGACATCTCCATAATAAAAATAAAAATAAAAAAATAAATAAATAAAAGAAATCTTGGTAGCTTGATCACATTTATATGACTAAGACACTTGATTGTGGGTGTTTTTCTATGTACCTGCTAGGTCTCTGGTTGCATTTGTTCAAAATAATGATTCACAGCTAGAAAGAGTTAAGATCCCCTAAACAGTGCTTAGTTTTGAGAAAACATTAGGAAGGGACAAAATAAACTTTAGGGGTGAAATCCTAGCTCCACTGAAATCAATGGGAGCTTTGCCATTGACTTCAGTAGGACCAGGATTTCACCATAGGAATAGAGGGCAAGATTCTGACCTCAGATACTCAGTGTAAATCCAGATTAATCCACTGCAGTCAAGGAAATTTCTGTTACAGTGGTGTAAAAGTAATCAGAATCGAGGGCAGAGTTTAAAAAATGTATAAGAGAAATCAATAATTTACAAGAGGGAAGGAGGCAGGGAGAAGACAGTACTTTATTTCATCTAGCTTGTTATCCATATTCTTCAAAATGCACGTTTAAGACCAACAGCCAAATTTGTTATTAATTATTTGAGATATGGTAGCATCCAGAATCCCCAGTCAGGACTGGGACCCATTTTGCAAGGTACTTGTCACCCCCATAGAAAGATAAGAGTGCCTAAAAATCCTTGGTAACTCACTTTTAAATGGAAGTGAAAGTAAAGTGAAACTAGGGGAACCTCAGGGCTTCAGAGATTCACCCACCAACCTGGGATTTTGAAATACAATGCTAGCTTTGTACTTTCCTTATGGTAAACAAAATAGCAAAATGAAACACAAAGGAAAAATTAGGGAAAGTTTTCCTTCCTATAATTTTGCTTCTGTACTTCAGAATGTTTGTACAACACCGACATTCTAAGGCAGCACTGTCTAGCAGTTACAAGACTCCTATCTAGGAATGAAGTCTCATCTCCTGAAAAAGGACCAACTGATACAAAGGCTGCTGCCCGCTTAACCTAGCAACAAAGGTTGCCATGGACACATCACCTTGGTGTTCCACTCTACACTGACTCCCCATAGAACACCGAGTCCAGTTCAGGAATTGCTAACATTCAAAGACCTCTCTGCTTTATGGGACTGTTCTGAGCTACCAGTGAGATCACCTCTCCCTTTGCAACCTTGACTATCCACAACAGCTGAGTTCTACCAGAATCATGAAACTATCAATGAATAAAGGGAGTCTCACGAGGGCTGGACACAGAATTTTCACTTTTTCACAGGAGCTGGACCTACACTATTGAACTCTCTCCTACTGCAGGTAAGAATGATCATGGAGCTAACCAGTTTCAGAGCTAAATGTAAAACCCACTTTTTTGATTTAGCTTTTCCTCAACAAGTTCTCAGTACAACCACAGCCACTCACTCACAAACAATTCCCTAGAAATAAATCAAGCCATTCCTCCTACTGGTTGAGAAGGAAGAGAGATACATTGTTATAGTTTTCTCTATTATTAAATACTTTGAAGGTGCTCTGGTTCTACCATGAGGAGGCCATATAAGTACCTAGATAGACAGGGTCAGACCTGAGTTCTATTCCCATTTCTGTCACTAACTCACTGTCACACTCTGGACAATTATTATGTAGCCTTTCCGTGTTTTGGTTTTCTTACTTGTAAAAGAAGGATAATACCTCTGCCTATAAAAAGCACTTTGAAATCCACAGAGGAAAATTCTGAACAAGTGTAAACTACTCTCTTGATATAAGTACTATGATTAGCCTTTTTTGCAACTGCATCACATTGTAGACTCGTATTCAATTTGTGATCTACTATAACACCCAGATCCTTTTCTGCAGTACAGTCGGTATTACCCAGCCAGTTATGCCCCATTTTGTAGTTGTGCAATTGATTTTTCTTTTCTAGTACTTTACACTTATCTTTATTGAATTTCATCTTGTTGATTTCAGACCAATTCTCCAATTTGTCAAGGTCATTTTGAATTCTAATCCTGGCCTCGAAAGTGCTACAACCCCTCCCAGATTGATGTCATCCACACATTTTAAGCATGCTCTCCACTCCTTTATCCAAGTCATTTAATGAAAATACTGAATGGTACTGGATCCAGGACCCTGCCTGTAAACAGGGTGAAATTTTATGAAGAAAGTACAGTAGAAACCTGTTTATTGAGCTTCCATTATCCAGCTCTCTGTATACTCGAACTGGATAGCAGGGCTCGGGCTGACACTCCCGGGGTGGACAGCCCGAGCCCCGCCCATTCTCCGGATTATCTTATTTTTTGATTATCCAATCTGGCCATGGTCCCAATTAGATCAGATAAACAGGATTCCACCATATTCCCCCTTTTATTTTTGAGAAATCTAAAGCACACGGATTATTTTATATATAACTGGTGTGACAGGTTTGAATGTGTCTTAATCAAATCTAATCATTCCTACTTTTTCTAGGTGCTGCACTGATCAGTGAAAAGACTTTCTAGCAACAACTTGGAAAATGATAAAAGCATTTACCATCATTATTTTTTCCTTTTGACAATGATCTATGTCTGTATAGCTCATCAGTCATGTCTTGTAAAAACAGCATGGCACTTTGATCAAACAGCTAACAATAGCTTCCCGTGTGAGGTAAAATGTTGTGAGAGGCCATCAGATAGAAATCACATTTTCCTTGAACAATAGGAACTCAGAAATGATGTGCTTGATTTACTTGCAAATAAAATCATGTGAAAAGTGATATCTCCACACAGGTTAAAAAGACACTGATCCTTTTATTCATCTTTCTGTGTTAAACAAACTTCACTGTCATGTGGCAACGTAAATGGAGTGTATATGCAGTGATAAAGAGGCACATTCCACCTCTATGAAAAATAACTGCCACTGTTGAAAAATTACCTGCATTAAACCTTACACTTATCCCACAAAGCTTAAGAGCAAGATGTGGGAGTTTGATTTTGATTACAGGCCTCTATTTGTGTGGTAGGCAAAGGTCTTTAACCTACATTTTCTGAATGTACTAGGTACATAGTTTTATCAATGTCATTCCTCATTGGGTCAATGCAGGATTTTATCTAAAACATGAGGCATTCCAGTTTATACTATATATGCAAACACAACCTTTTCATGGTGCTCTCTGTCCTTTGTTTCGTTAAGAGGGCCTACTGTATTTATAAAGAAGGTAGCTGCAGACATGCTAAACTTATTTTACTCATTTAGCGTTCTATTGAGTCAAGAGCTTCAAAAGAGAGAAGTTTGTTTATTTATTTGAAGACTGGTATGTGTCTCAGTCAGTGGAGTAGAAACACTTTATAGTGTTAGGAGAAATGCCACTCTCCCCTTTTTTGTTCTCGCTTTTCCTAAACCTCAACTGATTGCAACATCTTTTACTAAGTTCAGGGCTGACTGACTCCATTGCAGCTGGACATAAATCAGACTATCCATTTTATGCTGCTACTTTTTTAGCAGTTTATGAACTGCCTATTAACTTTGAAGAAAATGGAACATTAGTGAAAATAATCTTGTCCCCTTTTAGGTGTGAAAGCACATAAGTTGTTGTGACGTAAAAACTTGGTGCTCAACAGTATACATGCAAATGTGGTTTCAGCAATTAGTATCAAATCAGGACATTTATATTCCACAGTAATAGAGGTTTTAACTGGTTATTTCTTTAAAACTCAGAAGTGCTGGGGATTGCTGTTACACACAAGAAGCTATGTTGATGTTTTAAGCTCTGATTATTTCTTCCAGTCACACATGCTGCTGGTCTGTCAAGTTGAGAGGGGACAAGGCAAGAGATTCTGCATTAAGATCTACACCTCTACCTTGATATAACACTGTCCTCAGGAACCAAAAAATCTTACCGTGTTATAGGTGAAACTGCGTTATATCGAACTTGCTTTGATCCACCGGAGTGCGCAGCCCCCCCCCCCCGAGCACTGCTTTACCGCGTTATATCCGAATTCCTGTTATATCGGGTCGCGTTATATCGGGGTACAGGTGTACTTGAGCATCTTTCTGACATCACAACATGACTATGATGTTTCAGCCCATATTGGGTATCTGTAGTGGTCACAGGTGAAGTTACAAGACTGAGAGATGAGTCCATTACATTTTGTTGGCATTACCAGATCAAATTATGGAGGCTCTTCACTTGACAGCCCACGTGAGGAGTCTCCCCATTTCCCATACAAAGAAAGGACTGTTTTGGCCTTGTAACATTTGCTATGACCAGTATGTCAGTCATCACAGATTAGGGGGTGCACACACATACATACACACACAATTAGTAACAATGGCACATCATAGCAATAAGTAATGGAGTCTCTAGTTAAATAATTACAATCCTTATTTTGTGCTAGTGCTTTATAAATAGAATGATTGACTTATATTATTCTTACAGCTTTTTTCATTAATTTCTGGCTTTCAGTGTAAGAATGGTAAAGAGATTCTTTGTGACATAAGAGAATAAAATATTTTGCACATTGAAAGATATGAAGCCACACATTTCAGAGAGTAATGTTTCACAATATTCCATTGCAGTTTCAAATGGATATGGTGTTCTTCGCTTCCTGTCCTAAAATTGTATACTGTGCTGAATCACTGTTAGGCAGCTGCATGGTTCCACTGCAAGAACATTTCAATTGGTGACATGATTCCTGTATATGTAAAGTTTGTAAAGCTCCGTCTAATTCTTTAGGATAAAACATACTATTTAAATGTACTATTTAAATTATTCTGGAGAGTAGGGAGAGCAACTGTGGCAGTGGAAGGCAAAATTTCTCAGGGCTTGTCTACAAAGCGCCAGCAAAGTGCACTGGAGGGGGGTGATTTGGAAAGTACTGGATCATCTTATGCTCTAACTGCCTCACGTAGATCCTGCTGGTGTGCTCTAAAAGGTACCTAGTTTGTGTTAACATAGCCCTTGAAACAGAATGCAAACTAGGTACCTTTTAGATCGTGTCTACAAGGTCTACACAGGGCAATTAGATTGCAGCTTGTTAGTGTACTTTACAAATCATGCTTTGCTGCACTGCATAGAAAAGCCCTCATTTTTCTTCAGATTGATGTGCATTGGCTGATATGAGTTTGACCAAACAGGAACAAACTCATCACTACTCAAACATGGAACTTATAAGAATGACTACTATCAATGAATGACAACTAGTATTTGTACACTACCTGCAAAACTCAGAATAGCGAAGCTTCTCCTTTCCTGCTCTTCCAAAGAAGTGCACCAGCAATGTTGTATTAACAGCGGAGTCTTCCAATTCTGGTTCCTACAAACAAAAAATAAACTTATATAATTAATTACTAACAATTCAACACAAAATTGGTAATGCATATTTGAACTGGAGTGTCCCAGAAGTCACTTGTAATTTAGTTATTGTTCTTGCAGAGAGTATTTAGAGAATTCCAAAGCAAAGCTGAATGGTTCTCTGCCAAGCTGAACTCTGACCTCTGTGTTCAATGTTCTGCTCCTGATATCAAGTATAGTAGCTAAACGCTGATCATCCAGCAAACACAATTTTCCTTTTCATTGGTAAAAAGGTTATCAAGGAAATAATTTGGAGATAATTATGGTTTACCCAAGAAACAGAAATCATCCCCCTCTGATTTTATTCCCTATAATTACTGATAATACAGTAATTTGCAAAATTTTAAAATCTAAATACTGTATTGCTTTTCAGACTCAAAATCTTAACACCTTCCTGTTACAAGTTTTTTTCCTTTATTCACAACCATATGTTGCTTAGAACATGCAGCATCTACCTGAACTTGGCAAAGTAACCTGGCAATATTTACTCAAAATAAAATTATGGTCCACAGTATGTCTCTTTGACATACTGTGATTCAAGTGCAAATTTCCCATTAAATGAACCATTTGGATAGGAAAGAACAGCTGTCTTTGAAAAAAAGATTGTTTTCCAGTTTTATACGTGTTTTGAATTAAACTCTGTAATTGTCATGAAATCAGATAGCATGCTCATATCCACTTTAATGTTATAGCACAACATACTTTTCTATATTCTTTGTTATTAGTTACTGATAAAATTGCTGGTTAGCTATTCAGCAAGCTTCACTTTTAGGTTAATACTGTCTTTCAAATCAATTTAACATTCAGATAAAAACAATTTTCAGCTAATTCATCTGGACTGGTTTGGGAACCTTCAGCTCCAGCAAAACGCAAAGTCTGATTTGTAACAAACTCATAAATTAGTCTGAAACACACACATAAAAAAAGTAGAATACGAACATTTACATTTATGCATTCAATCATCATGTATGTTTTTATATTGTTATAAGACTGTTTGTTAATCTCAATTTTCTCAAACTAACAGCTTATTCTTTTACTGTATAATTTTTTCTTCTTCTGGAAAAAAATAGCTCTACAGAAAACAAAGAATACACTTCAGCTCAACTACCGCATCTTTATAAAGCCTAAAACCACACAATGTGCTGGATTTCTATGTTTTATTCTTCTTTCACCACTAGCATAGTGGCTTTTCTTTGAACACAACAAAACACTAAGCAACATGAAGAGAGATTTTTTTGGAAGTCCACAGGGATTTCAACAGAACTATTCTTATGGCATCTAAATAGCCTCTGTGTCTTTTATCCTGCTGAAGAGGTAAGATGAAAGACAAGAGTCTATTCATGAGATTTAATACTAATGGTTATTTAGCTTTCAGCATCATCAATAACAAGTCCCATTAGTCCACTGTGTGTTTCATGCTTACTGCATATGTGACACACAGTATTTTACAGTTAAAGAGGTAACAGTCCTTGTTTCTATTCTATGCCACATTTCATAAAATGCCAGTAAGATGAGATAAGTAGGAGCTAACTTAAAAACAATCTTTTCAGGACTCATGCAATGGCACTGCATTTTATCATTTGACTGCAGGTAGACAATTTAAATATTCCCAAGGTCTGTGCTTCAGAAGTTTAAATGCTTAGGCTTCATATATGATGACTGATGTATAAAACATTCATATATGCTTATTTGAAAGTCAAAAGCAAAACTTTTTGTTGTCATGTCCGCATCCATGGCTTTTCAAGAAGAAACAAAGGAGGATCTGCCCATAGTATCTATTTCTAATTAGTTTTGTACTTTTAATTTACATATTAAAGATGGATTTAAAAAGTACATAATAGATTTACTGAAATCATTTATTTTTAAAATTTAACTTACAACTAAGTAACAACATAATGCTTTCAATAGTCCGCTTTTATCTATATGCCTGTGAAGTCAAAATCTCTTCTGTTGCTCTGAAAACTATGGCTGAAAAGCAAGTGTTTATAATAACCTTTTAAAGACTAAATCTACAACAGAAAAGGCACATTGTTTCTCTGCTCAGATTTCTCCTTATAAGCTAGAAGACGACATATAAACAATACCTATCTCATCTTATCTAAGATGACAAAGCCTATCCCTGGATTTATAATAAATATGCACCTACTTGTTTGCTACCCTCTTTATCAGTTGAAATTCCAAGGTGGAATTGGCACATGTCCAAGCACTATGCTAGTGAGAGTTAAGTGTGTTTAAAAAACTACAAAATAGTACTTTTCTTGAAAGCAGAATGTGTGATAGGAAACCTGAGAGACAACAGCTTAAGGGTTTCAAAAAACTTCTTTTGCCAAGGTTAATGCTATTAAATTAAGGTACATTGTTAGTACATCATTCTTTTTTGTCCACAGAATCATTAGCTGCCTTTCCTGTTGATCTCCACGTATTGTATAAATTAATACCCCCACGACAATTCTTTGTTAAAAGGTATGAGAGATGTATTAATATTTCCAACCCCTCACTCTTCTGAGGTTAGGTGGAAACATAATTTAGATTTTGAAACTTTCTCCCTCAGCTTTGGGAATGAATGGTGACCTAATCTAGTATCCAAACACATCACTGAATAATAGGGTGACCAGATGTCCCGATTTTATAGGGACAGTCCTGATTTTTGGATCTTTTTCTTATATTGGTTCCTATTACCCTCCACCTCCGTCCCAATTTTTCACACTTACTGTCTGGTTGCCCTACTGAATAATAATCTTTAGAAACAGACTTCCAAGAATTAAGTTTAGCTACAGTGCTGATCTGCACCAAGTAAGGACGTCCTGAGGTCCCTTCCAACCCTGATATTCTATGATTCTATGATATGCGTCTTTCCAATCTATTGAAATTAAGGTAATATTATTGGAAATATACTGTACAGAAATACAGTATTCCCTACGAACATAAGAGCCTATATTTCTACTACAATTTTATTATATGGAAATAAAAGGATACTTTTTTTTAAAGTAAGTTAAGCTCCTAAATCACATAGGTGCTTTTGAAAATTTTACTTCAAATCCTGAAACTAGTCCTTTTCAATCAAGAACCATATATGGCTCAGATGAAACAAAATTTTTCCTTATTAAATCATGGAATTTGTTTAAAAATTAAATTAATGGAGGACCTGATGCTGCAAACACTCGAGAATGTGTGTAACTTTACACATGTGAGCAGTCCCAATGAACTCAATGTTTGCAGGACTGGGGCCTTAAGTATCAGTCCATTGGCAAGTATTAATTAGCTAGAGTAGAAACACGGTATTAGGCAGTGGAAGCTATTCAAAGAGGTGTTACAAACTGTGGTGGGGAGACTGTCTCTATTTTCAGAACAAAAATAAGTGCAGAAATGAGAAAAAAAATGATTTTCATAAATTCATTTATAAGAGTCAAAACTATTTTATTCTTTATCGTTGTATCTGAGCACCTTCCAATAGTGCATTAAGCTACATGCCTAACATCTGTCACATATTGTTTGTTCTCTCATTCTCTCCCTAGGGGGAGAAGTATGTGCAGCACTTTATTTTGTTTGGGTAGTTTTTTAAAATATACATGTTGCTATTTATATTAGAGAAGGCAGGGTCAAAGAAACGTGCCTTGCACATGGAACAGAAGGTGGTGAGGTTCGTGATGGTCCCTAGTTCCTGTAGGAGTTCATTCCACAGTCTTGGAACAGCCCCCAAGAAAGTTCTGTCTCCCATGCAGACAAGCTTTACCCTTATTTTAGAGGGTTCCATAGTGTCAGAGGGTCACAGTTGTTGACCACAGTCTTCATCCTGGAGCTTTAGATGATCTTTTAGGTATGGTGGACTCATGGAGCACCTTGAGGATAAGGATTGAGGACACTGAATTTGATTTGATATTCTATGGAAGGCAATGTACAAAGCAGAAGACAAGTGTGATGTGCTCACAGTAACCACTGTTGCTGAGAGGAAGTGCTGGAGTAAAACAGACTCCAACGAGAGACTGCTGAGCTGGAATTGATATGCAAACTAGATACAATCAACTCAGGATTGAATAAGGACTGGGAATGGGTGAGCCATTACAAACATTGAATCTATCTCCCCTTGTAAGTATTCTCACACTTCTTATCAAACTGTCTGTACTGAGCTATCTTGATTATCACTTCAAAAGTCTTTTTCTCTTACTTAATTGGCCTCTCAGAGTTGGTAAGACAACTCCCACCTGTTCATGCTCTCTGTATGTGTGTATATATATCTCCTCAATATATGTTTCACTCTATATGCATCCGAACAAGTGGGCTGTAGCCCACGAAAGCTTATGCTCTAATAAATTTGTTAGTCTCTAAGGTGCCACAAGTACTCCTGTTCTTTTTTCTGTTTTAGTTGGTGTTTCCTAAGTGCTGAAGCTTTCATGCCCAGGCATACTGCAGCGCTATAGTCCAGTTCAGAGGTGAAAAAAGCAAATCATCATCTCTCTCCAGAACAAAGGATGGAAAAGGAGTTTTACGAGTGAAGAAGTTATGAATAGAAAGAGTGCTTGACACATGATCAAAATGGACATCAGTGGAAAATGCATATGGCCAGGTCTGAGAGTAAGTTGTTTATAGTTGCATCAAATTTCAGTTTAAGAGTTTAAAATCTCCTGTTTTTAAGAAATCAATAGTGGTGTCCCTAAGAACAAGTTAAATGTTTCACAAAAGAAACAAGCGAGATACTTCATGTGGAAACAAGCTCATTATAGAATTCAGAACCATATGCCTAATTTGTCATTTGGAAACAACTGTCAAAGTAGATAATATACTGTATTATCTTGCCTAATATGAAACTTTACTTTATAAACAAATGCAAAACATCCTACACTATTAATCACTCCTTGCTAATGGTAATTAAAGTTCATTTTGTAGCATTATACTTATTTTAGCCTTTTGGAAAATTACACATTAATAATTAAAAGTATTTAAATAGTTTAAGAAACTGGTTTGACTATGTACCAGTCTTAGAAACAATGTGATTGTTCTTTATGGTGGGTTTTTTGGGTCAAAGTCCCCTTTATTATTAAATTCTACCTGTATTATTGGTGAAAATCAACACCTCCTCAATATGTCCCAGAGGTTTTTCCATTTTAATACTGTTTAGGACAACATACACTTCTGTTAGTTAGCTAGGAAATACACTAGCTAGGGAACAATTATAAGCAATACCACTCCCCATGCTTCAGATGATCACCAGCTGCAGCCACAAAACAAAACGAAACAAACAATATCCCCTCACCCAGGTTTTAACATTGTAAAATAAAGGGAAACAAGGGGTTTTTTACATCATCTTCATGAGCATCTGGCATTGCCCAGGGTGTTGGAGACAGGATACTGGATGAGAGGGACCACAGATCTCTAGGCTATGACATTTCTTATGTTGCAATAAAATTTTGCCTAATGGCCTCCAAAGAAAGTGGTGCTCACTGAACTGATGAAAAGCTTTCTGAAATGGATAGGGCAAAAAAGCATTTCTCAATCTAAATACATGGCGAAACCCTATATATGTCAAACTAAAGGTATTTTTAAATTTAAAATTTTAATTTTCTCAAAACAAACTTCTTAATTTGAATTGGCATTTGGAGCCACCTACTGGCAGCAACCATCTCAATAGAATATGTGACTTCATTTAAGATATGAGATGGCTGTGAACTCCTTGAGGCAGCAAGGAGTTTGTTCTCTTTGTACAGTGCCTAATACAACGGGGTCCTAGTCCAAGACTAGGACTCCTAAGGGCTATAGTAATACTAATAAATAACAATAATACCATCTGGGAGCTCTGCAGAACAGACAGTCAGTCACCAACAGGCTTTAATACTTATGTCACAATTACAACTGTTTCTTTGTGAATCCCTCATGGGGAGGGGAAGGAATGCCAGGTGGGACAGGCAGTTAGTGCTGGTGGCAGCAAGGCTAGATGGGCCGAAGAGACAGCATGTGTGGATGTGGCCCACCTGCCAAATCTATGCACTTGCCCATCTATGTACTGGCTACACCATTTCCAAGATGTATCAAATCCTGGTAACCAGGGTGCTCCCCACAGCATCTCTCCTGGCACTAGCCTTGTATAGGCATAACTTTAGGGTCTATCTACTCCCCAGCCTCAGAGTGATTAAGGCTCTTAAAAGTTCTAACTGAGCATTTCACACAAGATAAAATCCTAGGATTGTTGGTCTTTGTAAGAAAGTAATCTCATACGTAAATCATAATAGCATTGAGAAACTATGTATTTATTTTTCTCTGCTGAAACTACTGTAGTAATCCTTTGGCTCTAAAGGGACACAATCAACTTTAAAAAATCATACTTCTGACAGCTCATCTTTTATCTACTGTATTTAAAAATAACACCAACGATTACCACAACATTAAGATATTAGAGAAAAATTTTTGTACTTTGTTTACTTTGACAGGACTTTGTGTAGAGTCAGTTTTGTTTTTTATTCTGTTAGTTATTGAGTTTCCAGGGTTAGTGTGGCTTTTTTTACATAGCAACAGGAAAGAAAAATAGATTTTTTTTTTAAACAACAAGAAAATAGGACTATAAAACCACAAAAATTGGCAGAGGGATTTGTATGACCCAATGCTATTTTTAACTTGTATTTTTAAAACTGACTAGAATTCCAGATGAAAGTGACCCTTTAAGAAATTACATTATATTGTGTAGGTAATATTACTTCACAGATTTTTCTAATGAGAGTCCTTTGAGGAAACAATCTGGAGTACGGTTTAAAGCACAGTTAAGTTATTTAGGGCTGGTCTACACTACTGTTTAAGTTGATGCAACTTATGTCACTCACAGGTTTGAAAAAGACACACCCCTGAACGACGTGAGTTACATTGACTTAAGCACTGTCCACACCAGCGCTATGTCGGCGGGAGACACTATCCCGTCAACATAACTTCCGCCTCTCGTGGAGGTGGAGTAATTATGCTGACAGGAGAGTGCTCTCCTGTCGTATAGCGTGTCTTCACCAGATGTGCAGCGGCGTCACAGTTGCATCAATGCAGCTGCGCCGACGTAGCACTTGAGTGTAGACTTGCCCTTAGTCTCAACTCTTAAATTATTTCCTAGAGAGCTGAGGTGTTCATAGCTAAATGTGACCAATTGCATCATAAAGGTCCTTTGAATTCTTATGCTGTAACTGCGATGGGGCAAAGAAAAGAATTTTTGCTTCCACCTAGTATTGGCTAAACCTCAATCCACTATTTTTATGAATAGTGGACAGCCTGGTTAATCTGAGCTGTCTTCATTTGGTGGCTGATAAAATTTTCCAAAGCAAAAGGGAATTGTATATTACTTTCGAGAAAGTAAAGCAAATTTAGACTGAATTATCTGCTTCTATGGAGGCAGAGCAATATCTTGATGGGGCAAACACCAGGTCTTCATACTTAATGTTAGGAATACTTTGTACCACAATCATGTCTTCCTGTTTGTTGAAGGCCAGTGAGGAAGAACTGGTTCTGTAGTTTGTAGAGACTATCAGTGTCTTGCAGATTGCTGGCTTTCATAAGAAAGCTCCTCTTCACCATCTTGCTGGACGATGACAATCTAGCCAGGTATCACCTTAGTATCTGATCTTCCAATTTTAGCTAAGTTGTAAAGAAGGTTGTGATGAGACAACTTTCAAATACATAGATGCCTCAGATCTCCATGACCCCTGTCAATCTGGGTACTAATCTGGGAGCAGGACAGAGAAAGCACTAGTGGTGGTGGTGCATTCATCTCCTCCTGGCAATGTGTTCTTACTGACATTGTTAGTTTTATCAGCTACCTTCAAACATAAGGTGTTATGCTGAAGACTCCCAACTCTGTTTCTCAATCTCATACAATCTAGCCATTGGTATAGAATGCCTTATCTGTGTGTTTAGTAGAGATTACAGAGTGGATGACAGCTAGCTGGCTGAAGCTCAGTCTGAGAAAAAATTAGGTAATGTTGGTAGATTGAGGGAGGCAGCCAAAAGATATGAGGAGGACTATATCTGCTCCTTTAATTGAGGATTGTGGTAGCCATTTGTTAACAAAGTTATCAATCTGTGGGAGCCCCAAATACTGTTGGAAGATTATGTCTAGGATTCTTTTTTATATCTTCAACTGGTCCAGAGACTGCAACCATTTTCATTGGATGTGGACCTGGCTAACGTAATCCATGCCTTTCTCAACACAAGATTAGGGGCCACATTGTAAAGCAATAGAAACTGAAGCTGATGCAGAATGTGGAAGCTACTCTATAGTCTGCGCTGATTGCCTATTGGTTCTTGGGTGCGTTGATTTTAGCCTATAAAGCCCTATATGGCTTGGGACTTACCTATCTGAGATACAGCCTCTTTCCTCATGTAACAATATATTATTCTTTCTATCAACACAGTTTTTCACAAATTATAAAAACATTGCTTTTAAATACAAGCGTATGGACTCTAAATAACAGAGTGGCTACATAGTACTGAAGTACATTACTTTAATATGTTTTATTAGGAAACTCAGAAGTAAAACTGAAAAACATTTATAATACTTCTCTTACCAAAATTAAATAGCAGAGGGGACAGATCATGCACTTTCATTTAATTAGAAGTACCAGAGTTGACATGGATGAATTAATTTATAAACGCTGCAAAAAACACCAACATAGTTTAGTGTAAGTTCTATAGAAACCTGCTTAAGGAAAATGATTAACTTACTGTCTATAAGCATACCTGTGATACTGTTTCATGTCCAGAAGCTTTTCTCACGTCATCTTGCTTCCCAATGATTTTCTGAAGCTAAACATAACAACAGAAACAGAGAATCTGTAAACATTTTGATTGGCTTAAGATTCTTGTATTTGTATTTCAGGAATATTTTTTATTAACCTCACCTTTTAATTAATCTCATATTTTTCTATTGCTCTGTTTTCTGACCATCAAATTATTTTGTTAAAAAACCCTTTATATATTTAAAAGATATTTTGCCCAAATGTTTACCCTTCCTCCCTCTTTTCTACAGAGGTCCAATCCATCACAGTTCTCTTGCTTAATAAGTTCAAGCAAAACACTGGGTAATGAGCTGTCTTTTTACTTGTCATTCTAGTCTTACTGACAGAGGTTCTCTTATATTGGGAGCATCTTTTTTTACCATCCACCCCTGAAAAATCTCAAGATTCAGGGATGTTGCATCCAGGATCATAAGAATAAGGAGATAAGAATATGAAAGTGGAAAATATGGTTATGTTTCCCCACCCCAACTACTTTACCAATGCATATTTAAATGCTTTGGGATAGTTCTCAAACAGTGTAAAACCCTCCCTCTAGACAACAAAAAACTTGTCTGTTTAAATAAGGTACCATATGGTTAACAAGACCAGCTAATTTCAAATTCAAAGCAATTTAACTAGCTAGTCAGAGAAACTACTTTTTGTTTTTTAAATCAAAATGTGGCCTGGACTTTTAAAAAAAATAAAATGTTCTTGAATGAGTCAATGAATAGAATTTTCAAAAGGCACCTAAGTTTCATTTTCAAAAGTCGCATAGAGCCTAAGTCAGTCTCATTTTCAAAAGTCACTTAGGTAAAATTTTCAAACAGCACACAAAATATTTAAAATAATTGTATCAGGAAAAATACAGCTATTAATCTGCACTTTACTATAAATATGTATGTATCATTCAGAAACACCCTCAGCAGCAAGCTTTCTTAATGGATATATTTTATAACTGTTCACAAACAGCTTGAGAAGTCAACATACTCACAAAATCAAGTGAGTTAACATAGTACATAGCAAAGTTCACCTACCTTTCATAGACATTTGTACCAGTCCTCAAATGGATAGCAAAAATAAAAGAACAAGGAACTTGTCATTACATTTGGGATACAGGCATAGACATAAACAGATCACTGTGGATTTCAAGTCACTTAGGGAAGATGTTTTTAAAACCAATATTTATATTGCCATCTTCTAGTCTGTTTTCTCTCTCAAACATTTCTGAGCCATCTCTCATGCTGTCCCTTATTAATGGGAAAAGCTTCCTAACAAAATCCATAAAGCCACTACTTTGTTTTCAAATCCCTCCTTAGTTCATTTTTGCCATGATGCCTAAAAAGCAATACTGGCTGACATGGCTCTGCAGATGGTGAGCCAAGAACACTGTTTATTGCTCACACTGTTGTTACCCTTCTTCTCCAACCCCTTTCATTCTGTTTGTCTAATCTACCTGTTGTGTCTTGTCATAACCTAGATTCTGAGTTCTCTGAGGCAGGGACTGGCTTTTTTACAACATGCTTTAGCACAATGAGGCCTTTTACAATCTTTAGCACAATGAGGCCTTTATCCTTGGCTGATGTTCTATTTCTGGTTCTTGCAGTACCTTTGATGCCTATAGTAAAAGCATTGCCTTTGTAGGAGCATGAAGTTCTTCTGGTAATGAACCAAATTTTCTTAGCAAATAGCAAATTCTGCTTTGGACAAATTCATGATTGCTCACAAGTGGAAAAATTAAGCCAATTTGTTTGAAAACTCCCCTTTACTTTCTTATCTGAAGAATTTCTACCTTTTGTTTACATGAAAACACAAGAGATGAAGCAGCAAAACTTTTATTCTTCCACAAACCAAAGGAATGTGATTTTTCATTGGTTTCAATGCTTGTGAGAATTTTTTTTAAAATATACAATCCGTTGAGCGCACTCACTCACATGTCTAGGCTTAAAGTGTAATTTTGAAAGAAAGCTATCTATAAGACTTGTTTGTTGTTTTCTAAAACTGTACATAAATAACCGTGAAGTTCATTATCCACTTTCTAGAAAAAAAAATTACGGTAATTGGTCTTTTCAGAAGTTTGAAGAGGTTTTTCCAGAACAAGGGGGGTGGGATGAGGAGGAGGTGGTAATTTCCAGTGGAATAGAGAGAACTGTGCCCTTAAGTAAGAGATTCTCATCACATTGTAACATTTATCTGTGTTTAATATTTATATCAGTTCATCACAGTAATACACTAATGGCCATCATCCTTTAAATAAAACAAGTCAAAGAGGATGAGGCATATTATGCATAATTGATGCTTCTCTACCAAATATATTATTAAGAAGCAATCTTCTCAGAAGAAGACTAGCTTTAGTAGAATAGACTTCTTCATTTTTGAAAACAAAAACAAATGAAACAATTTTTCATCTTTAGAATTATACACTGAAGTTAGTTCTTGTGGAACTGTTAGCGCTGGAGACCGTACACGTATTGTATGCCACACCTCCAGGAGTGAGAGAGTAGTTCATTGTCCATGTTCAGTTAATTTTTGGCTTCCAGTTTTTTTGTGATGTGCACTCATTTGGTGCTCCACTCCGGGCAGCCCAGAATCATAAGCCACTGTTTTACTCCTCTGCCTTAGCAAGATTAGACTGTGTGTCCACACTTTGCCACACTAGTCTGTCTGCTTCACCAGGAAATTCCTCGGGACTCTGCCAGCTTTAATTTTGCCATGCAGGTAATAATCAGTGAATCCCAGTTCCAAGTTCCCCAGAGGTGTCCCTCTGTAATGTCCAGTCCCTCTCATTGGATCCTCCCAGAAATCATTAAGTTCATTGCCTCTAAAGAGACAGTACACATGCCAGCCTGTTAGGTTAATTGAGGACTCACTCTATACTTCAATATAACAGCACTGAGATGGTCACAGTAAAACTAAGAATAAGTTTATTAATAAAGAACAGAGATTTAAGTGATACTAAGCAAGAGAAAAAGATACAGGTATGGTTAAAAACAAAACAAAACAAAACACAACACAACGTGCTTTCTAGTGACTAAAACTAGCAAGTTACAATCTTTGCCTAAGCAGTTTTCTTACCTACATCAAGTTACTACCATATCCAGCCCTCCAGGACAGAGGATCCAATATTCATGGAATCAGAGGGTGCTGTCCACTTTGTTCCCTAAGCTATGGATAACTGAGAGGTCCTCTGTCCTCCCTTTTATAGTCCAGAAGACCTTTGAAATGTATTCTTTGAAAACTAAACACAAAGTTCCTCTCCCCTGCTGTTGTGTAGATGCCAAAATGTCTTCCTCATGCGCTAGCCAATTTTCTTTTTCAATTGGCTTAATCACTTCATTTACCCTAGATGAAAATGTACTATTGTCTCTGGCCTCACCTTGCTCAATTTACATTGGAGACACAGGCAATCAGGTTATTTGCCCTGTCTGCTCAGATTGCTGGGTCTGAACATATTTGAGGAACATATTTCCAGCACACATACAAAATTCTTTACACGCTAACCAAACACGCATCAATATATACACAATCAATCAGCGGGACAATAGTTTTTATGAGATAACTTACAAGACACTGTTTGGCTAAATGTTCTGAAAACAGTGTGTTGGGTGCTTCCTTTGCCAGTTTGCATAAAGGGATTCAGGGTCACAACTTGTCAGCTAGGAACTATATTGAGACCAACAATTCACTTCGCTCACTATCTTAATAAAGTCTAAATCATACAGAGATTGTAGGTGTGACCACATCTGTGCAGTGTAGGAAAAGGGAAATACTAACCAGTCATTACACTAATTCGTTATCTTTTGAGTAGTTGACTAAATCCAGTGAGTTTTTATTACTGGCAGACCAGGGAGCAATGCCTCTAGTTTACCTCATCTAACATTTTTCATTATAAGACCCTATCTTCAGTTTTTTAGAACTTTGCCGAAGTGTAAACATTCAGACTAAAATCTTCTGTTTGCTGTCTGCTTTAGGATGATTTTTTTGTGTGAAACTTTCATCTGAAACAGTTCATCCATTGGAAGAATGTGGTTTTTTTTTTTTTTTTTTGATGATGCTAAAAACTTCTTACAATCATTTCATTGAGAAGCTCTAGTGCTTCCATGCTCTAGAGCAAGGACTTGAAATTTGACAGGGGGAAGCCTTGGGATTAGAGAAGTGTATTTTGCTGTCCTCACAAAAATGCACTGAAATTTGGCTGAGTGATAAGCCTCTGAAAAATCACAGTTTGCACATCAGTAGGGGTTTGTTAGAGGCAGACAGCTAAATTCTATGAAAACTTTACTTGCACTAAGCATGCTCCAGCCTAGAGCTGCAGGGATGACCAGGACTTTCTCTGCTCCTTCTGGCAGTCAGAAGCTGCTGTGATGTTGGCCATGGAAGCTGAGAGCTAGGAGTCTGTCTCTCTCATGCGCTGAATAATCCCCTGTGGCCCATGGGGTGAAATGAAGAGAAAGAGAAAGCAGCCTAACTCAAATGCAGAGGTGAGAGAAGCAGAGAGGGGAGAGGAGCAGGTTGGGAGAAGGAGGACAGATTAAGTTGCGGCAGGGTGGGGGACAGGAACAGATCGGGGGGTGGACAGAAGAGGGCACCGCTGGGTGGACAGTGTAAGAAGGGTCTGTAGCCACAAGAAAACACTCTCCTCCAAAACATGGAATTGAACCCATGATTCCTCTGCTATAAGGAAACAGTTACAAAATTACAGGCAAAGTATGCATCTCATCACGTTTAGTGGCTGATCTACACAGAGGATGACAGCCTATTACAGCTATCAGTTACTTTGTTAGTTCAAGTGTAGAGATCTGTGCTGCAGATCTAAAGATTCCAACAGTGTGAATGACACATGTAGAAGTCAACATGGTTCCATGTGATGGATTTTTTTCCAGTTTTATTTATTTTTTTAATATAGGAAATTACATACCCTGTACTAAGCCAAAAGAACATGAAGATTGAAAAGGCAAGCACTCAAAAGTTCAGTAATGCTAGAATTAATCAACTTTAATTCACTATGCATTATGATACAATCTTTAATTACATGATCACATACTTTTTTTTTTCCTCCAGAGGATCTTTCATTCAGAGCACAGGGAGGATGGGGCTCATGGAATGAATCAGGGCTGGGTAATGAATGAGACTATTGTCTGTGGGACCCTGCCTCATTTGTTGCAGAAGTTGGAAGGTGTGTATCTATTAGTAGTACCAAGACAGGTCGGTATAGCCTTGCTCAAAGCTAAAGGCCCGACCCCTCAGCTAAGAGGGCAGAACAACTGAGCCCAGGCTACTAGTGATTTCTGGGGACAATGGAACAGAAAACAGGATCAGGAGTTGAGGTCAAAGGTTAATAATGAGGGATACAAAGGGGTCACTGAGTAGAGAACCCAAGACCCCAATGCTCCTCAAAGCTGTCTAAGGAGTCAGTGGACATTGCCCAGAGGAATTCTGCCTGGAAGTGTGATCAGATAAGGGAACAAAAATAGGAGCAGATCACCGCCCCTCCACCTAGCTTCCTCCTCCTGGAGCAGGGCCGGCTTTAGGCCGATTCCCCCGAAGAGGGCCCCGCGCCTAAGAGGGCCCCGCGCCCTAAAGAAGAGCGCCTAACTTAGGTGCCTTTTAAATTTTTTTACTCACCCGGTGGCGGTCCGGGTCTTCGGTGGCATTTCAGCGGCGGGTCCTTCAGTGCCGCGGAAGACCCGGAGCGAGTGAAGGACCCGCCGCCGAAGACCCGGACCGCCGCCAGGTATTTGAATCGGGCCCCGCACTTCCTAAAGCCGGCCCTGTCTTGGAGTGATGGATGGCAGTCTTGGCCAGTGCCAGGAGGAAGTTGGCAAGAATGTCTTGCGACTTTGTGGGGCCCCGGATGGGATGTGAGAGGATTGGGAGGTGTAGGGAAAAGTGCAGCCAGAACCTCGGTAGGAAGGTAAATCAGGGCTGCAAACTGATGCCCCTTTTGCGACAACAGGGAGACCCCGGTGCTCATCTGCGTAGGGTGCAGGTGCCAGGGAAGTTCATGAACCGGGCTAGGTACACACTCAGGCTCACAGCTCCATGAAGAAGCCACCAGATGATATCCCCAGCAGGTCATGGGACCAGAGTGGAGTGCAGGCTGGCCCACTGGCGGTCCTTGCCCTCCTTAGGTGACAACAGGTGTCAGCGAGGGACACCAGGGCAAAGAAGCAAATCATGTGAAGCACGAGTGTGTACTGATGTTTTCACGTTGCAGTACGGAGGCAGGCCAGCTGGACATTGTGTAGCCGGCTTAGGTGGTATGGAAGATGTGTAGTGAATGAGACAGGGGATTTCACGAAGAGGAAGGATGGTCGCTTGACTAAGGCAGTTGAGAATTGGATTTTACCCCTGCATCTGTCACAGAGTTCCAATGTGATGCTGGGTAAGTCACAAATCTCAATTTTCACTGGTGGCCACCGTGCTCTGGATTTTCTGTGTGCCCAAATTGAGATACCTGGGGCCAGATTTGCAGAAATGCTGAGAACTCATAACTGCAACTGACGCCAAAAGGAGCTGTGTCTTGAACATATGAAATGCATAAAAATGCTAAATACTCTGAAAAATCAGGCCTTGGGCATCTGAACTTGGGCACCCCAAATCAGTGGACAGTTTTGGCCTTGCTCTCTATATCTCACTCCCCATCAGTAAAATGGGGACAAAATCTCCCTACCCAACAGGAGTGCTGTGAAGATCAATTCATCAGTGTTTGGGAAGCACTCAAGTACTGTAGTCATGAGTACCACAGAAATGCCCATGAGGAAGATAATAATTCTATATTAGGAGCAGGGCTTGGATGGCATGAGGTTCACTTACTCTCAGAAAAAGTAGTTGTATCCTTAGCATACATATAAAGCACCTGAGAAATCTGTGGACAAATTCTTTTACTTGTTGGGTGGATACAGGTATAAGATGGGCATTGGCAGTGCAGGTTTGCCTAGCTATGCGTCTTTAGCATGAATCTGGAAGGAACATATAGAAATGTTGATTTGATTCTTTCCTTGCCCTTTTTGCTATGAATAAAGGTGTCACCAATTTCAACCCTCAGGTGATGGGTGTAGCATAAGATATTGAACAGAACCCCTGCCTTTCTGTCAGAGGGGAGAAAAGCATCTGAAATTCCTGTGGCCCAAAAGCTCTAGTGTTGCTGGTTCTGGCAACATGGGATTGACTGAATGGGGCGAGAATGTGCATTGGCATTTATGCTTTGCCTGGCCTTAAGGAAGACAGGCCTTTGAGCTGTTACTGTAACATGGCTGGTGCCAGAGCCCTGTGGAGCGGTGACCCCCTTTTGTTGCCCTCTCCAGTTTCCTGAATGATTTGCATGGCACAACATGTGCCTGGTTACACTCCTGATATTGTTATACATATTATAATTAATTATACAGCACCCAAAGCATGATAGGCACTTTACAGATAATTAAGGAGACAAGGTCTCTGCCATGAGGAATTTACAATCTGAATATACAACTAGAAGACGACAATGGATGAGAAATGGTGTATGACAAAGCAAGCAATTGAACAAACACCGATGTTTGTTACATCTAACGTCAGTACCGGGCAAATTAGTTGAAACAATTGTAAAGAATAAAATTGTAAGATACATAGAAGAACATAAATTGTTGGGCAAAAGTCAACATGGTTTCTGTAAAGGGAAATCATGTCTTACTAATCTATTAGAGTTCTTTGAAGGGGTCAACAAACATGTGGACAAGGGGGATGCAGTGGACATAGTGTACTTAGATTTCCAGAAAGCCTTTGACAAGGTCCCTCACCAAAGGTTCTTACGTAAATTAAGTTGTCATGGAATAAGAGGGAAGATCTTTTCATAGCCTGAGAACTGGTTAAAAGACAGGGAACAAAGGGTAGGAATAAATGGTAAATTTTCAGAATGGAGAGGGGTAACTAGTGGTGTTCCCCAAGGGTCAGTCCTAGGACCAATCCTATTCAACTTATTCATAAATGATCTGGAGAAAGGGGTAAACAGTGAGGTGGCAAAGTTTGCAGATGATATTAAACTGCTCAAGATAGTTAAGACCAAAGCCGACTGTGAAGAACTTCAAAAAGATCTCACAAAACTAAGTGATTGGGCAACAAAATGGCAAATGAAATTTAATGTGGATAAATGTAAAGTAATGCACATTGGAAAAAATAACCCCAACTATACATACAATATGATGGGGGCTAATTTAGCTACAACTAATCAGGAAAAAGATCTTGGAGTCATCGTGAATAGTTCTCTGAAGACGTCCATGCAGTGTGCAGCGGCGGTCAAAAAAGCAAACAGGATGTTAGGAATCATTAAAAAGGGGATAGAAAATAAGATGGAGAATATCTTATTACCCTTATATAAATCCATGGTACGTCCACAGCTTGAATACTGCGTACAGATGTGGTCTCCTCATCTCAAAAAAGATATACTGGCATTAGAAAAGGTTCAGAGAAGGGCAACTAAAATGATTAGGGGTTTGGAATGGGTCCCATATGAGGAGAGATTAAAGAGGCTAGGACTTTTCAGTTTGGAAAAGAGGAGACTAAGGGGGGATATGATAGAGGTATATAAAATCATGAGTGGTGTGGAGAAAGTGAATAAGGAAAAGTTATTTACTTGTTCCCATAATATAAGAACGAGGGGCCACCAAATGAAATTAATGGGCAGCAGGTTTAAAACAAATAAAAGGAAGTTCTTCTTCACACAGCGCACTGTCAACTTGTGGAACTCCTTGCCTGAGGAGGTTGTGAAGGCTAGGACTATAACAGGGTTTAAAAGAGAACTGGATAAATTCATGGAGGTTAAGTCCATTAATGGCTATTAGCCAGGATGGGTAAGGAATGGTGTCCCTAGCCTCTGTTTGTCAGAGGGTGGTGATGGACAGCAGGAGAGAGATCACTTGATCGCATGATCTAAAAAATAAAAAGGAGTCATATAAAAAATGGAAACTAGGACAGATTACAAAGGATGAATATAGGCAAACAACACAGGAATGCAGGGGCAAGATTAGAAAGGCAAAGGCACAAAATGAGCTCAAACTAGCTACAGGAATAAAGGGAAACAAGAAAACTTTTTATCAATACATTAGAAGCAAGAGGAAGACCAAAGACAGGGTAGGCCCACTGCTTAGTGAAGAGGGAGAAACAGTAACAGGAAACTTGGAAATGGCAGAGATGCTTAATGACTTCTTTGTTTCGGTCTTCACCGAGAAGTCTGAAGGAATGCCTAACATAGTGAATGCTAATGGGAAGGGGGTAGGTTTAGCAGATAAAATAAAAAAAGAACAAGTTAAAAATCACTTAGAAAAGTTAGATGCCTGCAAGTCACCAGAGCCTGATGAAATGCATTCTAGAATACTCAAGGAGCTAATAGAGGAGGTATCTGAGCCTCTAGCTATTATCTTTGGAAAATCATGGGAGACGGGAGAGATTCCAGAAGACTGGAAAAGGGCAAATATAGTGCCCATCTATAAAAAGGGAAATAAAAACAACCCAGGAAACTACAGACCAGTTAGTTTAACTTCTGTGCCAGGGAAGATAATGGAGCAAGTAATTAAGGAAATCATCTGCAAACACTTGGAAGGTGGTAAGGTGATAGGGAACAGCCAGCATGGATTTGTAAAGAACAAATCATGTCAAACCAATCTGATAGCTTTCTTTGATAGGATAACGAGCCTTGTGGATAAGGGAGAAGCTGTGGATGTGGTATACCTAGACTTTAGTAAGGCATTTGATACGGTCTCGCATGATATTCTTATCGATAAACTAGGCAAATACAATTTAGATGGGGCTACTATAAGGTGGGTGCATAACTGGCTGGATAACCGTACTCAGAGTTGTTATTAATGGTTCCCAATCCTGCTGGAAAGGCATAACGAGTGGGGTACCGCAGGGGTCTGTTTTGGGACCGGCTCTGTTCAATATCTTCATCAACGACTTAGATATTGGCATAGAAAGTACGCTTATTAAGTTTGCGGATGATATCAAACTGGGAGGGATTGCAACTGCTTTGGAGGACAGGGTCATAATTCAAAACGATCTGGACAAATTGGAGAAATGGTCTGAGTTAAACAGGATGAAGTTTAACAAAGACAAATGTAAAGTGCTCCACTTAGGAAGAAAAAATCAGTTTCACACATACAGAATGGGAAGAGACTGTCTAGGAAGGAGTACGGCAGAAAGGGATCTAGGGGTTATAGTGGACCACAAGCTAAATATGAGTCAACAGTGTGATGCTGTTGCAAAAAAAGCAAACATGATTCTGGGATGTATTAACAGGTGTGTTGTGAGCAAGACACGAGAAGTCATTCTTCCGCTCTACTCTGCTCTGGTTAGGCCTCAGCTGGAGTATTGTGTCCAGTTCTGGGCACCGCATTTCAAAAAAGATGTGGAGAAATTGGAAAGGGTCCAGAGAAGAGCAACAAGAATGATTAAAGGTCTTGAGAACATGACCTATGAAGGAAGGCTGAAAGAATTGGGTTTGTTTAGTTTGGAAAAGAGAAGACTGAGAGGGGACATGATAGCAGTTTTCAGGTATTTAAAAGGGTGTCATAAGGAGGAGGGAGAAAACTTGTTCACCTTAGCCTCTAAGGATAGAACAAGAAGCAATGGGTTTAAACTGCAGCAAGGGAGGTCTAGGTTGGACATTAGGAAAAAGTTCCTAACTGTCAGGGTGGTTAAACACTGGAATAGATTGCCTAGGGAGGTTGTGGAATCTCCATCTCTGGAGATATTTAAGAGTAGGTTAGATAAATGTCTATCAGGGATGGTCTAGACAGTATTTGGTCCTGCCATGCGGGCAGGGGACTGGACTCGATGACCTCTCGAGGTCCCTTCCAGTCCTAGAATCTATGAATCTATGAATTACCTGTTAGGTTCACTCCCTCTGGGGCACCTGGCATTGGCCACTGTCGGTAGACAGGATACTGGGCTGGATGGACCTTTGGTCTGACCCAGTACGGCCATTCTTATCTTCCTCTTTCTACCCATTTCTTTTTTGCTCTCACTAAATTTTGTTCTAGTTAGTTATTGCCTTTCTAATATTACCTCTCCATTTCCTTGTCTCCTGCACAATGTTTTCCAATGTTGTCATCATCCATTGTGTTAAGAACTGGACAAAAATAACTAATTTTGATAATTCTGAAATCCTCATTGATTATCTTCCCTGTGTTGAAACAGCCGTGTACCTTCCCCTTATTTTTTTCTATACGGATTTCTGGAACTGTCATTCCTCTGGCTGCCATAAAATGCTAGTTGTTTTAAGGATTAAGTTGAGATCATAAACACTTTCATTGGTACCTTAATCAGGATTTGAACCCAGAGATCAATTGCTGCCCTTTGTTACCATTGTGCAGCCCCAAAGATTTCTCCGAAAAGGTCATCACATTATTGTTTAACATTGCTTAATGCGTGAACTATATGTGTTTTGTGAATGTGTACCAAAACTGAATGCTTCATTAGAGAATCTGTCATTAATTGATTTGAGATAAAATGAATTAAGTTATTACATGCTTCTATAAGTCATTCATCACTTTCCATTATTTGTATCAAGAAAACAGAACATTTATCCCAAATTAAAGAGCATATGCTCTGTGTCCTCCTACAGCAATCAAACCAATTTCCTTGAAAAAGACCAAAACTGAAAGATTATCAACCAGAAAGCGCTCAAAAGGATTATAGCACCTACAGAAAAAATCCTACTACACTCAGGGTGTGTCCATCACACACAGAGGATATGCACACACTAGGATACAGATGCTTTTAATACATTAGTTAATGTGTGTTAAAATCCTATGGTAAAATTTTGACCTCATTTAATTCAATAGGAGTTTTTCCATTGACTTCACTTGCGCCAGGGTTTCAGCCTTAGTGCTGACAAACCAGTTGTAATTGTTACATGTTATGGCTTCTCAGGGTAAACCCTAGAGTGAGCCCGGTGTTTATCCTGATCAGCTAACGTGTTATAACTACAGCTTGTCTACACAAAGATGTTAACATGTTCAAAATATACTTTTTTTTTTCCTTAGTGAAGAAAAGGCCTAAAAGTGGTCAGATTTGGACTCTGATGAATTTTCAGAGGCAAGATCCCATCACTGAGAATGCCTCACCACTTGTGCCTGCAAATTTCACCCTGAAGATTGACACTTGAAATGTTCTTGCTGAATGCAGGTACTGCAGTGGGGGAAAAAAGGAAGAGAGGAAGAAATGGATACTACAAAGCTGGCAACTGTATTCTGCAGTAGCTGAAGCTTCTAAGGGCTTGTCTACACTGGCACTTTACAGCGCTGCAACTTTCTCACTCAGGGGTGTGAAAACACCCCACCCCCCCTCCGAGCGCTGCAAGTTTCAGCGCTGTAAAGTGCCAGTGTAGACAGTAGCTGTGCTCCCAGCGCTGGTAGCTATTCCCCTCAGGGAGGTGGGTTTTTTATAGTGCTGGGAGAGCTCTCTCCCAGCGCTATGCTGCTACTACATAATCCAGGAACAAAGGGGAATCCCATAAGACACAGAAATTGTAAAATCATCTTGAAAATTGGCAGGCAAAAACTTTCATTTCAGAGTGCAGCCACAGTTCTTTCCAGTTCCTTGAAATTTCCCCCCAACGTATAAGCATTGCCTCTGTCTTATCTGGTTAGAACCAATGCCAGCTACCTTTCAACCAGGTCATTATCTCTACCAGTCAGTAGGAGAGCAAGGAATCAGCTCTGTCTGGGATTGATTAAAAATGAAACACAGCTGAGCAGCACCTCTAAATGTCTTCTAGTAGCTTCACATACAGAGTGAACAGAAGGGTGAGAAGATTCCACCAGCTAGACTAGTTATGAACTTAATTATTGGAGCTTTAGGGGAAGAACAACAATTGGCATCTTTGTGGTAGGAATAAGGGCTTGTCTACACATAGAGATATTCTGGAATAGATCCATGTGTGGACTCTCTTATTCTAGAATAAGAGTGTCCACACATGAAATTATTTAGGGATAGTTATTGTGCTTTAAATTCACACACCACATAAATGCAAATTAACTTTCAAGTGTAGACAAGCCCTAAAAAGTCACCTTAAAACAACTCTGGCTGTTACTGCCCCGTTCCATAGGGGAGTCCAAGGCAACTCATAATTAAGGGTATTGAAAGTGCTGATAGGATTAATCGTGTTTTCATGGATGTACAACTTCTTTCCACTACTCTAAGGAGATTACAAACAATCAAGGCACTTTCCATATCATATCCAGATCTGAAGCCCAACAGATTGGGCTTGAAAAAATGGGAAGGATTCAGATGCTGCAGGAGTTGGCTTGATACTATCTTCTTAGGCAACGTCTTCACTGGGGGGGGGGGGGGTCGATTTAAGATACGCAAATTCAGCTACGCGAATAGCGTAGCTGAATTCGACGTATCCGAGCCGACTTACCCCGCTGTGAGGACGGCGGCAAATCGACCTCCGCGGCTCCCCCGTCGATGGCGCTTACTACTACCTGCGCTGGTGGAGTACAAGCGTCGATTCGGGGATCGATTGTTGCGTCCCGACGAGACGCAATAATTCGATCCCCGAGAAATCGATTTCTACCCGCCGATTCAGGCGGGTAGTGAAGACGTAGCCTTACTGACCTTCCCCACAAAATGAAGGTTGTAACTTGTGAGATAATTTATGTCATTTGTTCTGAACACGGACTGGACCACCCCATATTTGAGGATTAGTGGGCCTAGACATTGCTCATGGGCTTCACCAGACATCTGCGGGGAGATCAATATAGCAGTGCACAGACAATCCAGGAAGTTTTTGGAGAGTGTTGGGGACAACTTCCTGGTGCAAGTGCTGGGGGAACCAACTAGGGGCCGTGCACCTCTTGACCTGCTGCTCACAAACAGGGAAGAATTGGTAGGGGAAGTAGAAGTGGGTGGCAACCTGGCCAGCAGTGACCATGAAAGTTCATGGTCAAGTTCAGGATCCTGACAAAAGGAAGAAAGGAGAGCTGCAGAATATGGACCCTGGACTTCAGAAAAGCAGACTGACTCCCTCAGGGAACTGATGGGCAGGATTCCCTGGGAGGCTAATATGATGGGGAAAGGAGTCCAGGAGGGCTGACTGTATTTTAAAGAAGCTTTATTGAGGGCGCAGGAACAAACCATCCCAATGTGCAGAAAGAATAGCAAGTATGGCAGGCGACAAGCTTGGCTTAAAAGAGAAATCTTTGTGAGCTTAAACACAAGAAGGAAGCTTACAAGAGGTGGATACCTGGACAGATGACTAGGGAGGAGTATAAAAATATTGCTCCAGCATGCAGGGGTGTAATCAGGAAGGCCAAAACACAATTGGAGTTGCAGCTAGCAAGGGATTTGAAGGGTAACAAGAAGGGTTTCTACAGGTATGTTAGCAACAAGAGGGTGGTCAGGGAAAGTGTGCGACCCTTACTGAATGGGGGAGACAACCTAGTGACAGATGATGTGGAAAAAGCTAATGTACTCAATGCTTTTTTTGCCTTGGTCTTCACAGACAAGGTCAGCTCCCAGACTGCTGCACTGGGCAACACAGTATGGGGAGGAGGTGAGCAGCTCTCAGTGGTTAAAGAACAAGTTAAGGACTATATAGAAAAGCTGGACATGCACAAGTCCATGGGGCCAGATGCAATGCATCTGAGGGTGCTGATGGACTTGGCTGATGTGATTGCAGAGCCACTGGCCATTATCTTTGAAAACTCATGGCGATCAGGGGAGGTCCTGGATGATTGGAAAAAGGCAAAAATAGTGCCCATTTTAAAAAAAGGGAAGGAGGAGAATCTGGGGAACTACAAACCTCAGCCTCACCTCAGCCCCCGGAAAAATCATGGAGCAGGTCCTCAAAGAATCCATTTTGAAGCACTTGGAGGAGAGGAAGGTGATCAGGAACAGTCAACATGGATCCACCAAGGGCAAGTCATGCCTGACCAACCTGATTGCCTTCTCTGATGAGATAACTGGCTCTGTGGATATGGGAAAAGCGGTGGACATAATATACCTTGACTTTAGCAAAGCTTTTGATAGAGTCTCCCACAGTATTCTTGCCAGCAAGTTAAAGTAGTATGGATTGGATGAATGGACTATAAGGTGGATAGAAAGCTGGCTCAATGTCTAATTGGCAGCCCCAGTGGAGTGCCCCCGGGGTCGGTCCTAGGGACAGTTTTGTTCAACATCTTCATTAATGATCTGGATGATGGGATGGATTGCACCCTCAGCAAATTCGCAAATGACACTAAGCTAGGGGGAGAGGTAGATATGCTGGAGGGTAGGGTAGGGTCCCAAGTGACCTAGAGAAATTGGAGGATTAGACCAAAAGAAATCTGATGAGGTTCAACAAGGACAAGTGCAGAGTCCTGAACTTCGGATGGAAGAATCCCATGCACTGCTACAGGCTGGGGACCGACTGGCTAGCAGCAGTTCTGCAGAAAAGGACCTGGGGATTACAGTGGACGAGAAGCTGGATATGAGTCAACAGTGTGCCCTTGTTGCCAAGAAGGCTAACGACATATTGGGCTGCATTAGTAGGAGCTTTGCCAGCAGATCGAGGGAAGTGATTATTCCTCTCTATTCGGCACGAGAGAGGCCAAATCTGGAGTACTGCATTCAGTTTTGGGCCCCCCACTACAGAAAGGATGTGGACAAATTGGAGAGAGTCCAGCAGAGGGCAATGAAAATGATTAGGGGGGGGCTGGGGCACATGACTTACAAGGAGAGGCTGAGGGAACTGGGCTTATTTAGTCTGCAGAAGAGAAGAGTGAGGGGGGATCCAAAGAGGATGCAGCTAGGCTGTTCTCAGTGGTGGCAGATGACAGAACAAGGAGCAATGGTCTCAAGTTGCAGTGGGGCAGGTCTAGGTTGGATATTAGGAAAAACTATTTCACTAGGAGGGTGGTGAAGCACTGGAATGGGTTACCTAGGGAGGTGGTGGAATCTCCATCCTTAGAGGTTTTTAAGAGCTGGCTTGACAAAGCCCTGGCTGGGATGATTTTGTTGGGGTTGGTCCTGCTTTGAGCAGGGGGTTGGACTAAATGACCTTCCAACCCTAACCTTCTATGATTCTATAAGGGACATCGGCCCATTTACCAGGTGATGGAGCAGACCTTTCCCAGCAAATTCAGAACCAGGAGTAACTGTGACTCAATCAGTCAGGGAGACAGTGCACACACTCTCCTCCTTTGATCGTGCTACCAGAGAGACTGCCTCAAATCTGATTTACATTACTGGGAAACAGATTGAAAGTAATGTTCCAACAAAGAAAATCTATTTTCCATGACACGTAGAAGCCTTTTGGCCATTATATAATTGGAAAAGAAAAGCGACAGTAGTATCAAAACAACACTTGCTGGGTCAATCAGTGAGACTCTGTAGATAATAAACACATTACGAGACTGAGAGGAGACTGGAATAAAAGAAACTCAGGAGGAGGCAAAGTTGTGAAACACAGGCAAAAGAAACTCAAAAATAGTTGTGACTTATTTTCTTTGGAAACTAATCGTGACACAACAGGGGTGAGTAGATTTTTGTTAGCTATACAGACATTTAGTTTGTTAATTTGTTAGCTATATAGACACTTGATTCAGGCAGACTAGTCGTGTTTACGTAACATTTTCATTTTTAACATTCTAAAAGTTTGAGGACCAGGATATTCTTTCATCAGTGCATTTACAGCGGATATGCAAAGTCTAAAGGCCTGATGATAAATTCTTAGTTTTCAGTCTACCAAACTAGTGCTGCCCAGAAATGAACACTTTAAAATATTCACCTCTCATAAATGTTTGATATCTAACCACATAAGAAGATTCCCTCTGTGACTGCAGAGATTGTTTTCCTCTTCCTGCTCTGTACCCACATGGGGTTTGTTCCACCCTCCCCCCAAAACAAGACCATTCTGCGGGGAGAGGGGACAAAAAACAAACATCCAATTTCCGTAACTATTTGCCTGATGAAGCAATCCTCTGAGGATCCTTAAGGACAATTTTGAATTTAATGACTTTCATGGGTTTAGAATACATTTTCTGTGCTCTTACAACTTCCATTTTAATTCCTTAATACAATATCAAAAGTAGGGCTGTCAATTAATTGCAGGTAACTCACGCGATTAACTAAAAAAAAATTAATCACGATTAAAAAAATTAATCGTGATTAATTGCAGTTTTAATCACACTGTTAAATAATAGAATACCAATTGAAATTTATTAAATATTTTTGGATGTTTTTCTACATTTTCAAATATATTGATTTCTATTGCAACACAGAATACCAAGTGTACACTTTATATTATTATTTTTTATTACAAATATTTGCAATCTTCAAATTGCAATTTGCAATTTTCAAAAATGATAAACAAAATAAATAGTATTTTTCAATTCACCTCATACAAGTACCATAGTGCAATATCTTCATTGTGAAAGTGCAACTTACAAATGTAGATTTTTTTGTTATATAACTGCACTCAAAAACAAAACAATGTAAAACTTTAGAGCTTACATGTCCACTCAGTCCTACTTCTTGTTCGGCCAATTGCTCAGCCAAACAAGTTTGTTTACATTTACGGGAGATAATGCTGCCGGTTTTTTATTTACGACACCTGAAAGTGAGAACAGGCATTCGTATGGCACTTTTGTAGCCAGCATTGCAAGGTATTTACGTGCCAGATATGCTAAACATTTGTATGCCCCTTCATGCTTCGGCCACCATTCCAGAGGGGATGCTTCCATGCTGATGACGCTAGTTAAAAAAATAATGCGTTAATTAATTTTTGATTGAACTCTTGGGGGAGAATAGTATGTTTCCTGCTCTGTTTTACCTGCATTCTGCCATGTATTTCATGTTATAGCAGTCTCGGATGTTATAGCAGTCCCAGCACGTTGTTCGTTTTAAGAACACTTTCACTGCAGATTTGACAAAACACAAAGAAGGTACCGATGTGAGATTTCTAAAGATAGCTACAGCACTCAACCCAAGGTTTAAGAATCTGAAGTGCCTTCCAAAATCTGAGAGGGACGAGGTGTGGAGCATGCTTTCAGTCTTAAAAGAGCAACACTCTGATGCAGAAACTACAGCACCCAAACCATCAAAAAAGAAAATCAACCTTCTGCCGGTGGCATCTGACTCAGATGATGGAAGTGAACATGCGTTGGTCTGCACTGCTTTGGATCGGTATCGAGCAGAACATCAGCATCAGAACATCAGCATCAGCATGGATGCATGTCCTCTGGAATGATGGTTGAAGATGAAGGGACATACAAATCTTTAGAGGATTTGGCACGTAAATATCTTGCAATGCCGGCTACATTGCCATGCGAACATCTGTTCTCACTTTCAGGTGACATTGTAAACAACAAGCGGGCAGTATTATCTCCTGTAAATGTAAACAAACTGGTTTGGCTGAGCAATTGGCTGAAGAGGAAGTAGGACTGATTAGACTTGTAGAAAAACTTAATTTTTCTTACTACAATGACATTCACTTAATATGATTGCCTCTCCAAGATTCTAATTTTTGTACTGATTTGTATCGCTGCCTATTTTGATAACTTTCAGTTGTTAATATTGGATAATTCAATCAGAACTGATTGAAACATGGAAATCAGATATATGATTTAACACATACAACATGAAGAGAAACTTGCAATATACTTAACCAGGAATTTTCTTGCTTGCTTTCCTGCAGCAGTACACAGTAAAAAAAAGTAGTGGTAAAGTGACCTTTTAATGCACTGGCACTGCAGGCAGCCAGACCCCCCCCCCCAAAAAAGCACAGACTTTCATCTTCTTTAATGGACTTATCCATATCTGTATGTTATCAATGTTCTGTATTGTTCAGCTTAAAAAAACAGTAACTGGAATAGACACATTTCACTGATCAGTATGTATTTTAATTGCTCTGATACAGTCCTGTTGGATGATTATCAGAACCAGTGGGTAAGAATGACAAATGCAAAAAGAAAATGGATGTTTTGTAATTTGGCTTTATTTTTCATCAGCAGAATAATGATGTGAACAGTTTGCTAGAATAATTTTTTCACACCTGGAAGAGCTTGCACACAAGACCTGCAGAGAATTGAGAGCACTCAAGCACCTTGCAGGATTGGGCCTATACTTTGCAAATGGTACTGAATAGAACTTGGCCACTGGAGCAGGTTAGACAAACACCTGTCAGGAATGGTCTAGATAATACTTAGTCCTGTCATGAGTGCAGGGGACTGGACTAGATGACCTCACGAGGTCCCTTCCAGTCCTACGATTCTATGATTTGTTTGTGCAATTTATATCTGAATAGTTCAGTAGAATCCTCCTAATTGGCACAAACAGAGAGAAACAAATGTACCAAAATTAAGCAATTGTCTCAATTATTAGAGGTTCATGGGAACACACTGCACTGGGAAACGTTGTTTAGTTTCAGGAATTGCTTTAAAAAGGTACTCCAAAGCATTAAAATATTTTCTAAAACAATATTAAGGCAAGACACTCATTTAATAATCATAATTGAGCTGGGAAACAGCATGAAATGAACAAAGGGCAGCACAGTGAGAAATTTATGCTAGCAATTGGTGTGCCATTATCCCAATGTTTAAAGTCATTGAAATACATTCCACTGAATCCTTGGCAATTTTCCCAATCAAGCGGGTGTGCCAATTATTAAGATTCAGATTAAGTGGATTTTACTGTATTTCTGACTTTGATCGCAGTACTGTTTATCGTTAGGGTAATATTGGAGACTAATTCATACAGGAGGACAGCAGTCATTTCTGCTTCTTTTAAAATCTTATCTACAGTCATGTAATAGGAGATCACAATGAGAGTGCATAAAAAGTGTCCAGGTTTCTGTTATTTTCATTTCCTATTTTTGACTTGAATATTTAAGATATATTTTCCTGTAAGGACCCAATTGAATACTTACTATAGTTTTTTATACTCTACAAAATTAATGATACTCTCGTAAAAGCTTTAAAATAAGTGTCTTTCACAGTTTTCTTTTTCAATTTGTGGAACACTTTCCCCCATTTGTGTTTCAAATAAAAATGTAGTTTCTTTCCCCCACCTACATTATATATCACTTTGGGAACAATATTTGTTTACTATTGTGGAACAGCACAATCCAATTTAAAACAAATCAGAGAGTGACTTTTTTAAAGTCAATATTTAGAAATTGGAAGACTTTCTCCAGCTGATACATTAAGGTAGGTCAAACTTGGGGCAACTACTACTACTATACAGAGATCTGCAGATATGGATGAAAGGTAGGGCTTATAAAAGTTAACTTCAAACATGATATAACTACTTTTAAACCCTGTGGTGATGCTTTTTTATATATCCCTTTCATATAAATAAAGTGTATTAGCAAATATAGCTCTCTGTATTGTAAGATGTGATCACAGATTAGATGCAAAAGACTACACGAAGATTTTTAATGTACTGTTCATTTGGTGGATATAATTTATAGAAAATTTGTAGACTTCAAAAATGAATATGTATTTACATACCTTAAAGAACTCCTTTTTTTCAACTTGTTCATTGCCATCTGCATCCAACATTTTAAAAGCAATATGAAATCCAGTTTGTGGTTCTGCAATGAAGTGTTAAAAATACATATACATTTGCTTATAAATAATGAATGCAGAATTATCGCCTGCAGTTTCAGTTTTCCATAGTTGAATAGATGCTTTGAATTCCCAAACCATATTATCCATACACAACTATTATGTGAATGTTAGAAAACACTGTTTTATATCCATTTCAAAAGATAGGGATATGGGTAATGAAATGCTAATAGTACCTACATATAGCAGAATATCTTGATCTGTTCTCACCTATTCTGAAAATTCAGTCCATCTTAATGCCCTAGATTCTCTTCCTATGATCCTCAGCCTGTTTCCCCATTTTCTCCATTGCCACTGACCATCTTAAGTTCTAGCTCTATGTCCTGTAACCTACTTTCATGCTAAGAAGAGCTGGAAGAAATCTCCAAAGCCAATCAATATTCCCAAATTGGTTAGAAGAATCACTGTAGAGTGGTCTCAGGTACTTCTTCCTCTCAGAAACTAAGCATGCTGTATACAATTATCTTAAATTTAAATTAAATTTAATTTTTTTTTTTAATTAATGGAGATATCCCATCTCCTAGAACTGGAAGGGACCTTGATAGGTCATTGAGTCCAGCCCCCTGCCTTCACTAGCAGGACCAAGTACTGATTTTGCCCCAGATCCCTAAGTGGCCCCCTCAAGGATTGAACTCACAACCCTGGGTTTAGCAGGCCAATGCTCAAACCACTGAGCTATCCCTCTTGAGTCCCTACTGCCCTGAGAAGCAAGAAATTGGGTTTGTAAATCAAATCCAGTTTGTAAATCAAACCCAGTCCTCTCAGCTAGGAGCATGGGAACTAGCCACAGGGTCCCGAGCCAGCCCAAGTATTTTTTTTTCTTAATAGAATCTCTCTATACATTTGAGCTCCAATTTTTCCCCTTTCAGCACATTGTGTATTTTATTCTCCAATACCTATTTTTTAATGAAATGATGCAAATAGTTTGCAAAAACGTGCACTGCATTTCTTTCACCAAATTGCTGCCCCTTATCTATCAGGACAATTTCATCAGGTCTAGTAGGCACTAAGAAAATGCAAAACTCTCTGAACTACTTCTTTTGTCCATTTGAGGCTACCTGACTCACTAGTGGGTTGTCCTCTTTACTAGCCTGCCCAGGAGTAATTTGACACTGAAACATGTTTGAAGTCCATTGCAATAGCAAGTGACCCCACTGATATAGGACAGTTACCTGTTCCGTAACTGGCGTTCTTCGAGATGTGTTCCTCCTGTCTATTCCACAGTAGGTGTGCGTGCTCGCCACGTGCACCGGTGCTGGAAGTTTTTCCCTTAGCAGTACCCGTACTGGGGGAGCACCGCGGCGACCCCCGGAGTGGCGCCTGTATATCCTGCTATAAGGGGAGCCATGGGCTCCCCCCACCCTCGGTTCCTTCTTGCCGGACAACTCCGACAGAGGGGAAGGCGGGTGGGGTGTGGAATAGACAGGAGCAACACATCTCGAAGAATGCCAGTTACGGAACAGGTAACTGTCCTTTCTTCTTCGAGTGATTGCTCCTGTGTATTCCACAGTAGGTGATTCCAAGCAGTATCTGTTGGAGGTGGGTAGGAGTTCACAATGGTTTGGGACGAAGTACCGCCTTGCCGAACCCGGTGTCATCCCTACACTGGGCGACGGTTGCGTAATGCGAAGTAAACGTGTGAACTGAAGCCCACGTGGCCGCCCTACAGATGTCCTGAATGGAGACATGGGCGGCATAGGCAGCTGATGAGGCCTGAGCCCTCGTAGAGTGAGCCTTAATGACAGGAGGCAGGGGAATCCCTGCCAGGTCATAACACGTGCGTATGCACGAGGTAATCCAGCGGGAGAGGCGCTGGGTAGAGATAGGTTTCAGAGTAGCAGCCGTGTTAGTCTGTATCCGCAAAAAGAACAGGAGTACTTGTGGCACCTTAGAGACTAACAAATTTATTAGAGCATAAGCTTTTGTGGGCTACAACCCACTTCTTCTATATGCATCCGAAGAAGTGGGTTGTAGCCCACGAAAGCTTATGCTCTAATAAATTTGTTAGTCTCTAAGGTGCCACAAGTACTCCTGTTCTTTTTGTGGGTAGAGATAGGTTGCCCTCTCGGCTGAGGCAATAAAGAGTTGAGAGGATCTCCGGAACGGCTTAGTTCTATCCAGGTAAAAGGCCAATGCCCTACGCACATCAAGCGTGTGGAGGCGGTGTTCCTCGCTAGAGGAGTGGGGCTTAGGGCAGAGCACGGGGAGAAAGATGCTCTGCTCCATGTGAATGGTGGAAACCACCTTCGGGAGGAACGCCGTGTGTGGGCGAAGCTGGACCTTATCCCTATGGAAAACCGTATAGGGGGGTTCTGAGGTTAAGGCCCTGAGCTCCAAGACACGTCGGGCAGATGTGATCGCCACGAGGAAGGCCACCTTCCACGAGAGGTGCGACCAGGAACACGTGGCCTGTGGTTTGAAGGGGGGGGCTGTGAGACGTGACAAGACCAGGTTGAGGTCCCATTGTGGCATGCGGGGCCTAGCGTACGGGAACGAATGGTCGAGGCCCTTCAGGAAGCGGGAGGTCATAGGGTGGGAGAAGACCGAGTGTCTTTGCACCGGCAGGTGAAAAGCCGATATGGCTGCGAGGTGCACCCTGACTGAGGCTGGTGCCAGACCGTGAGTCCTAAGGGATAAAAGGTAGTGTAGGACAAACTGGAGAGGTGCAGCGGAGGGGGAAACTCCCCGCTCGCACACCCACCTGGCAAACCTGGACCACTTCGCCACATATGTCTGACGCGTGGATGGCTTCCTGCTTTCCAGGAGGACTCGCCTTATCTGCTCCGAACACGTGTTCTCCTCCTCGTTTAGCCACGGAGTAGCCACACTGTCAGGTGGAGCGCGGCCAGATTGGGATGGAGGAGGCGTCCCCCGTCTTGGAAGAGGAGGTCCGGGCGGAGCGGTAGCACCCTCGGGGGGGCCGCTAAGAGGCGTAGGAGGGGCCCGTACCAGTGCTGGCGGGGCTACGAGAATGACCCTCGCCTTGTCCACTTTCACCTTCTGAAGGACCTTGGCAATGAGGGGAAACGGGGGGGAAGGCATAGAGGAGCTGGCCTGACCAGCTCAGGAGGAACGCGTCGGAGATCGCGCCCTTCCCCACCCCTCTCCTGGAACAGAATTGTGGGCAATGCCGGTTCTGGCGGGTTGCAAACAGGTCGATCTGGGGAGCTCCCCACTCTAGGAAGATTCGGTGGGTGACCTCCAAGTGGAGCGACCACTCGTACTGGGGGGAGAAGACCCTGCTGAGGCGATCCGCTTGAGTATTGCGGACGCCCGGGAGGTGAACCGCTCTCAGGGAGATATCGTGGGCTCTACAGAACTCCCACAAGGCCCGGCAGAGGGCTAGGGAACAAGTCCCGCCTTGCTTGTTGATATAGTACATGGCGGCGGTGTTGTCCATGAGGACTCTGACCACCCTGCCACGGAGGTGCGTGAGAAAGGCTACGCATGCCAGACGTATTGCCCTGAGTTCCTTGACATTTATGTGCAGGGACAAGTCCGGGGTCGACCATGTACCCTGGGTCTGTACGTCTCCCATGAGAGCTCCCCAGCTCAGGTCCGAAGCATCGGACGTCAGATCTATGGATGGGTTGGCCTCCCTGAAGGGAACCCCTTGCAGCATATTGCTCAGGAAGGACCATCATTGAAGGGAAGCCAATACCGGGGACGGGATTGTGAGGACCTTGTCCAGGCTGTCCCGGGCCTGGGAGAATTGGGAGGCTAGCCAGAGTTGGAGGGGCCTCATCCGGAGTCTGGCATGGCGGACTACGTATGTGCAAGCCGCCATGTGCCCCAGGAGCCGAAGGCACGACCTGGCTGTGGTCACCGGGAATGAGGAGACCGAGACAATGAGGTCCCTTAGGGTCTCGAACCTGTCCAGGGGAAGAGAGGCCGTGGCCTTGGAGGAGTCCAGGAGAGCTCCAATGAACTCTATGCGCTGGACGGGCACTAGAGTAGATTTTGCCTCATTCACGACTAGACCTAGGTTTTTGCACGTGGCCAGGAGTAGCTGCACGTGGGACTCCACCTCTGGACGAGAATCGCCCTTGAGGAGCCAGTCGGCCAGGTAGGGGAAGATTTGCACCCCCTTTTTCCTGAGGTACACTGCCACCACTGCCATACATTTCGTGAAAACCTTGGGGGCTGTGGATAGGCCAAGAACGTTGAACGTTGAAGAGGGAATCAGATGGTCCCTCCATCTCCTCAGCCTGTAGCTGAAGGTTGGATGCCACCCGCTTCAGCAAGTCCTGGTGCACCTTAAAGTCCTCCTGTGGGACCAAAGGCGGAGGCGCCACAATGGCGTCGTCTGGTGCCGGAGACGTGGCACGCGCGGAGTCGGGCACCGCGATTGGTGCCGGGGCGTCGTGACCCAGGTCGGAGTCCAGTCTCGGGTCCGCCGAGTCCTGGCCTGTCGACTTATCCCGTGGGCGGCCGGACGAGGCTGATGGAGCTTGGGACACTACGGCGACGGAACAGGTCCCCGGGTGGGCCGGTACCTGCTGCCACAGTGCTCTCTGGCACCATTGTCCTTGCCACGGGGTACCGTGCCATTGACCCTGTTGGGTATCTGATGGCACAACCTGTCCCGGCGGGGCAGCGCGGCCCGAGGACGGGAAGAAGGGTGCCGAGGCCGAGGTGGCCGAAGAGCGTTTGGTGCCTCGGGAGCGATGGGAACGGTGCCTGTGGTGTCGTCTCCCTCGCGATCTGGACCTCGATGACGAGGAACGGTACCCCCTCGACGAGCTGCTTCGGTACCCGCGACGGCGGAACGAAGCCTGGTGCCATGACGCCGAGGTACCCCGGGGGGAGTCTCTGGCCCGGTGTCTGGTTGAGCGGGAGCTGGAGCGCCAACGATGATGTCTGTCGCGTCGAGATCGGCTCCGGTACCCACGCCTGACCGGGGAGCGTTCCCGGTGCTTCTCTCGGTGCCTGCGCTCGCTGGCGGGTGGCGTAGAGGGGGCCCGTGATTCCCATCTCGACGACGGGTCAGATGGTCCGGCCAGTGTTGACGATGGCCGGGAGTCCCCCGATGAGCGGTCGCTGTGCGTCGAGCGGTGTGGGGAGTGATCCCCGGAGCGGGAGCTGCGGCTCGCCGAACAGGTCTGACGGGCACCTAACGGGGGCTTGCCTCGAGACCTGGGGCCCATACTCGGTTGTGAGCTTGGCACGGGCAAAGACAATGTCCTTTGCAGCCTGCACCACCTCCGGCATCGACGGTATCCGTACCGGGGATATCTGGGTCGACGGCACCGGGCTGCTCTGCTCCACGCGAGTCGGAGGTCTTAAGCCCAGGGGGGACCGAGGCTGCCCAGCACGGGACCAGCCTCCCCCTTGTCCTTATCGCGGCTTCGCTGCGAGGCCGGGCCCTTCCCTTGCTTCCTGGAGAGAGAGCGGCGCCGAGTGGTCAAAGGCGCCTCGCTACGTACCGACAACGCGGCGGCCGGTGCCGAGTCCGATCTGCGCACCGGCGTCGGTGTTAACGCCGACTCCATTAGGAGAGCTCGAAGTCTGAAGTCCCTCTCTTTTTTGGTTCTTGGTTTGAACGACCTACAGATTTTGCAGCGGTCGCTAATATGAGTCTCACCCAGGCAGCAAAGATACTCAGTGTGAGGGTTGCTCCTGGGCATAGAGCGGCGACAGGAGTCGCACAACTTGAAGCCTGGGGCGCGGGGCATGCCCCGAGCCCAAGCTAACACTGAGAACGATCCAACGAACGGTACCACTAGGGAAGAAAGGCTGCAGCGAAGCTGGAGCGCAAAGTTCCGACTACCTTCACTGGCGGCAAGAAGGAACTGAGGGTGGGGGGAGCCCGTGGCTCCCTTTATAGCGCGATATACAGGCGCCACTCCAGGGGTCGCCACGGTGCTCCCCCAGTACGGGTACTGCTAAGGGAAAAACTTCTGGCACCAGTGCACGTGGCGAGCACGCACACCTACTGTGGAATACACAGGAGCAATCACTCGAAGAAGAACTGGGAGTTTGTAGCTCTATGCAGGCAAACCATCAATTAGAAGAAAGCTATGGGACATCTCCTATAGTTTACCGGGGTCACAAAGGTCTCCAGGAATACAATGTTCAATACAATGTTCAATCTCCCTTGGGAATGTGAAGCCCCTTCAGAGAAGTTTTTTGTTTGGAGTTATATTTTTTCAGCCTTGGCTGACAAAAGTGTGGACCTTGATTTTTCTAACGTGCACAAAGCTTACGTTTTTGCAGAATGAAAACATTAAGAAAATGCCTCTTTTTGCTTTCCAGTGAATCTGGCAAAAATATTATACAAAATGTTGTCTTTATATATTAGACATTATTTACCCCTTCACCAGCCAATTAGCATTTCCAATTGACCAACCTTGTGATGCACTAACACTTGACAAATATCATTACAGTGTGCTAATCCGAACTCTACGGAAACTAGTTTCCTCTCTATGGAAATGTTTCATTTGAAACCTTTCACCAGAGAGTTCTCTGGTTCAATAATAATAAGAGCATATCCCATAAAAACTTTAGAGAATAAAAGTGTAACGATTTATTGTAAAATGATTCATGTAATCTGTGTTGTAATTTACAGATAAGAAAGTAGCCTGTTGTAAAATATACAGGCTAGAACTGCTCATACAGTCCCCAAGAAGACACACTTATCTGATATGACGTAATGCCAATGGTATGCATTTTATAATGTAAATGTGGTTCAAAGAAGATCTCAAATATATTTGTATTTAATTACACTGTCAGGCAAAACTGTAAAATCTGAACATCAGACATGCATATTAGCCGCAAGTGTAGGTTCCATTTGGTCCTGCACAGCAAAACAGCATTAATTATCTCTATTATAATGGGCTAATTGGAATAAAGTTTTTGATAGAGATGGCATGCTCAGCTCCTGGAGTCACTCACCAGGAAAGAAATGCTGGCTTTTAGCTGTTCACAACCCATAGCAGAGACTAACCAGGAGTATACCATTAACTAAGCCTTGGCACTGAACAAAAGATAATTGTGGTGACATGAGGCATGTCTGAGTGGGAAGTGAGTACTGCAATAGGTAAAATAAGGCCTCCATTTATCATGAAGAAATATTTTCAACACAGGCCACTGTTACCCAGATACTGGATTTCATATCTGTCCAGGTGCACAGAAACTGGGAATATCTTAGCCGATAGAGGGGTAATACAAGAGGATAGCAGATCTAGAGAATAACTGTGTGGGGTTGGGAAAATCTCATTAAAAAAGTAAATAAAGCCTCATAGAGCTTCTTTGAATAATCTGATTGTATCTAGTAATAATTAAAGAGTCATAGACACATAGGCTACATAATTATGAAATATCAAGAACTGATTGATATGGGATAGATATTAGATACAGATGGAAGCACTAACCCTTGTTGACATTTGCTTTCAGAATGACGTACATGATAACCTTTTGTGTAACTTCAGAAGCAAAATTAACATTGGATTCATCCTGTATAAATAGGTTCCTTTGTTTTTGCAGTTCAATCCATTCCTATATGATATACCCTGGAAATAATGTCATTTGATTGTCTGAAAATGTGAAGAATTGCTTGCTTTGAAGCTGCTTCATTTCCTTCTTATTTGATCCAATGCATCAACATTGGTTTTAATTCTCAGCCTAACAACTGAATTTAAAGAAACTGAATCTTCTGCCATCTGATTTTAATTAAAACATACTATATAAGAATATTGATGCTGCTATGGGGTTCTCTTTTTTAATGTGCTTATGACTATCCACTGCCTGATTTGTTTTGCAACAAATAAATTAGTTTCACATTTTTCCTGTGGAGCTAGATCCTGTCTGCCACTTCTGGATTCAGTAAACCCCTGGCTGGTATTTCTATTTGCATGGAAGAATGTTTTCCTTCTCTGAAATACCAGTAGTGATCAAGGTAGCCTATCTTGAAAATGACTATTTTCATATGTAAGAGGTGACCTTACTCCTCCCCCCTGCTTTATGTAGGACATTACTCAGCCAGAATCCTTCTAGGCAATTACCATCTGTTTGGAAACACTTTTGAATAACTATTGTGCATTTAGTATTGCTCACATTCAAAATTATTGGGTCATTAGTTGTGGCACTGGAGGGTCACTACTTGAGGGGGGGGCCAGTATATTTGTATGATGCATTAGTTTATACTGATACCATGCACAATGTTGTGATCTGTATTAGCTAGAGTTTCCTGAAGGATGATTGCTTCATGCCATGTATATTGCATTGCTATAGTCCAGCCAGGAGGTGCTTTCCTCTGCCCACCATCATAACCTCTGTCTTGCCTGAGTTCAGTTTCATCCATGACCTGATCAAGCTCAGGGCCATCTTGGTTGTACTGGTATGGTTACATGTGGTGAAAGATAGGTAGCGCTGTGTGTCATCTGCATACTGCTGGCACTCAAGTCCATGTTATCTTTCCAGTTCACCTAGTGGCTGTATGTAGATGGTAAATAGAACTGGAGAGAGAATCAATGCTTGAGGCCCTCTACAAAGTGAGCGGGCTGGTGGGAAAGATGTCATTTTCCATCATGGTTCTCTGGATGCATCCTTCAAGGAAGGGCTCAAAATCATTTTAGTGCAATCACCTCTCTTAGGTAAGACAGGAGTATCTCATGGTTGAGAGTGCTGAATGCTGCAGAGAGGTCCATGAGGATGTATGTCCATCATCCACTGACATCAAGAGAGCTAAGAATTTTGGTTTTCTCCTGCTTTTGTGAGTCTAATGGTTTGAGAAAGAGTATACTGGCTAACAAAACTGGGCCTATATGGTTATATAATTGGAATGTATCACAGCTAGCCAAAGGCCTCACTTCATAATGCCCATTATATCCATTTTGTCTTCGAAAGCTCTCCCTGACTTTTAATATTTCCCAGCTTGAGGGACAGACCACCAGAGTGGTACAGAGGGGTGGCATGTATGGAGCACAGGCCAGGATCAGTGTCTGTGAGGAAAGCTAAAAGACCCAAGGTCACCCCAACAAACCCAGCAAAGAATGCCATTATATTTGCAGTTAAAGCAGCAAATGGCTCTCTTGAAAGCCACCTGCCCTCACTCCCTGTTCCCACTGTAGCCCCTAATGAAGGTTGCTGCAATAGCACTTTTCATGTCCAGGACTGCAGGCTCAAAGAACTACCTGCCAGCCCAAACATCTTTTCCCTGTTCTTTTCAGCCCAGCCTTGTGTAGCACAATGAATAGTTTCCACATCTTTGGTAAGTGGCGGCTGGAAATGGAGAGGAGGGCTACTGAAGTAATCAGCAGACAACAGGGCAAGCAGAAGAGTCAGCAAAATATATATGAGAGAGAGAAAAAAACAAGGAAGAGAAATGGAACAGAGAGGAGGGAAGGAATTAGAAGAAAATGGATTAAAAAATGGAGTGATGTCAGCAATTGTTTGAGGGCATAGTATGAAGGAACATGATGGGTTCCAACTACTGCTGTCTATCTAGTGTCCTTTATACACCTTAGTATGTGAATATTAGAGAGACGGTGGATGAAGTAATATCTTTTACTGGACCAACTTCTGTTGGTGAAAGAGACAAGCTTTCAAGATACCCAGAGCTCTTCTTCAGGTCTGGGGATAGTATCTTGAAAGCTTGTCTCTTTCACCAACAGAAGTTGGTCCAGTAAAAGCTAGTAGCAATTAAATATTCTTGCATTATAATATATAACACAAAATACTTACTTGTGAGGATTGTCAGCAAAAAGAGGTACTCTGTATATGAGATCAGTCCTGAAATAAAATAGTATCAAAAATGAAATGGTGAATTTTAAAATCAGCATATTGATCTGAAATATTTGTAGACTTTTACAATCAAACTTTGTATATTTAAAACATTCCGTTTCATATTAATTGTATATTAAATAATACAACTTATTAGAAATAAATATTTTCTTTTGTCATTATTTGTTAAACAAAAATTTTGATTCTATTTTCAGTGCTCTGGAGGTGAACTTGTTTCTCGAGCATCTCTGTCATGTGGAAGTCTAATTGAGAGAGTTAGGTTTATTTGGTATTAATAAAAGACCTGAACTAAATGTTTGGATTTTCACTGAAAAATTTCAGTGTTTATATGAAAGACGAATAAATTAAATGTGCTTTGTCACATTTAGTACCTGGGAGGAGAACTACTCTACTGTTATTCTGAAGGATCAAAGTATTTCATCCTTTGGCAGCTTTGAAAAGGCGGAGAATAGCTTTCCTTTAATTCTCAAGGGGAATATGGCAACAAGCAAAGCTGCCAAGCTGCTAGATTGCACTGATAGTACTGCTGGGCCCTGTGCCAAAAAGAGGTTTGTTTTTTTTTTTTAATAGCAACATGTCCTTTCTACAAGGTGAAAGTTTTTCCCCGCCTTTTGAAGGAAAATTCCAGAGTTTTCCTTTGAAACACCGATTTAAATGAAAAGCCTGAACAAAGATGTGACAGTGTCAAATAGCAGCATATAAGCTAAAGACAGAGAATATATAAAGCTGGTGGTTAAACAACAGAATCCTACGCATCTGCCCTATGATAATGTTTTAAGAAAAACATTTAAAGGGCTTCTTATGAACAGCTTTAAAAAATACTTTTAACTTGTGAAGTAAACACTGTATAACGTAGAAGCTGTTTAAACAGGCATGTTTAAACTACACTCTATTCAAAGATAAACAAAATTTTTATAATTTATATTTAGCTAATTGATAGATAAGGAATCCTCTTAAGCCTCAGTGATAAACAATAAACGTGATTAATCACTATGCTGAGCCAATAACATTTTTATTTGCTTTGAAATAATTTAATATTTTAAGTTTGTCATTTTATACCAACTCCAGAATTTAGAAATATTCATTGACTGAAAGCAGCACTGTCTGGAGAAATGAGCGCAGGGCCGGGACTCAGGAGAGTGAGTTCTAATCCTAAATCTGCCCCGACACACTGTGTAGATTTGGTCAAGTCATTTCTCCTTTTCTCTCAGTTTCCCCACCTGTAAAAATAGGGATAAATGATTCTTAGCCATCTACCTAACAGCTGCATTGTGAGGATTAGTAAAGTTATGTCTGTATGGTGCTATGACCATACAAACACTATTTAGATACTAAGTATTATTTATATTTCAAAAATTGTGTTTATAACTTGAATGTACAATGTTGTATTAGTTCTTTAACATAAAAGGCATAAATTATTTGTATTTATTATTTGTACGGTGGTGGTGCCTAGGAGCCCTGGTCGTGGACCAGGACCCCATTGTGCTAGGCGCTGTACAAACACAGAAGCAAAAAGTGATGTCCCTACATTTTATAGTGTTGGAGCCCCGCAGAAACGATCTGAAGTTGATCATGTGTGAAATAGTCTCCAAAATCTAGCTTGTGTGTGATGTCACCATAAAACAAAGCACCCATAGTCAAAACCTAACCAATATTTTATTAGTAAATTTTATCCAGTTGAAAATCTGTGCAACGGCAATTATGAGACTTCACACATTAGTAATAAATACACATATTGTATCAACAAAAAAAACACGGGTAATTCAGCTTTTATATGCCAAACTGTAAACTACATAGCAAGGCACGTTCAAAGCACACATGTAGTTAATCAAAAAACCCACTGGTGACCTAACAACATTAGTATTCTCTTCAAACTTCAGTAAAGCATTTAAGATTCCAAAAGAGTATTTTACACTGGTCTCAAACTTTACTCTGATGTTGAGTTTAGAGTATGCAGATTTGGAATGGTATCAGGTGATTTTTTCTATGGTATAGGATTACCGATTTCTATCCTAGAGCAGGATTATGAACAAAGGTGCACAATGAGACATTTTTTGTCTGCTTAATGTCAGAGCGCTAATAGGGAGAATTAGTTAATTAGCAATTGCTCATGGACCTCTGTGGCATGTGAGTTTATCCTTAATTGGCTGAATTTTCAAAAGCCAAGGGTTTGAGTCACCATTGCGTTACTGCAGTTTCAAGTTGGTGTAACTCTACAGAAACTAAACGGATGGAGTTATGCTGCTATAAAAGGGAGTGATGCAATGAGGACTCAAACCCCAAATCTTTATATCTGAACCCACAATTTTGCCCATGGAAAAGCTTGCAATTTGAGCACAAACAGCAATTGCTTTGCATTCACCAATCATATGGCTGGGCACCAAATGCAAACAAGTGTTGTCATAAATATACAGACCAAAGTACTAAGTACCAAATATACAGATCCAAATTACTATGGAATTTAAAAAAACACAACTATTAAAACAACCAACTAAAAAGATCAAAAGCCCCATGGCTGAACCTTATTTTATGTTAATCAATTTAAATTATTCATGAAAGGCTGAGAGAATGGGGGAACTCTCCTATTTGGTTTTAATTTATCATTATATTTTCTTCATGTTTAGACAGACCTTTGCCTCCCCAATCTATTTAATTTAATTACCCAGTCAATTTGTAATTGCCCATGACATCTTCCATTCTGTTAAATACGGTGTTGAAGAGATTTAAGCTCATACCTAGTTCTTTGAAATGTAACTCATGTTCCTATACTATACTGAGTAACAGGGCTTATGACAATGCTACCGGCAGATACTGAAATCAGTTCTTTTTCTCACGGCTCCAATAAAAGTACCCATTTTTTCTCCCTCCATTGAGCGTTTCTTTCCCCAGAGATGATATCTGTGCAGGATCCTAATTCCAGGGTCCTTATTTTGCTGCCTTGCCCCTAGTTTGCTGCCTTGCCCCCACCCAGAGGGTGTGATAGCTATAGGCATCCATGTAGGGCAGCAGCTGCCTAGACGCAGCAGATTTCTGGAAGAAGCAGTGCCACAGATCAGTCTAGGCGATGTGAATTGCAGAACACTCCAATCTGTACTGCTTTAACTGCCCCATCTAGACCTTGCTGGTGTAAACTAAAAAGTATTTAGTGCATACTGATATAGTCCTGTACATCAATGCAAACTAGGTGCTTTTAATTCGCACCAGCAGGGTCTACACGGCGCAGTTGGAGTACTCTGCAATTTACACCCCAGTAGACTGGTCTGCGGCACCACTTCTCTGAGAAACCTGCAGATCCTAAGCAGCAGTTGCCTAGTTTGCCTATAGCTACAGTGGCTCTTAGGGGTGAGTATGGGGCAGCCCCAGTGTAGATCCTGCTGGTGCAAGTGGGTGATGGAGGCTTGCATCTCAGGCTGACGAAAGGTGGGAGTTGACATCTCATGCTAAATGAGAGCTTATAGGCAGGGTGGGGATAAGCCATGAAGAGCCTTGAAAGTGAAGACAAATAGCTTATGTTTGATTGCAATGGAGGAGGAGGAGCCAGTAAAGAGAAACAAAGGAAGGGGTGACATGGTCAAAGCACTGAGCTAGGAAAATGATCTTTGCAGCAGCATTTTGAATGGATACAGGCAGGGCAAACTTGCATTTGTCAAGGTCAAGGGAAAAGGATGTTGTAGTAATCAAGATACCAGATGAGGAGAGCCTGGACTAGAGTTTTAGCTGTATGGGTGGATAAAAGGGTCAGATCTTAGAGGTTATGCAGAAAGAATTGGTTAGGCTCAGACTTAGCCTGAATGATGTGAGGATCTATAGAGAGGGCTGAGACAAAGATGATACCCAAGTTATGGACTTAAGTGACAGGGGAGATGGTGGTGTTGTTCCCTAGTGACTGAGAATGAAGGAGGGAGGAATTGCAGGGGAGAGAAGATTAGGAGTTCTGCTTTTGCCATGTTGACTCTGTGAGCAGTCAGCATAGTAAAATAGGTAAAAAAAAAAAGATAAAAATAGCAACAAGGTGTAAAATATTTCTGATTGTTTTTCCACACCAACCTCAGTGACTTTAAACAAAGCCATGATATGTTTGATATTCTGTCTATGACTGATTATACTGAAGTCAACATATACCTGGCTGACTCGAAGCAGATTTTTACCATGGAATCATTTCCATGAGAATTCATCTCACAATACTATTACTTCACTTATTACTTTTATACAGATTTGACCATTTTACTGATGCACAAACTGAACTGAGTTCTTCTTTGTGAAACTTTTTATTCTGAAGAGATCATTGACATTTATTCATTTTCAAGTTTACATTTAATAGGTGCAGTAGACAAGGTTTTTAAAAAACAATTTGTAAATACTATTGGTATATATGTAGACCCCATCAGAATTAAAGGATAAATGCTGCACGCATTACTTAATGCTTATGCCTCAGCCAATTACAACCAGATTCCTTTATTTTGGATTAGCAAGCATGTTGTATTTTCCTGGTATTAAAAAAAAAAAATCTCCACAGTCAAACTGCTAAGATTATAAAATAATAAGTGTTGCTAATAAATAAAATATTCTTAGTTAAAATATAAACAGAAATATATCCACAAGAACGTGAAGTTAATGTTAAAACTGTCCACTAGAAGGCAGAATCTCCTAGCTTTCTATTCTACAATCTGAACCAATGACAGTTTTACTGAATATTTAAATAACCATTTGATGGTAGAAATAAGCAACCTAAATTGTGCCTTCAAACAGTTGTAGATTATTAGTTCCGGGCACTCGTCAAAGTAGTATTTTGCATTTTTATTTAAAAAAAATATTTATAGCTTTATAAATGTGAAACTGAAACTGAATTCCCATACTGTTAGGTCAGTAAGGAGGTTTGGTGGACCAAATACTGAGCATGCTTCTATGGCAGCGGTTCCCAAACTGTGGGTTGTGACTCAAAATGGGGTCGCACTATCAGCAGATGGGGTCGCGGCGATCCCTTCTGTGTGGAGGACACCATTTTGCTCCACAACATGACCTCATATGTACAATGCACACGAGGTCACGACGCATAGAGGATACCATTTTGCATTACAAACTGGCATTCTCTGCACAGCATGACCTCGCATGCACCATATGTACAAGGTCACACTGGGCAGAGGACATCCTCCCTGCGGTGTAAGCTCACACGTAGGGTACATGCAAGGTCACACACACTGTGCAGAGGATGATATTTTGCTCTTCAAAATGGCATTCGCCATGCTGTCTTGGGTCCTGGTAGGAAAGACTTCATTCAAATGGGGTCATGCTGGCAGAAAGTTTGGGAACCCCTGTTCAATGGCCCTGATAGGATCTAAAGCTGTAGAAATACTTTCCCAATGTGCTGATAGCCAGACCAGCAGTAAACCCATTCCAGGGACCCAGCTACCACCAATAAAGCCCTCAAGGGAGTGAGAGTGGGGAGAGAAGATCTTGGAATGAAAGAGTGGGGATCTTCAGAGCCATATCTAGAATGGCCCAGGGTAAATCAGATGGATGCATGGATCAGATCTAGCTTAGTAAGGCTTTTGAGACAGTGTAACATAACATAAGCAAATTAGAGAAAAGTGGTCGGATTAAATTACTTTAAAGTGTGTGCATAACTGGTTGAAAGATGATACTCAGAGTAGTTATCAATAGTTCACTGTCCTGGGTCTTATACGATTCAATATTTGCATTAATGACTTGGACAAAGGAGTGGAAAGTATGTTTATAACATTTGTGGATGACACCAAGCGGGGAGGGGTTGCAAACACTTTGGCGGACAGGATTAGAATTCAAATAACCCTGACAAACTGGAGAATTAGTCTGAATTCAACAAGATAAAATTCAATAAAGACAAGTGCAAAATACTATATTTAGCAATGAAAAATCAAATGCACAACTAGAAAATAACTGGGAATAACTGATTACGTGGTAGTACTGTTGAAAAAGATCTCGGGGTTATAGTGGATCACAAACTGAAAATGGGCTAACAATGTGATGTGGTGGCAAAAAAGGCTAATATTCTGGGGAGTATTAACAGGAGTATCATATATAAGACATGGGAGGTAAACTGTCCCATTCTACTCGGCACTGGAGAGACCTCAGCTGGAGTACTGTGTCTGGTTTAAGAAAGATGCGGTCAAATAGAGATTCCAAAGAAGAGCAACAAAAATAATGAAAGATTTAGAAAATCAGTTAAAAATTCTGGACATGTTTAGTCTTGAGAAAAAAAAAGACTGAGTGGGGACAGATGATATAAAGAAGATGATGATCAACTATTCTCAAAGTCCACTGAAGGCAGGAAAAGAAGCAATCTGCAGCAAGGGAGATACAAGAAAAAACTTAACTATAAGGATAGTTAAGCTCTGGAATATGCTTTCAAGAAAGGTTGTGGAATCTCCATCATTGGAGGTTTTTTAAGAACAGGTTGGAGAAATATCTGTCAGGGATGGTCTAGGTTTACTTGGTCCTGCCTCATTGCAGGAAGCTGGAGTAGAAGACCTCTAGCGGTACCTTCCAGCCCTACATTTCTATGATTCTATAATTCCACACCAATGTCTGCACTTCAGCTAAAACTTCTGTGGTGAGTCTTACTGAAGCAATTTGAGAGTATAGAGAAATATGGGCATATCATCCCATAAAAAATGTAGGGCATCTGTGCACCATCTATATCTGCATGGCCCAGAATTGGCAAAGGAGCCAGGGACAATGTGACCAGTGAGAGAGAGCACTGGATGCCGGTAGTTGGGTTACAGCAGCTGGAGAGGACGCAACTCCTGAGGTACTGTGCCACAGAGGAATGACTACTAGTGGTGCTGGCTTGGCCTCCTCTGCACTGGGAACCAGGGGACAGCGAGGGCTTGTGGATGCCAAGGACTCACTTCAGCTGAAAGGGAGCGTTGTTGGCTTCCCAGCAAGAGACACCAGCCCTTCATATCAAGCTCCAACTCTACCATCCAGATAGGGCCTGTGCAGAGACTGTGGGTTGCTCTCTCAGAGCAACTTAGTTTGTGGGTGTTTGTTGCTGATGGATTAGTTAATTACTCCCTTATTTGGCATTCTCGATTTCTTTGCCTGTTCCCTTCCCTTTACTCCTAAAAAAGGCAGCGAAAAATTAAAAGAAAGTGTTGTTAATCTTTATTTGCTGGTCCTGGATTCCCGGTTATAAAAATGTAATATCCTAGAGGCTGGAGTAACTGTTACTAGTTTATACTCCCAGCCTCTAAGTGGAGGGGCTACACAAGAATCCAGGGCCTGCTGGTCCTAAGGGGATGGGGGGAAAGAGTGGGTGTCACTGAGGCCCTGTCTGAACAGGAAAGAATAAGGGATTCAACCATGCTTGGAAATCAGGGATGCCCCAGAACAGGGGGGTACATTGTCAAGTACAATTTTTATCCAAGGTTTCTTTTCTACAAATTGTAAGTGCATCTAAATTACACAAAATCTATCTAACAACCTGTTGGGGTTAAACAAACAAAAGCCTACTTTGGGCTACAACCCACCCTTCTAGTAACTGGCTGTTGAGCTCTGCCTCCTCCATAGGCAGTGTCAGCTAGGTGTTTTTACAGAATTTCCTGGTGTTCTAGGAATGCCTGAATGGGTCTTCAGTTCCCAGCCCTGCCTCCTTGTCTTGAAAAGCTGAGAGAGATCTCAGCAGGGAGTTAACTTCTTGCTAGCTGGAAATCAAGTTGGGCTTGTAGAACCTTCTTCAAAATATATTCACGTAAATAATTAGGTCCAAAAATGTAAGATGTACTTTCAGTACCAAAGTGTGTTACCTTTATCGCCGAGGTCTCTAAAAAAGGTTGGTCCTGGCTTAGCCTTTGTAACATTTACCGATGCAGCCTCTACCTCCTTTAAACACACAAATAAAAAAAAAAAATCAGTTGTGAAATAGAGTTTTAGTAACAGAAGGAATGAGAGTTCCTTTTGAGAACAGAACATTTTGCTTACCTTTTTTGTCAGTTTCTTGGCCAATGCTGTACCTGTAATAATAATAAAAAAAATCATCATTCAGTAACAAACTCTGACTTGAAACTTTGATCTGTAGCATTTCTTCAGATTTTTATGAGAAAATGGTAAGTAATATGAAACAGAATATTTTGTAGCCGGCAGTTTGTTTCTAATTCCCTCAATGATCAGGCAAGGACAATGTTCAAAAATAGTATGAATAACCTGTTCAAATGTTCTTGCAACCCAGATGAAACCACAAACTGCTTCAGGTATTTATTACTTGCTCAGCAGTGTGCTTTTGCGTACACTGTGCTATATATCCTGAAACTATTCAGACACATATACGCACATAATATATGTTGAAACAGAGTCAAGCACTCAAAAGTTAGGCAATGCCAGAATTAAAGTTCTTTTAATGTAGTTTTAAAAATCCAGTGTCTTAAGTTTTTAAAAAAAGCAAACTGAAAAAACAAATTTCATTACATGGAACCATACTGATGCCCACGGGTCATCCGCAGGGCCCCCATTCCTACATCTTGACCTGAGTAACTGGTAGCAGTATTAGGCTGCTCTCCTCTGTGTGAACCAGCCACTACAGGGGGATGACACACATATTAAAGCAGTGATAGGCTTGACAGCTGTGAAACAGAGATGCAGACGTAGGAATCCTGGGTTCAATTCTAGCTTCTGGAGGGAAGTGTGTTCTAGTGGTTTAGATCTTTCTGCCCTTGTCACCCCAGCCTGTTCCTGCAATGTTTCTATCCCCTCTGTAACTCCTGTCCCTTTTGGGCTCCTATTGCTCCCAGTTTACCTGTCTCCCTTCTTTCCCACCCCCTAACTTCTAATTCTTTTCAATACAAGTCAGGTTGCTTCCTTCTCCTCCATGTTGCCTGGGTGCATTGAGAACACAGGAGAGAGTCTCCCTGCTCTTGGTTCTGGTGCTTGGTGCCACAGTGACTTCAGGCAAGGGGGAGGAACAATTCTAGGTAAAGACCCACTCAGTTCCTTGAGTCCCAGGATGGAGCATGCTCAGTTGCTCTGTGGGGACTGTGTATGTGTTCAGTTGGCAATTGCTGCTATGTGAGGATGGAGCACACTAGTGCAGACAGAATCTTTGACGAATAATGCTCGTGGCCTCTAAAAAACTACTGAGCATGTGCTAACTACAATTGTCAGAGGCTTATAACTTGGCCAAATATGGGTGGATTTTCACTGGGATAGCAAAAGGTAACAGTACAACCCCACAGGCAAATTTCAAGTGCCTGCTTCAAATCACTGAGGCGCTAAAACGTCTCAATGAAATGGTCATATGAATTTTTTTTTTTAAATGTGGACAAAATAATGCATTTCCCCTATCCTTGTTATCTGAAACAGCAGAACCATTTTTCCTGAAAAACTTTCCCCAAAAATTCAGCAGATACCTGCTATAGAACATTGAAAAGTTATAAACTACTGAAATTCTGGTGTTTTTTTTTATAGAAAGAGTTCGGGGCCCTCAGCTATAGGTGTTGCTACTCAGCCCACCTTATTTATTTATACATATGAATATCAGTGTATATATGAGTGTATTATACACAGAAATAGAAGGTTGGTGAGAGAATATCTTTTATTGGACCGACTTCTGTTGGCAAGAGAGAGAAGCTTTCGAGCTTACACAGAACTCTTCTTCAGGTCTAGGAAACTTACTCTGAGCATCACAACTAAATACAACGGTGGAACAGATTGTTTAGCATAATACATATTTCAAGTGACCAGTCAAGGTGAAGTAGCCTGTTAACACTCTTCCAGTCATAGGGGGGAAAGAAAGGGAGCGAGGAAAAAAGACAGTTTGGGGGTAGTGGCTAGTGGGTTACATATTGTTGTTATAAGCCATAAATCCAGTATCTTTATTCAGTCCAGAATTTTTAGTGTCTAGCAAAGTTATGAATTTAAACTCCCAGGCTCATCTTTTGAAGTTGTTGCGCAGATTCCCTTGAGAATGATAACTGAGAAATCACATATGGAGTGATCATTTTGTGAAAAGTGTTTGCCCATGGGTGTTTTTGTCTTTCATCAATTTCCTCTGTGAGTTCATTTGAGAACATAGTGATTGTCAGGTTTCACACATACAGTCGTTATTTGGGCATTCACTACACTGGATGAGATACACCACAGGTTGTGATAGGCATGTGTAGGACCCATGGATCTTGAACGTTGTGTTGTGTGGGGAGGTGTTGATCATTATAGTAGTGGAAGTATTTCTACAGCAGGGGTAGTCTATTTTTTGCCAAAGTCCAAATTTCTTGGTGAAGGTAAAGTCAAGGTCCAGACTCCAGAGAAAATAATAAAAAATAACAATAAGTAAATAAAAAGATTTCGGGGTCCGTTCAAAAGCGTCTGGCGGTCTGAATTTGGCCCATGGTCTGCCTATTGACTACCCCTGGTCTACAGGCTTTACATGTGTTGTTCTGGCAGGGTCTGGTATGGCTTTCAGTTTGTGTCCCCTAGTGTGTGGGGAGCTTGCTTCTGATGATGAAGTTGGAGAGACTGGGGTAGGGATAGTAGTATTTGAAGGCCAGAAGAGGTGGTTCAGGACAGATTTCTTTCAGATGTGGTCCCCATCGAGTATGGGTTGTATTTATTTGATGATACATCATATGGGTTGCAGTGTGTGGTGGTAGGTGACAACTAGGGGGTGTTATCAAAGGGGCTTTTATTTCTGTATTGAAGCAGGTTCTCTTAGCTATTTGGATGGCCCGTTCCATGATGCAATCTACTTCTCTGGTGATGTGTCCCTGTTTGGTCAAGGGGTTTTTGAGTGTATTAAGGTATATATCCTGGACTTTCTCCTCAGAGTACATTCTGTGGTATCTGAGTGCCTGGCTGAAGATAACAGAATTCTTGGTATGTTTGGGGTGATTACTGGATCTGTGAAGATAGGTGTGGTGATCTGTGGGTTTCTTGTATATAGTTGTCTGCTGGGTTCCATTGCTGAAGATGATACCCAGGAAGTTGATGCTACTGTGGGAGTGCTCTAGAGAGAGTTTAATGAATGGGTGGTGGCTGTTGAAGTTGAGATGGAAATCTATGTGGGAGTCTAGATCTGTCTAGAATATGAAAATATCATCAATGTACCTTAGGTATATCATTGGTTTTGTGGTGCATCTGTCCAGAAAGTCTTCCTTAAAGTGGCCCCGAAGAGCTTGGCATACTGAGGAGCCATCCTAGTACCCCTGGCTCTTTGGACAAAGTGTTTGTTGTTGAATGTAAAATTGTTATGGGTGAGGAAGAAATAGAAGTTTGGTGATCTGTTTGTGGTGGATATCTGAGAATTGTCCATTGTCTTATATATACTGTATTTGAGGCAGGCAGCGATGTAGTCACTGGGAGAGATGTTGGTGTATGGGGAGGTGACATGCATGATGGCAAGGATAGTGTTCTGAGGGAGGTTGTATCACTACACACACACACACACACACACACACACACACACACACACACACACACACACACACACTTGTATCTTGAAGGATGCCAAAAATTAAGTATTTGAGCTGAAAGATGTTTAACATGGCTAAAATAATGATATTAGTATATTATTACATGAATTCCATTTATATCCAGCACTGAAATGCAGCCATCTTTTGGGCAGGATGTGACAGGTGTTAACACAGCACTGCAATATTTCAGTACATTTTAGGGCAGAAAGTGAGAAAGATTATTGTATCCAGCAGGGGACAGGTGGAGCTTACTTAATTAGAATGTGTCCAAGACACTGATTTAAAACCCCTAGCTCTTCTAGAATATGCCTTTGGATCCTATAAAGCTGAGGTCCAAATCACTTGGTTATTAATTTCCTCAGAAAAATGGCATCTCCAACAGCACAGGGCCCTCTAACATGGGATTAAATATCAGTGCAGCAGCTGCAGTGGTGCTTGGGGACCATGAACCAAGGAGCCCTGCAGGATAGAATGAGGCAGGATGTAAGGCTTCCCATTCACTTCTCTGACTGACATGCAGGAGTAGATAGTGGGAAGCAGCTGAAGCAGTTGGGGAGCTGGTGGGCAGAACAGAAGATCTGGAGAAATAGGGAAAGCAACCACACCACCACTTTCACTGCAAGAAGCTCTTGGGAAACCACCAACATCTGCTTTAAAGCCAGTCATCTGCTCATGTGTCTGGTTAATGGCATTTGCATCCACCCACACATTCTCTCCACTCCCATGGTGGCCCAGGGAACAGCTAGCCACAGGAGTACCACATGTCAGAAGGCAGCCACCCACTCAGAGGAATACAAGCAGCAAGCTCTTGCCAACTTCCAAAATAAATGTACAGAAACCAAGAGGCTCAAGAAGGAGAGCCGCAGAGCACTGCAGACTGGAGTAGGAAAATGAGCAAAGCCACTAGTGTGTGTGTGTGTGTGTGTGTGTGTGTGTGTGTGTGTGTGTGTGTGTGTGTGTGTGTGTGTAAGAAGAGGGCAGGGGCATAACTACTGACACAGAAGGAAGAGTACCACCTTCTGAATCACCAACACCACTATCTGCCACTTTCCCTTGGAAAGTTCCCTTCCCGGTACTATCAAGGATATAACCAGGAGATGGGCAGTTGGGCTAATGGTTGGAGCCATGGTGTTCGCCAGGCCTGGAGGTTAGACCGCAACTGAGTTGGAGTCAAGAATGAGGGCCATGGGACATATGGGGGTGGTAGTCGAGAGCAGAGCTAAGGGTCACAAAAGACAGTTACCTTTTCCATAACTGGTGTTCTTCGAGATGTGTTGCTCATGTCCATTCCATATTAGGTGTGTGTGCTCGCCACATGCACTGGTACCGTAAGTTTTTCCCTCAGCAGTATCAATAGGGGACCGGCTCAGGCGCCCTCTGGAGTGGCGCCCGAATGGCGCGGTATAAGGGGTGCTGCCGGCTCCTCCCACCCTCAGTTCCTTCTTGCCAGAAACTCTGACAATGGGGAAGGAAGGCAGGTTGTGGAATGGACATGAGCAACACATCTCGAAGAACACCAGTTACGGAAAGGTTACTGTCTTTTCTTCTTCGAGTGCTTGCTCATGTCCATTCCATATTAGGTGACTCCAAAGCAGTACCCCTGGAGGTAGGTAGGAGTTCACGGACGTGTCGATTCCAATACAGCTCTGCCGAACCCAGCGTCATCCCTGGCCTGCTGAGTGATGGCATAATGAGCCGTTAACGTGTGAACAGAGGACTACGTTGCGACTCTACAGATGTCCTGGATCGGGATGTGCGCCAGAAAGGCCGCTGAAGATGCCTGAGCTCTAGTCGAGTGGGCTCTATCAGCGGTGGTGGGACCCACCTTATGTATGAGGTGATCCAATTGGAAATCCTCTTTGAGGACACCAGAAGGTCCTTCATCCCACCCGCTGTAACGATGAAGAGCTGAGTTGACTTATGGAAAGGCTTGGTATGTTCTAAGTAAAAAGCCAAGGCCCTTCGGACATCGAGTGCATGAAGACACCTCTCTTCGCTGGTCTTGTGCAGTTTGGGACAGAACACTGGGAGGAAGATGTCCTGGCTCATATGGAAGATAGTTACCACCTTTGGCAGGAAGGCCGGGTGGGGCCACAGCTGAACCTTGTCCTTGTAGAAGACCGTGTACGGTGGTTCTGAGGTCAAGGCTTTAATTTCAGATTCTCGTCTCGCCGACGTCACCACCACCAGGAACACGACCTTTCATGACAGGTGGGGAAGGGAGCAGGAACCCAGCGGCTCAAAGGGTGAGCCTGTGAGCCTACAGAGGACCAAGTTAAGATCCCACTGTGAGACAGAAGTCCGTACCTGCAGGAAGAGTCTCTTGAGTCCTCTCAAGAATCTGACCATCATGTCATGGGAAAACACCATCTGGCCTTGGATCGGCAGGTGAAAAGTGGAGATAGCCACGAGATGCACTCTAATGTAAGAGTGAGCCAGGCCCTGGTTCCTCAAATGAGGCAGGTAGTCTAAGACAACCTGTATGGGAGAACACAAGGGAGAGAAGCTATGCTCGGACGCCTAGCAGGAAAACCTCATCCACTTGGCCAGGTAAGTCAGTCTAGTTGAGGGCTTCCTACTTCCCAGGAGAACCTGTTGGACCTCCTCCAAACAAGTCTGTTCCTCTGGGTTCAGCCACCCAGCATCCACGCCGTGAGGTGGAAGAACGCGAGGTTGGGGTGAGCTGACCATGGTCCTGTGACTGCAGGTCTGGTTAGTTGGGTAGGGGCCAGGGAGGGGCTGCTGCAAGGTTCATGAGCATGCCGAACCAGTGCTGGCAAGGCCACGCCGGGGTGATCATGATCACCTGTGCCTTGTCTCTCTTGATCTTTGCCAGGACCCTGCTGATGAGTGGAATCAGAGGGAATGCATACATCAGGCTCCCTGACCATGACAGGAGGAAGGCATTGGAGAGGGAGTCCTTGCCCAGACCTTGTCGAGAACAAAACCGGTGGCATTTCCTGTTCTGTCTGGTGGCGAACAGGTCCACTTGGGGAGTTCCCCATCTTTGGAAGATCATGCAGGCTACCTCTGGGTGGAGTGACCACTCGTGATGAGAGGAGAAGTCCCCGCAGAGCTGGTCCGCCAGTGTATTCTTGATGCCGGGAAGGTGACAAGCTTCCAGGTGGATTTCGTGGCTGATGCAGAAGTCCCATAGATGGAGTGCCTCTTGACAGAGAGCTGACAAGCCCGCTCCCCCTTGCCTGGTGATGTAGAACATCAAGCTGTATTGTCCGTCAGGACTCGCACCACCTTGCCCAACAAGTGGGGCAGGAAGACTCCGCATGCCAGCTGGACTGCTCTGAGCTCCTTGATGTTTATATGCAATTTTGCCTCCTCTGGGGACCACATCCCTTGAGTCTGGAGGTTGCCGAGATGCACCCTCCAGCCAAGGTCTCATGCGTCCGATACCAACATGATGGAGTGAGGGGGGCTGTCGAACGGAACCCCCTCCAGGACTATCCTGCAGTCGATCCACCAACGCAGTGAGGTAAGTATCGCCTGGAGAATGACAACAATCTTTTCCAGGAGGTCCTGGGAATAGACCATCCCCAGCCATTGTTGTATGGGCAGCATCCGGAGCCTGGCATGGCGGACAACGTAAGTGCATGCTGCCATGTGACCCAGCAGGCGCAGACAGACCCTGGCCGTAGTCAGGGGAAACGCAGAGATTTCCGTGATGAGATCTGTCAATGTCTGGAACCTTTCCAGCAGCAGGAACGCTCTGGTGCAGATCGAGTCAAGGACCGCTCCGATTAACTTTATCCTCTGCACTGGTACTAACATCGTTTTTTTTCGTTTACCAGGAGGCCCAGGGAGCGGCACATGGCTTGAAGCACCTCGGCATCCCCTTGAGACCTGGAGGTGCCCTTGACCAGTCAGTTGTCGAGGTACAGATAGATCTGGATACCCTGGCGCCTGAGGTAAGCAGCTACCACGACATGCACTTGGGTAAACACTCTCGGTGCTGTCGTCAGGCTGAACGGGAGGACTGCAAACTGGTAGTGGTGGGGCCCCACCGTAAATTGGAGGAAGCGTCTGTGTCCTTGAAAGTTCGCTGTGTGGAAGTATGCGTCCTTCAAGTCGAGGGTGGCATACCAGTCTCCCGGATCCAGGAAGGGGATATTAGAAGTCAGGGAAACCATACGGAACTTTTACTTCTTTAGGTGCTTGTTGAGGTCTTGCAGGTCCAGGATGAGCCACAGACTGCCCTTAGCCTTTGGGATTAAAAAGTACCGGGAATAGAACCCTTTGTTCCTGTACTCGAGAGGAACTTCTTCCACCGCATCCAGCTGTAGTAACCCCTTTACCTCCTGCGTGAGGGGACTCTCGTGAGAGGGGTCCCTGAAGAGGGACGGGGAAGGTGGGTGGGAAGGGGGCGTAGAAAGGAACTGGAGGGTATAACCCTGTTCCACTG